>NW_022589715.1:28780408-28809657 GCF_004348235.1 Phoca vitulina
AAAAAAAAAAAAAAAAAAAAGAAATGTACCCTTTAAACATAAGATGCGGCTTACAATAACCTTAGTTCTTATCTAATTCAAACCTTCATTTTACAGATAAGGAAACTGAGGCCCTCAGAGGTTGGTGGCCCTGGAGCAGGAAAGAGGAGCTGTTCTCCTCATCTGCCCTTGTTACCATCCCCTGGGTCTCATGCATTAATGCCTTGTAGATTTATAAGAGCAAAAATGATGTATGAATTCTGGGGAATGACAACAAGGAGAATTTTTAAAACATATGTTTAAGTATTCTATGGCCTTGATTTGATGGGAGCTGTAAGAGAGCAGGGGAAAGTTGACCTATAGATCATCAGGATAATCCAGCTGGGCAAATAAGACAGCTTTTCATTAGCTGGGTACTTTGGAGTAGCTGGGATATTTTTATTCTGGTAATGGAGAGATAGATACGGCCTCTGGGAACAGTTCCTGGAAATTGTACTTTCTCCAGATGCTCAATTTGGGTGTGGGACAGATTGGCTTCAAGGCCAAGAGCAACAAACATTACCACAAGCCCACTGGTCAGAAAGCTGAGGATCTTCAAAGGTCTGGAAGCTTGCCACAAGACCCTTGGGTTTTTGTCATCAGTCTCTATGGCAACCTTGCAAATTTGGGGGCAGCAATAGTCATCGAAGTCGATGGTCAATAGAGCCAGCTCAGGTGGGAATAAACTATTGCTAGTGAGCTCTGGTAGTTAGTGCCCCTCTCTGGACACTTACCCCATCAGGCTGCAAGACAGGCCTTTAGTGAGAGGTCAGTCATTTCCCTGGTGGTTTCCTGGCATTCAGTGGGAAGTAATAAAATTCCTTCTGCCCCAGGGTTCCAGCACTTACTGGCACAAACTGGCTGAATAGACAATGTCTGGGAGTATTTTTAAGTATACAATCTGGTCCTGATAACTGATTATCTCCATAAATCCATCAAATATTAATTTTTATTAAACAAATATTTTTAAAAGCACACTTGGAAATCTCAAGTTTGGAGGTAGGGAGGATAAGTCAAGACATCAGAAATGTATTATTGGCAAATATAACTATCAGTATCAGCAATAGACATGCATAAGAGTTTACACATTGGAAATACAGACATAGTATGAAGAGTGTAGACAGTTCCTAACCACATGTGTATAGCAAGTCTACAGGGAAACAGACTTTATGCAAGTTCATAAGAAATAGACACTATGCGCAGCAAAATGTACACTTACAAAATGTCATTCTAGTGTCAGGAAATGCTAATGGATAAGTGCCCTCTTTCTTGCCTGACTTTGATATGCATCAAACTCTCACTTGGTATGTTGCACTGGCCTTAATTTGGGAAAATCTGAATTCCAGAATTTGTTGGGAAAAAAATCACTGCTTTAAAAAATGTACTTTTTAAAAAGTACAATTAAAAAGTGGCTCATCCTTAAAAAAATAAAATAAGTGGCTCCTCCTTAAATATGGATTTATTTGATTCTGTTATACCAACAATTTTAAAATCTACATTAAACTCTTTTTTTATTCTTTTATTTTTATTTTTTTATTATGTTCAATTAGCCAACATATAATACTAGCCATCAGGGAAATACAAATCAAAACCACAATGAGTTACCACCTTACACCAGTTAGAATGGCAAAAATTAACAAGACAGGAAACAACAAGTGTTGGCGAGGATGTGGAGAAAGGGGAACCCTCTTACACTGTTGGTGGGACTCTACATTAAACTCTTAATTTACTTTTCAGTGATGTAAAAATTGGTCTCAGCCTATCTCCTAACCAAAGAGATACCAGTTTTCTGAGTTTTCTATGCTCCTTCAGTACTTTCATTGCACTTCTAAATGGTTTTTATCTTTCCACTTGACTTATTTTTTTCTTTTCTTTTTTGTTTCTCTATTAGTTTTGCTTTTTGAGGCACATCTTTTTTTTTTTTAAGATTTTTAATTGATTTATTTGACAGAGAGAGACACAGCGAGAGAGGGAACACAAACAGGGGGAGTGGGAGAGGGAGAAGCAGGCTTCCCGTGGAGCAGGGAGCCCGATGTGGGGCTCGATCCCAGGACCCTGGGATCATGACCTTGAGCCGAAGGCAGATGCTTAACGACTGAGCCACCCAAGCGCCCCTTGAGGCACATCTTAAAGCTGAATTGAGATGAGTTAAGAATGTCAAAGCCAGTTATGGATTGACTGGAGATGACAACTGAAGATACAAGAGAAAATATGTCATAGGAGTTTGCCCTCACAAAAAAGCATGTGTTTTTTCCAATTGTTCCCATTATGAAGACAACATAAATTTTATATAATTTACTTATTTTATAGGCAGGACTCTAAGCTAAACCAAAGGACTACCTGCCTTCATCACTGTCAAGTCACCACAAATGTTCCCCTACAGAATTGGTTTGAAGGAGAGAGGCTGGTATATGATTAGCACTTGGTCTAGTCTGATGGCAGAGTTAATAAATGCTGGGACCCAGTCTGTTGCAACAGTGAATTCCCAACAAATGACAAGGTTGCATTAATACTCTCAGGCCGTTCATTGGATTCCATCACTTACCAGAAGCCTAGGGAGAAAAGACGACTGACTGCTATAGACTGTGAAAGCACACGTGCATGTGCACATGCAACTAACCCATTTTGGTCAATGGGTTTACCTAGACCAGAGCTTCTGTTTCGTGGGCATAGAATGTATTTCATTCATCTCAAAGCTTAGAGGTGTTGGAAAAAGTGCGTGGCTGAGACTCAGAAGATCGACATCTGGTCTGGCCCTGCCAAGAGCTTGTTGTCTGGCCCTCGGTTTGGTAGAGGGAACATCTCCAGCACTTGTGTCCATGCCACAACTACTGAGAGAGGGAAGGCATTGGTTCCTGGGAGGGAGAAGCTTTTGATTTCCTTTTCCGGCTCTTGGTTTGTCAAAAAGAGATATTCATCATCCTGAACCCACCATGTTCCTGTTTCTTTCTCAATTTTGCTACCCTCAAATCCTTTCTTTGCTATCTATAAACACAGATTTCTAAAGTGATAGGTTTTCAGGATATATTGCACTAATACATCATCAGCATTGTCACAATGATGTATTAACACAATGCATCATCATAGACCTGTCAGGACCATGATTTATGACTCAAAAATGTGTTGTAGCATAGCGAGGCATCGGGGACCCCATTGACTGAATGCTTGTTTATTTTTACACTTAAGGGCTTTGAAAGTAAGCTTCAGACTACTTTTCCTCAAAGAAGAACTAAGGGAAGACTTTGAAAGGAGGACTCCATTTCAAAACACTGGAGGGGCCAGTGGGTCACTTAAGACATAAAAGTTTATGTTTTCCCAGACCACTTTAAGTTCAGAATCAAACTTCCACACTCCAAGCCATTTGGCTCCCGCTGGAAGAATTTGGCCTTTTCCATGTCTTTCCACCCCTCTATTTAGAACTCCCTTAATAGTTAAGTGTGTGAGGTGTGGTAGGAAAGGTATACATTAGAGGCTTTCTTTTACTGCCAAAAGTAATAAGGATAGTGTTATATTTTATGAGAGTAATAAATGTGATTATGCAAGGAAAATTTGCTTGCAAGGTAACTGGGTACTGGCATTACACATTTTCTCTTTCTGAGCATTAAGTTCTTTCATAATGTCCTCAACAGTATTAAGTATATATTGCATGAATAGCATTGAGTACAGTGCCAAGAGCAAGACAAAAGATGCAGAGCCATTGTAGAGAATTAAAGCAAGCTAAAAGAGCAACATTGTATCATTCAAATAGTATCCCCATGGAAATGACTGAGATGGGAGAAGATTCATCAGGAAAGGCTTCTGGAAAAGATGAGTCATGAAGCAAAGTTGGAAGGACGAACTTTAGGAAAGAGATGAGAGCGACATCTGACTGCTCCCCACATCCTGGATAACAGTTCTCTCCAGAATACATTTTCTGTCACTTGTTCACCAGAACCTAATTTCTTAAGAACTGAGGCAATATTAAATCTGGAGTGTACAAACTTGTACTGACTCAGGTTCTTACAGCCTTCTCTGCAGAGCCCACCTCCACCTTTCAATTTGTCTAGCCAGCAACATTATCACTTACCTAAATGACAAAGTCTGTAATGGTTCAAAAGATAGAAAGTGCCTTTGGCCAAATGTTCTCTTATTATCCTATCCAAGGACCTGGGGCACAGTCCCAAACTTGGCAGATCAGAGCAAATATCACCTTAAGGATATCTGTACACTATGACACACTTTTTCTTATTGCAAAAAATGCTTAATGTAATTACAGCCAAGCCTGATTCTCCCAGGCTTAATTCATCCCCGTGTCTGGGGAGCCGGAAATGTAACTAATAAAGAATTCACTAACAGGAGAGGCAGGGAATTTGCCAAGAGTTTATTAATCTGAAGGTTTATTTTTTTATCCAGATATAAAGCGAGTTTGCAAACTGGTTCAGATTAACCAGGTCAAGTTGTATATTTTATTAACTTTAAAACATTTAAAAAAATCTTTTTCACATGAAAAAAAAGTACATAGAGTTAGACAGGGGTGGTGGGGGTGAAGGGAGGTTGTCTGCTTAATAAAAGTTATAAGGAGAGATGTGTCAGCTGCTTAATTTCCACTTTCTGGTTTCGGCCAGAAACAGCTGCAAAATGTCTACTCTAACTCAAGTCTTTTTATGACTTCTACTAACTTCTTACTCAAAAATGCCTTTTGTTGATTTTCTAAAGAATCTCCCCAAAGAGATCCCCATGGAGGGAAAAAAGAATATTTATGGCTCATTCACCGCCATAGATGAGTCAAAATTTTCTAGATAATTTTGTTATTGGCTTCTTGCATTTCTGTTAGCCTACTACATTTGCCAGAAAAGCAAAATTACTTTGTTTCCCCATATATAACATAATATAACCATTGAAATTCCTGCCATGATTAAAATCCACCAATGGCGTTCTACTGTCCTCAAGATAACATCTAAGCTCCCTGGCATACATTTAAAAATATCTTCATGAACTAGCCTTTCTCTACCTCTCCGCCTATATCCCCCACTATTTTCATGCCTTAAATTCTAAATTCTTGCCATAATCAATTATTGACTGTGCCATACCTGTCCAGCCTCTCTCTCGTCTCCAAACTTTGCATATGCTGTACCCTCTGTCCTTCTTACCCTAGTTTCCCAAAGTTTGCCTGGCTTGCACCCCGTCCTCTAGGGCTCAACTTGGGCATCACCAAGGATGTTTGTTCATTATCTCAAGACAAGGGCTTGCTGCACCATCTGCCCGCTGTCATGTCAAAACTTGCCCAAATGAATGAATTTTTCACAATACTGATCACACTATAGTGGAATAATCATATCTGTACACATGTCCCTGACCAGACAATTGGCCCTTGAGGTTCAGACTGTATCTGAATTTCAGTTATAGCTCTCAGTACCTAGCAGGGTGCTTGGAATATTCAGCCCTCATATAAATACTTGTTGAATAATTGACACAAATAAGTGAAGAATAGGATATATGTATCGATACCATGTCCTGCTGCAAACCTCACATTAATTTATATGGCTTTGTAAATGTATGAAGTTATTTTAAGCCCTTTACACATTAGCGAGATCCCTTATCTTAAGATCACCCAGGCACAAAACCTTTGACACAGTAAGTGCTCAATAAGTACTAGATGATTGATTAATAAATAGAAGTTCTGTGGGAACAATGGAATACTTGACATATTTGTTATGCAGAATCAGAGACCATGCCTAGCCTAGTCCACCGTATTGCTGCTATTCGTGTCATGCTAGAACTCTTTTATTACTGAAACACTGAAGTTTTCTTTTGTTTTGTTTTGTTTTGTTTCCAGTTAAGCCAAATTAGGCTCCTTGGCCATTCACTGTCTTGGTCAAAAATTGGTTCATCAGAATGCCCAGTTGTCCCTTTATTACCCCTCTTAAACTCACTGACCTGAAATGTCTTATCAGTATTCTACCATTTGAGCTTGGGGTTCTGAACTCCATAAAAATGTTGATAGCCTTGGCACAGAAGTGCTTAGTCTGCTTAGTCACCAAGACCCTGCCACTGGCAACATCACCCCAACTTCTCTTGAAAGTTCCTAGGTGGGTTTGTATCTTGATTAAAACACTCGGTCCCCTGAAACACTAGTCAACTAATCCAGTAGCAAGCAGTTGTATCTCTAAAGCCATGACCACACACCACCACATGGCAGAGAGCAGAATCTGAGGAAATGGGATTTGGAGTGGGTAAGATTTGGCAGGGGGAGGATTCTTGAAGAATGCTAGGATGATTGTCCCGACTGACTGTGGTTCTGTAGAAACCTGTGAGCAGGTAATGAGCATTCTGGACATACAGATTCCTGGAACAGAGCTGGACCTTCAAGGGTGCAGAAAATGAAGAAAGAGATAGAAGAAGCAAACACAAGCTACACAAACTTCACAATTTTTTCTTCCAACTATGCCTTGAGCAGAGGTGGCATTTGGGAAATATAGTAATGCTAACCCTGGTAATCACCTTCAGCTAACCTAAGGGCATCTTAGTAGCTAGGTAGAAAGAGTGAGGATGTTGGAATCAGAAGGATTCAGGCTCCCTTTAGTAGTTATATGATCTTGGACATGTCATCTCAAAGACTAAGTTTCTTCATCTATAAAATGGGAATTGCAATTACTTATCTTGTAAGACATTCTGAGGATTAGAAATAATGTATGCCTGGCATATAGAGAGTGCTTGGTAAGTTTCCTTCCCCTTCAACAGGATTGCAATGCCTTTTAAGTTTGGCATTTAGTTCCAGGTTACATGACCATTGACTAGTAGAATGCTAGCAGAGCCTTTTTATATATCAGGAGAGGGGAAATAGAGCATATCCATGATTGAGCCCTTTTAGATTTAGAGATGCCTGTTGCCAACACTATGAAGTCAGTTCCATCTTTCTTATGCCAAAACCATTGGAAGAAAAATGTGAAAATTCAGCCAATTAGTTGTATGTTCTCTCTATCTCCAAATATCCAGATATTTAGCTGAGAGAAACAGTATATGACTTGATGACTTTTTCATTGGTCATCCATATGGCTTGGTCTTTTAGAGGTAGAATCATCAATATAGACATCAATGTCATTTTGAGTCTTCAGGTTTTCTGTCCTCATTAATCTAGATCATGGGCCAAATTACTGACTCACTCTGCTCCCTAAAGGAGGTCCAAATGTATCCCTTTGTTCATATCCTAATGAGTCTTTTTGCTCTATTTCAGGAATAGATGTTTTTAGAGAAGGCAGTTTTAAATAAATTTAAATTTTGTGAAGCAGCAATTAATCTGTTTTGTTAACTTCAGTTGGACTATTTTAAAATCTTCTGAGTGATGAAATTTTTTCATTAATATCCCTGTTTTAAAATTCATCTTACACTTTCTCAGCATGTTTGAGATGTCTCCTGCCAAATCACATATAGAATTGCCAACAGCCAAACAGGTTTTTTAAGAGGTGAGTCAGAAAGAAGGGAATCAAAGATTTTCAAAGCTGAAAGGACCTCAGATTATCTGGTCCGGTCCTTCATTTTGCAGATGAAGTTGAGACCAAGAGGGACTAAATGATTTGTCCAAGGCAACACAAATAGGTTATGGCAAAACTGGGGTAGAACCTGGTTCTTCCAAATTCAGTTTCCTTCCTCCTAAAATAAAAACAGACCTTGGAAAGAAACAATAGCTAGCACAATGGTGATGCGCTACTGAAGAGAACTTGGACATGAGGCACACAGAGCAACCATTGACAGTAGTTTCAAAGAACCTAAGTGAATTGTTCATTAATAAGTAATGGCGGACTAGAAAAAGGAGCACATCTGACAATTCTAGAATTCTTATGATATCTTCCACTAATGCAGTGGTTCACAATTAGGGATGAATTTGTCCCCCAGGGGATATTTGGTGATGTCTTGAGAAATTTTTGGTTGTCACAACTGAGGTGGAAGGGATGCTACTGGTACCTAGTGAGTGGAGGGAAAAGATGCTGCTCAAGATCCAGCAGTGCACAGGACTGATCCACACAACAAATAATAATCTGGCCCACAGTATCCATGTTGCCAAGGTCGAGAACCCCTGGGCTGATAGTTCCCAATTCTATGAGAACCAACATCTACTTGTTGTGATCCCCTTTACTATCATGAAATGAAATCCATAGGAATTACTATTGGCATCCATAATTGAATATAAAGGAGAAATAAAAGTAAAATAGTTTATAAGAAAATCATCTATAGTTCAGTATGTAAAATTCAGAGATAAGTACACTAAAAGGTGTTTGTACCTATTCACTGAATCATCACTAAGAATGCCACACTTAGAGGGCTGGTGGTAGCACAGATACCACAGAAGATTCTGCTGCCCATGACATGACTTCTGAAATGGTGAACAAATCTGGATAAAGCTTTGAACAGAATAGAATAGAATAGAATAGAATAGAATAGAATAGAATAGAATCTCTCACTAATTTCAGTGTCAGTATATGTTAAAACCATGCCAAAGATACTTTGTGCTTATTTATAAAGCAGAGGAGTTGTCTAGTGGGACTTCCAGAAGTTCTGCAGGTCATGGGCAATTACTGATTCTGCAGGACTCTCCAACACATTGCAGGGCAGGTAGCATCCCAGGTTCCCATCCCCAAATTACCAGTAGCACCTCCACAAATATTTTAAGAATCTAAACCCACACACACACATTTCTACAACACCTTCCCCCTTTGAGCACCACCAATTTAGACAATAATGTGAATGTCTGTTTAATATAAGTTAATAATCAACTTGAATATATCAGGCACCTGGGTGGCTCAGTTGGTTAAGCGACTGCCTTCGGCTCAGGTCATGATCCTGGAGTCCCTGGATCGAGTCCCGCATCGGGCTCCCTGCTCAGCAGGGAGTCTGCTTCTCCCACTGACCCTCCCCCCTCTCATACTCTTTCTCTCTGTCTCATTCTCTATCTCAAATAAATAAATAAAATCTTTAAAAAAAAATAATCAACTTGAATATAAAGTAGCTTCTTAAAGACTAACTTTTATTTAGCAAAAATGGAAGTTTCTATGCATTTCCTTAGATTATAATCAGAATTCCTTTGGTTGGCCCTTCGTTGGATTTAAAAAAAAAGCGAAATAGACTCCTAAAACTTCCCTTTTTTCTTAAAAAAAAAAAAACCACACATGGCGCCGATTTCACAATAAAAAATGGTGGTTTGTCCAATGATCTTATTTCCAATTTTTTTTCTCTAAAAATGTCTTTATTTTTAAATTAGAGAACTTCATATTTTATTTTTTGTTAAGTCCACAATGCTTAGTTATGGATACGATAAGCAAAACAAAACAAATTACAAAAACAAAACCATGCACTTTCTGAAAAACCATTCCTTAACCGAGTGATAAACACAGTAATTTCTCTCGCATTAGAATGGATATGTGCGTGTATTCTAATAGTGCAGGGAAGAGCTATATTTCCATGCCATAATAAGATTTTACAACATTGTAACCTCAGCAGTTGGTTAGTTTCTGTTTCGCAAGCCAAGATGTTATTTTAAAAAACACCAAATTATTACTGATTCTCAAATTCTTAACTGATATATAAATTGGAAAATTTAAGTGGTCGTCTTGTAGTATTTAAAGATATGTGGACGAAAATATCTTCTAGGCCTTTTACTCATTCTTGACCAGACGGATTTAAATCTTACTAAAAATAAATAATTGACAACATCTTAAAGCATGGCCCAACATGTGTGTGTGGTGAGGGAGAGAGTGAGGATGGGAGAGTAGATAAGCTCATGGGGTTTGCAGGTTATTTCTACTCATAATTCTTCACCTAGAGCCACATCAATTTTATCTGCTTTATTTGTATGCTTCCACAAGATTTTGTTCCAACAAAGGATTTCCCCCTCTAAAAAAATTTGAAAACCACAGCCCTAAGGGAAATTAGGCAGCAGACATAAAGAAATATAATATAGGTCAAATTTCATCACAACAAATATTATTGTGACAAAAATCTCTATATAGCAAAAGATTTCTGAGCCCTAGGCAATAACCCATTTGTCTTCAGAAATATGCAATACAACAAAATAAAAGAATCTGGACAATCTTTTTATTATAATGGCCTTTGACCTGTATTCCTTGCTTGGTGGAGGAATGAATCTTTAAGTTGGAATTCAGTGTTGCTAGTTTCCTCTAGGTACAGCCATTTCCTTTTCAATCTGCCTGAAGTCTGCCAAATGTTTATAGTGAAATAAAAGACCTGACTGGTTCAAGGCCGCACCTAGATGTGCTCCATAAACCCTAAATGATTACTATTCAGCTTTGATTCCAAGAACAGGAGGAACAATAATCACAAAAGCAATATTAAGTCCCCGTATGTTAGATTCAGCTGGTTGCTGCCCAACGTCCAGTCCTCCTTCTTTCTTGTTATTTGAAACCTGACTTTTGCCTACACACATTGACATCTGACATATAGTCTACATTCCCCAGCCCCCTTTGATGTTAAATGTGGCTAATTAAATATAAAAATATCATGTGGGTCTTCAGAGAAAGTCACTTATAGTGAATAGTATTAGCACAGAGGAGCTGCCATCTTCCTGTTTCTAAAAGTCAGTAATAATGGCTAGATCCTCTGCTGTTACCTGGGAAGATTAGTTGTTCTTGAGGACAGAAGCCATGTGTTGTTAAGCAGAAAAAAATAGAATAATCTTGAGTTCCTAATGCTTTTATAGAGTCACCAAAAAGCCCTGTATCACCCATCTGTAAACTACCCTTGCACGAACGAATAAAGACTTGAGTGACTTATTCTCTGTGGTTGGGATTCTGTTACTATCAGCCAAATATAATTGATATATCATCCTATCCTTTTTTTTTTTTTATGGCTCTGATATATCATCCTATCCTAACCAGTATATCCTTCTTTCCTATATACTTTGAGATTATATTGCCTCCATTTGTCTTTTCACTTAAATTATACTATATACATTTACTATGTACAAGATGTACGAGGGCCTGTCCTAGGACTTAAGGTTTCAGCAATTGAGGTAAATAAGATTTCCTTCATGGAAATCTCCTTAATTCCAGTCATTCTAATAGGCAACATGATATCCTTAGTGGAACTTATAGGGCCACACTAGAAAATGCCTTTAAATTCTAATACAGTGTCTCATGTGTTAGATTTATTTTTTAACAATTTTAATTTTTTTCAGCTTTATTGAAGCATCATTGATACAATAAACTGCACATTTTCAGGGCATAATTTGATAAGGTTTCAAATATATATGAATTCATGAAACCATCACCACAATCAAGATAGTAAATATAGCCATCATCCCTAAGTGTTTCCTGTGTCCTTGCAAATCCTTCCCATCCAACCTTCCCACCTCCAATCCCATCCTCAGGCAACCATTAATCTGCTTTCTTTCACTATATATTAGCTTGCATTTCATTTTAGAGTTTTGTATAAATATGCTAGTTTCTTTACCAACAATTCTGATGAAAAAGCTCATGACCGTATAGTCTCATGTTTTACTCAGTCTAGAGACCTAATCTGTTTCCCAGATTGCTAAAACGGCAAGCTATTCTGTTATTGTTTGTTTTTCCATAATTTATAGAACTTTATCTGAGGTCAATTACATACAGATAAGAAAGGAGTCCTTGATGTTCACCCTTTCACTTATATGCACAATCAATGACAAATATTTTTATTTCTAAGTATGGATGGATAGCAAGATGGTACTTAGACATATCACAAGATTGCTGGAACAAAGAAGTTACTAACAAGGATTCCCACTTAATTCAGGATTCTTACTGACTTCTAGACTCTATATGCATCTTAGGGCATAAAGAGAGCACAGGTGCGCAAGTGCACACACACACACACACATATAACATTAGTTTTTTTTAAAGAATTTCATATGTTGCAAGTATATGAAGTATTTATGGCATCATATATTTTTGCTTACTGGTATCTTTGACATACAAACTAATTCTTGGTTCAACTGATAAATGGCCAAATATCTAATGTAATTGCAGGATACAATTTCCCAAGACATCTTTGAGAAAGGGTCCTTTATTGAGGGAAGACCATATCTAAGGAACCCCTTATACCGCATAGTAAGGTTCTAGAAATTGAAAGACATCTAATTCCTACAGGTTTCTAGCTCTGGGAACTTGAACAAGTGCCAAATTTAAAAACCCTATCTGAATGGATTTGACTCAAATTTATAAAAGATCCCATCCCATGCAATGGGGAAAGCTATTTAAGAAAGCCTCCTTGTTAGCTGCCATTGACCATCATGGGTGACCTCTAACTCCACCCCCACTTCCCGCTTCTTCCAAGTCATTAGCCACTGATGACTGCTACTGATGACTAGACCATGCCAAAGACAGTAGACGGGAGAAAGTAAACTTTAGGAGTCCCTGTGCTCAAATATATTTCCCTTCCTACTCTTGGACCCCATTCTGAATTCCTCTAAGCAATATTGTTTAGATGTTTGGATTAGAGTCCCATTTTGCCAGCGGCGCATCTGTTTTCTCCCTCCACTAAAGAACTCAAGTGTAGGTTGGAAACAGTTCATTGACTGTAAGAAGATAGGTCCCTGCAAACCGAGGCAGAGCCAAAACTATTAAGCCATTAGGTTTTGTGTTCTCATGTTTTATAGCACTCTTATTCACCAACCGCGGTGGGAGGCTTTCTGACGTGCTTCTGACCTCTCACGGATAAGTAACCGGCACCTCAGCCCCGTGTAGCAAGCACACAAGGCTCTTTGTTCATTCCATAGGCAGTGCTGCCTGACCTTGCGGTCTGAGCTCATGTAGCAAACGACTTTGATGGTGTGATTTGAGGGGTACTGGGAAATTCTCTCCCTCCTCCCCCTTTCCCCACCACCTCAAATACTTCAAGTATATCCTAGATCACTGCTACCTGATCACCAAGTCATCTTAAACTATCCACAATGGGAATGTTGACCATTAAATTAACGGGATGCTATCTGATTAAATGAAAATTCACAGGTTAGAGAATGCCAACTGTACCTCTTCAAGCTGCTGGTAGTCCCTAGAGGATCATCCATCACCACTTCTTTGATACTTTCACAGTGCCTTGCTTTTGGAAGGTGCTCAATAATTATTTGTTCACTTACCAAAAAGGGATGTAAAAAGAATGCATGAAACAATGACTGGTGAGCTTTCTCTCAGTCTGCTAGACACAGAGGTACTTAAATATGTCCTGACTGAATGAGTACCAGGTGTGATATTTGACCAAGTTTGCTGTAAATTCTCTTTCAGAAATTCTAACCTTAACTCTCTTAGTGTTCCTCATAGAGTTCTAAACAAACATCTCTGAATGTCTCTGGACCCACATGAGCAAAATAATCTGATTCCTCTTTGAAAAAGAGAGTAAGGTCCAGCTCACTGGAGAAAAGACAATAGTGGAGTAGCAGGAGGGCAGTGGGGTGGAAATGGAGATTTGGAGAGCAGGCTGGGCCCTGCTGTCACTGATGCCACTCCTGATGGCAGCCACACAACTTACTGGCCCAACAGGATACTTTTCAGTATGAAACAAAGGTGCCACTAAATAGTAAGCGAGAGCAACAACCAATCAGGACACAAGCTCACCCTACAAATCTATGCAAACCAATTTCTCTCTGGGACCTCAGTTTCATCATCTATAAAATTGAGAGGAAGACAAAATGACCTGTGTGGTTTCTCTTACTCTCAAGCATTTAGTTGAGAGCCAATCCATATTTCTTATTCCTAAATTCTCATCTACATTTAACGTAGGAATGCCTCCTTTCTGTGTTTATTCACTGCTCTTACAGCTCTATTCAATGGAAATTTCTGGTCACACAAAATCCCCTTGGAGATCCATTTCAGGGGAGTCGGTCTTTCTAATAGTCTGTTTCTGAATGTGCAGCAGCTTTCAGCACTTTGGCAGAAGTGCAGCTATCCAGAGGGAAGTGTGGCCCACTGTTTCCAGGCATTCTTACGTGAATGTGATTTTCCTTTTTAATGAGGGCAGGAAGAGAGCGACAGGAACGATCATGGGAAGACGGATGCCAGATATGTATTCCTCATAGCTTCACCCTTTCCCTAGGACTCCAGTTTTCTAGAGCTGCCTCATTTCCATTCATCTGCTATTCTTCAGCCACAAGACTTGCACAACTTTATTCTGAAATAGCCAGTAGTTTACATATGACCCTGTTTCCCAGTCAACAAGAATAACAATTTATTACTTACACATGCATTATTTCACTTGATCCTCACCTCCACTCTGTGTGAGAATTACATTAGATGACTCAGAGAGAACAAGTGACTTGTCTAAAAAAGCAGCTAGCAAACAGCAGAAAGAACCAAAACCCAGTCCAATTTTATGATGCCATGCTATGTCTCAGGAAATCCTATGATTAATGAGGTGAAAAGACTAATAGTCCTTAGTAACTTTTGTTCTATAAAATAGTAGACTATTTTTTAAATACCAGAAATATTATAGTAGAAATGGCCAAAAAAAACCCCAAACAAACAAACAAACAAAACAGTATGATTAGTTGTGGGTCCAGTAGGAATCTTCCTACTCAGCATTTAATGGTTCCTTCAACATGACTGTCCTTTATCCCCAGCTAAGGGGATGTCATAGATAACTCTTTCCGGAAAAGACTTTGGAAGATATTGGAGCCAACACTTATAGATCATTCAATGGTTTTGTATCCTGATTTAAAAACAAACAAACAAAACACCTGTCTCATTTAACCACATGTAAATGGATGGAATGGTAAAGGGTATTCATTGTTGTAATTGCAGATTTAAAAGGGACATCAGCACTAAAGCTTTCAATCTATGAACTTTTAAAGGGCATGTTAGCCTGGTGATGGGTATTAAGGAGGGCATGTACTGCATGGAGCACTGGGTGTTATAAGAAAACAATGAAGCGTGGATCACTACATCAAAAACTAATGATGTATTGTATGGTGACTAACATAACATAATAAAATAAAATTTAAAAAAAATAAAAATTAAAGGGCTTGTTAAATACCTCTTTTTAAAAATGCTGAACATCTCAAGGGCTTTTGCATGCTCATTAGGAGAAAAAAGCTTAATGAATCTAAAGACTCACTGGAAGAAATCACTGGGCTGTTTGGAAGTATCCCCTTGTTCCTTGTTAGAACTGCCAAGGAAACTAAGTTAAACCAACTCCCCAGAAAAACTTGGAATTGGATTTCAAAATTTAGGTGCTCTAAATAATCACTAAGTGTGCTTAAATCCATGTTAAACGCTGAAGTATTTATAAATATTTCTTTTAAATACACAAATTTTTAAGTTCATCCAGACAGGTGCAGGGATGTATCATGTGCCAACAAACTGTCAAAACTTTTGACAAAGAGTCAACAAATTGTGGCAATGTTTTTAGAAGAGCACAGGTCTTTGTGTGACATAAAATCCAATGCCAAGGAAAATCACCAGCTCCATCTGCAGTAACTCATTTAAAAAAAAAAAAAAAAAAGATTAAAAAAGAATTCCCATCTTTCTGCAGATGTCATTTGCTTTGCCAAGAAATTTAGTCATGTAAACCATTACTATGCCTGACTTAGCCTTAAAAGCCTCTGGACCTAATAAGTGATCAAGGTGTGGGAACACAACCTAAATTCTGGTTCTCAAAGCTGAGTTAAGACACTATGACAAATTCAACTAATCTTTGCCAAAGAACAGTGAAGCCACAAGAGGTTGGAGTCAGAAGAAGGAACATGCCAATGCTTTCTTGAAGAGTAACAACTTAAAACAGGAAACTAAAATAATTGTTTTAAGTGTTACTGGAACATTAATTCATTACACACTGGGAAGTAGTCCCTCTCATAAGGTGTATTTGGTTCTTGTTTTGTACTCTTTTCAGCTTTAAGTAATAGGTTACCAGGATCAGAAAATGATATGCCCAAAGATCATAGATGAGTTTCATATTTATCAGTCAGCTACTCTTTACTACATACTCAGTAAAGGCAAAGTTCTCTACTGGGAATCAGAGCATTTTAATCACATGACACAACAGCAACAGCAACAATAATTGTGTGACCTCTGCCTTCAGTGTCTATCCTTTAGTTGGGGGAGGTCAGATATCAACACCTACCAAGATAGCTGATAAAGACAAGGTAATAAGTGAGCACACAATGGAACAGATACATGGTAACTATTAGAGAAGTTCAGAGAAGGGATAGGTCACTTCAGGAAGAAGTGATCAAGGAAATCTTTGTATAAGAGGAAGGAGTGAAAGTGTGTTCTGAAAACCGGCTAAGCATTTAAATCAAGAAGCAAGGGGTAGAATTTTTGGCAAGGGAAACAGCTGGGGTAAATGAACAGATGTGAGTAACATGTGGGTGAGTGGAGAGTGGCAGATAAGTTTGAAAATAGAGAGAGAAGATGAGAGTTTTCAATTCAGGTTAAGTAGTTTGGACTTTTATTTATAGCATTAAAATCAGTGAGGATTTTTGAGCAGATAGATAGATAGATAGATAGATAGATAGATAGATAGATAGATATAGATATATATATATTTGTATTTGTATTTAATTAGGATATGAGGTTCCTGTTAGATTTAAGAATATAAAAGTTAAAAGTTGAGGGTACCAGGTAGGAGTTTATTCTGAGTCCTAGTTTGACGTTATAATTCAAAAATCAAAATTATGGAACCCCTATGATGTCTGAAGCACCTTGCAGATGCTACAGGACACAAATAATTAAACAACAAATCACTTGCCTTTGAGAATTAGAAAAAAAATTGCCCTGGAATATCAAAAGAAAGAAAATACCTGGTTATTTCAGTAAAATGTTATGTTGGAGCACAAGAATACATAAAAATAAAATAGACTAAAATGAAAAGATAGACAGTGGAAAGAAACAATAAGAACAATATGAAGGAAATTAAAAATATTATAGCAGGATAAAAGAAAAAAAAAACATTTTGGAGGTTAAAAAGACCAGAACTTTTATAAAAAACAAAAGTGAAATCCATGAAAGGGAGGACAAATTTTAGACCTTAAATTATTTAAGAGAAAATATACAACAGAGAGAGTAAAACTCCAGTAATAATCTTGATGGTAATTCCAGATTTTATTAACAAAAACCAAAATTGAAAAATTGGGGAGACTTGGGAAGAAATAAAAGCCTGATAAATGTTCCCTCCTATATAGAGAAAGATTAAAAACCATGGTTTTATACGCTAAAATTAAAACAAAATAGGTTAAAGAATGCTTTTTAAAAATTGAAAGGTAACCAATAATTCAATTAAAACAAAATAGACAGTTCTTAATACACTAGAATGGACTACAGCAAGGAAAGCATGGCTTTTAGTCTAAATTTCAGAAAACAATAAATAATGAGAAAGCATGACTAACAGAATTAGAGAAAGTGGCAGAAGGAAGGCCGGCCATATCTGCTATAACAAGAAATATAAAAGCTGAATAGTCCTTTCTTAAAAAACGTTTAGTTTGAAGCAACTTTTTAAAACTAAAACTGCTTCCGTTAACAAGAATATATCAGAAAGAAAGCAGTACAAGTAAGTAAACAGTAAACAGCTGCAAAAAGATAAACTTTATAAATAAGAAGAAATGAAAGGGTTGCAATAGTAATGGAATGCAATAGATAAAAAAAGGCAAAAACACGGAAAGAATGAGAGTTAATTCATGCTGATACAAGATACAATTCACTAATAATATATATTGCTTTACTCTCTGTTCAGGCAATATTATTATATCAAAATGCAATGTAACACATAAAACAAGCATATAAAATATTCAAGAATAAATTTTTAAAAGCCAATAGAAGATAATTAAAACAAACTTCTTTGATGAATCAAGTAGCCAAAACAAAGATACAAGAAAAAAATGATATAAGTATACTTAGTTCAATAACTGTATCAGGCTTTGTATCCTCCAGTGAGAGAATGCAAATCCACCTTGCTTTTGTTGTTGTTTATATATGGTTTTGTTTTATTTTTGCAAAGCCCCTGCAATAATTACAAATTTGATCATTTAATTGATTGTACCAATAAACACATACACACACACACACAATCTCGGTAATTATTGTAGATATAGCTGCCTCCCAGAAAAGCATAGTCTCAGGAGATTAGCATTTAGGGGGTTCAACATCTATGGAAGGAAAGGAAAGGAGGCCGGATTGGGCCAAGGCAGTAGCAGAGCTGTGAGTTGGGGAATATAGATCTGTGATTGAATGCGGGCCCCCCAGGGAAGGGAGTATCACACTGGGTGGGGCTGCACTTCAGTGGGGGGCAGTTCCCCAAGGATTTGATTTTGATTTATCTACCTGCAGCAGTTCCAGCAGGAATAAGTATGTCTTTCTTTCCTGAAAGAAAATCTGAGCTGTATATCACAATGTCCATCATGGAAAGTTTAAAAAATTAGCAATAATAAAGGTTATATTTTCCAATAGAAAAAGCATTAAAATGAAAATAAAATTTATTCCTAACACTTGCAAACTAAAAAATCTTGTTCCTAAATAAATTTTTATTCAAAGAGAAATCCAAAAGTACAATTACTGTATGTTAATTAATAATGAAAAGAGTAATCCACATATCCACATAAAAGATGTGATTAAATATGTACAAAATAAGATATATATTCTTAAATGTTCCATTTAAAACTTAATTATTATACCATAATACTAAGAGAATGAATGAACAAAATGAAGCCAGGGAAGAAATATTTGCAAAACATATATCCAACAAAGGATCTGTATCCACAATATGTAAAGAGTTCATACAACTCAATAGTACAACCCAATTTAAAAATAGGCAAGAGAAATTTGAACAGACACTTCACAAAAGAAGATGCATTAAGGGGGGGGGAAAAAGCACCTGAAAAGTTGGTTAATATCAATAGACATCAAGAAAATGAAAATTAAAATCACAATGACATACCATCACACAGCTACTGGATTGGTAAAATTAAAAAGATGACAATATCAGATGTTAGTAAGGATGTGGATCAGATAGAATTCACATACATTGCTGGTAGGAGTGTAAAATTTACAGTCTCTGGAGAAGTGGCAATTTCTGACAGTCAAACTGATTACTTACCATATGACCCTGAAGTTCTATTATTAGGTATTTACCCAAGAGGAGTAAAAACAGGTAGCCAGGGGAAAACTTGTATAAGAATGTTCAAAGTGATTTTTACCCATATGGGCCTAGAACTGGGAAGAACTAAAAGTTCATCAACAGAAAAATTGATAAATGAAGTGGGGTATATCCATACAATGGACCATGACTTGGCAACACAAAGAAATGAACCGTGGATATATGTAACAACATGAATCTCTGATGTAAGATTTTAATGATACGAAGTACAAGAACAAGCAGGTGATGAAAACCAAAGCACTCCCCTCTGGAATGTAAGGTGGAGCTGTCTGGAAAGTACCATGATGAAGCCTCCTGGGATGGTGGAGGTGTTCTATATCTGGATTGGGGTGTGAATTACTTGAGTGGATGCATCTGAGAACACTAATTAATTAACTGTACACAAAAGATCAAAAGATCGGTGCATCTTAACTCTTTGCCGATAATACCTCAATAGAAAGAGCAACAACAAAGTGTTTTCAAAACTTCAAGAATATTATTTCTATGTTATTTCAGTAATTTCAGAGCTTCAAAAATATAGGAAATTCTCTAATTCATTTTCTAAAGCTCCTATATCCCTGATTATAAACCTAGTATTGGTAAGACATAATAGGAGTGAATAGAACATATATATTATGTGTGAAGCACACACATGCAAACCCCACCAAATTGAACCTAATATTATGCTAAAAGAATAATAAATTATGAGCAAATTACCTTTATTTCTGGAAAATGAGCATAATGTATCACAGCAAAATCTAAGTATTAAAAAAAACACTATCATTTGATAGGTGTCGTAGAAGACTGATAATATTCAGCATTTAGTCCTGATTTTAAAAAACAGCTAGATAGGAAGAGTAAGGCCATTCCTTAAATGTTAAAAAGTCTATCACAGAACATCCATATTAATATCACAAGTAATGTGAAATACTCGAATCATTTCCATTAAATCCAGAAACAAGATAAGCCTAATATGCCAATAATTATTAATTTCTATTCTGGAAGTTCTGAGGTAATAATACAAGAAAGAAATAAAAGTAAAAATATTTTAAAATGTAAAAATATGGACCAACCAACAACTTTCTCATAAATGTAAGACGAGGGGCGCCTGGGTGGCTCAGTCGTTAAGTGTCTGCCTTCGGCTCAGGTCATGATCCCAAGGTCCTGGGATCGAGCCCCGCATCGGGCTCTCTGCTCTGCAGGAAGCCTGCTTCTCCCTCTTCCACTCCCCCTGCTTGTGTTCCCTCTCTCGCTGTGTCTCTCTCTGTCAAATAAATAAATATATATTTAAAAAATAAAAAATAAAAAAAAAATAAATGTAAGACGAATAGATTACATAATAAATAAATTGGTGTAACTTCCCAAATTTAGAAAAGATAAATTCCATAGCATACCCCAAATAAATTAGAAATAAATTACATTTTAAATTAAATACAAATGACCATAAAGCCACTATAAATAATTGTAGGTTAAAATATACATAATTGTATGGTGGTGGAAGACTCTGTAAACTTAAACCTATGGCAAAAACCTTTAAAAAGAAAATAAACAGAATTTGAGAAAACCTCTTTTAAAAAATCAAAATTTATCACAAGTTTTATATCCCTAATAATGAGAGTATTTGTTTGTAATTGCTGCAAATTACAAACAAAATACAAATATACCAATATGAAAAATGGGCAAATGTCATGAGTGGGAATATTGCAAAATGAAAAATAAAAGTAGTTAAGATTTGTCCCTGGTAAATTTAATTGATGAATTATTGCTTTTACCACACAAATCAAATTGATAACATTAAAAATAAAAATGACAGTTTCTATCTACAGCAAGACACTGAAAATAGCATAAATGAATAAAAATAGGTAAGTGGCTAAACAAATTATGACATGACTATACCATGAAATACTATGCTTCAATTATAATCATATGTTGTGAAAGAAAAACACTATGTGAAAATATAGACAATTACTGTTTAGTAAATAAGATAAGTTGCCTAATATCTTTGTAGTAAATATTCATTTTTAAAAGACTAGTGCATATACACCAAAATATTAAAAACATCGTTTTCTCTGTGTAATAGAAATAAGAGTGAATAGTACCTTTGTCTTGGTTTTTTGCTATACTGTCAAGTTTTTGTCTCCATTAAAAATGAATAAAAAGATTTTTTCAAACAAAAAAATGTATAAATGAATGATAAAGATACGTGCCATACATGTTTAAAGCTAACCACAACCCTGATAACTAGAAGTAAATTTTCTTTGTTATTCGTCAGCAGAGAAAGAGACACATGCATTTGCTAATCCTGATGTATTTGTTTAAAAGTAAGGATAAAAAAAAAAAAAGGAAAGAACACCAAGAAGTGAAATAAGAAGGAATATTAGGCCAAACTCTGACAATAAGATAAATGAATTTTTTTATTCCAGAATTTTATAGATTCTTAATACCAAAGATCAGGTATCTAAATACCAAAGATAATAAGTGTTCAAACTTAATTACTGCTATTGCCACCCTCAGACAAAATGAGAAAATAGGAAGATTACTACCCAATGATAGGTCCTGTAGAAGGATTTATTTCCTTCGAATACGAGCAGCCATAGCCATGTGGTACAGGCTATATTTTTTTTAAGTTGAGTATCATCAGCTGGTGTGAAACAGGGAGAGTTAACATGAAACACAGTAATGTAACATGACCACTAATGCCTTGTAAACATTTAACTCTGGATCCAACATGAGCTATAAGTATAGATACCTAGATCCAATTTTCTGTTGGCACTGGGAGATAGAAAAATATTCTCTGAAGTATTGGCAGTGTTTGCAGGGTACTAAGCACAGAAAATAGGAAATAATTTAATGTGGTTCTAAATGGTACTTGTGAAATGTCTTTAAAAATAAATCCTTTCTGACTCTTCATTATGTTGCACAAATGAGAGGCCCCAAAATTATGGCTCAACACCCATTTTACATTCAAGGTCAGATAGACAACAATCAGGCGATGGTATTTTATTCTCCTGCACATACGAAATTCTGTTTGAACTCATCAAAGTGAATTTATAGATGTGCTAAAGTATCCAATGAGAAGATTGCATGTAAGTAGGACAAGTTCCCTACTTGGTTTCCTAATGCAAGTAAATTACTAGCCAGGCATGATTTTACTTGGTATTGAAGAGAGAAGTTCATAATTTTTGTCCCAACCTTGACCAAAATACAGGCCTGGATTTTTAAGGACAACAAATTTAAATATCTTGGCAGCAATCATTCAGGAATATTTCTGAATAGGATACATTCACATGAAGCTTTTTCCCTCTGCCAGCATCTCTATAACTACTAGGAACTTGGGGGAATGAAAACAAAATATCTGAGTGTAAACTGAACCAGAGTTGAATATTTATCCACTGCAATTTAATCTGAAGAGATGTTCTTCTAGCATTTAGGGTCTGGTTGAATCCCACAAAACCCAGCAATATTTAGAACCAAAATTGGATGCCCTGTCCTTAGTTCACCTCCCCCTATCAGACTTCCGTGGGTGTAAGTAAATCTCATGACATTAAATTGTATTGTGACATCTATTCCATTCCAATTCATGTCAAAGTGGAATTTAACATCTTCTTCATGGTTGAAACTGTGTTGTAGTTTTCATTAGAGTTTTTTTCCTTAATGTTTTAGAGGTGTAAATTTACATATTCCAAAAATATTCCTCTCTAGGCATGGAGAAGAGGCTCTGAGAAGGGGAAGGACACAGTTTTACAAAGGAATAGCAGAAAATGTTTCGTTAATCCTTAATAGCAAAACAATAGAGGAAAGATTTGAGGATACCCCATATAATTAATAGAGTAGAACTAAGCATACCACACATGCTTCCAAGAAGATCACAGAATGCACTGCGGAAATAAGCAATACAATGGTTAATCACTTCAGAGAAATCATGCAGAAAGTACTACACGTACCACATCCAAGATAATGACCAAACCTCTTCAAAATCATCCCATCTGGTAAATCTTTTCCAAAGCTCAAATTGCACCAGGCCATAACTATCCTCCACCCTTCAGGCATATAAAGCTAGCTGTAGTCCCACTTTTTTTGTTTCAGTAAATAACAACAAAATCCTCCTGCCCATCTGAAAGAGCCAAAAAAATCTTCGTAAGCTTCAGAATGGCAAGAGAAAAGGAGGACAAACTACCAACTTGGATTTTCAAGGGAGGTGGGGTGAGGCAATGGTGTTTGGGGTCACACTAAGAACACAGATAAACTGACCTCATGCACAAGGAAGATGATCCAAATTCAAATAAAAACCATGTCGTTCGGAACAACACTCAAGAGCAACACATGATCTCTTGGAATAACTGTACTAAGACCAATGAATCTTAATCGTGTTAAATATTTCTGTGTTTAAGAAACAGACTTTTCCATTGAAATCATTGGTAAACCAGCCATTCAACTCTGAAAGAGATTTTTACATCTCTTTCATAATCCCTGAAATCTGTGTTGATATCCACTGTGTCCAAACTTACAGGATTGAGCTGTTATGATTTTAATTAAACTTGTGCAAAATGGCATATTCAAAGCAAATCTAGCCAAAATACAATGAAGCAAGAGGGTGAGGCTTAAAACAATATTAACAACTAGTGTTTTGTGGTTTCTCTTCAAATACCAAAGGAGATTGAACTGGGGTGAAGGAATATTAGCTAATAAATTTCCAAAGGAAAAAGAAACCACCTCTATTTTCAATCTTTAAGCACAAGGGGAAGGAAGAACCTTGGTTAAGTATTGTTTATAATGTTTCTCCAAGTTCAATTCAGTGGAATGAATTTGGTGACACCCCCGGGAATTCTGTAGCAAGGCCAAATTTTGCACCCAGAATATTTTATGTACTGAGCATACACCTAGAACTGAATTTTCTAAAAATTATGCATTGGAAAATTCAGAGCAAAATGCTCAGAGTCTTAACTCTTGGAGGACTAGGGGGACATCACCATCTACTTCAAAATACAGACAGTGTATATAAAACATTGTTAAACAGAAGGTTAATGTGCCAATTTTACTTCCTTCTTCCTGCAGTTCTGATTTAAACAAGTTGCACACATAAGTGATGCTATATGCATAAGGTTTTGCCTTAAGTTTGCAGTGTCAGGTTTGTTTATAAAAATCATATTTTTAACTGCTGGCCCCTGGGGCTCTGTTCTGGGCAGTTACAAGTTCCAGCCAGTTCAATTCTGATTTTTAAAGAGACAGCTCTCATTTCCATGCACTTTCATTGGATACATTTCAGACTTGGAGCAAAACTCCCGGTTTATGTTTTCTGTGGCCTTACAAACTTACAATTAAGTTTATTTACTTAGCACAGAAAGTGCACTCCCGTGTGCCATGACTGGCCAGTGGCCGCTGCCGGCCCTTGGGAGGCTCGCAGAGTTTCTATTCCTTCTCCTTCCCTCTCTCTCTCTGCCTGACCACCACGCCTGTGAAAAAATGTTCTCAGAGTGCTTTTGAGAGCATTTACCATGTTTTTGTTCCTATTTGGAACTTTTCACTCCATTCATAAACCTAGTGGCGGCCCGGTAGTTAATAAGGGGCAGAAATCTTTATAGTCTTTTCCACAGTGGCTGAAATCCTGGCTTCTGTAATTTATGCCCAGCCATAACAATGCTCATAAGCAGTTGTAGAACAGAAGACCTCCCATTCCTGGATTTGCTGCCACTTCAAGGAAAATGCAGAGACTCGGCAGAATATTTATGAGAAATAATTGCATGTATTTGTTTTGCAATGCATTCAAACACGTTAACATTGGAGTCGTTTTCGCTTTGGTCTTGCCACAGAATTTTAACTTGACATTTTTCCCCACCCGTTTTTTTTTTTTTACCCCCTATTTAGCTTAAGAGCACCAAAACATAAAGTAAACGTGATCATTATGAGGTTCTAGAAATATATTGTAGCTGGGCTTCCCAGATAAGATGTTCATTAGGGGACTAGCCTTTTATGTTCTGAAAACTATGTGGATTACTACACTGCCTCTTGAAACGTCAATATGGGTTGGGGGCCAAGCGGTCATGACTCTCACAGCTAATTACTCATGCTCCATCCAGGAAGTACTGTTGTTTGCAATGTGGCTTAGGCTTGTATAAACTTGATTCTTTGATATCAAAAAAAATTATCTAGGGCAAAATTATGTGTTCAGTACAACTCAGCAGGGCGAGCTTTCGGCTTGAGTTGACCCAGGGAAATGGAGAGAATGGAGACCTTTCTCTGGACTGCTGTTCGTAACTACTGCTCTGCCATCTCCCCTCTCCATGGACCTCTCTTAGAGCCCATTCAGAGAACTCTAGAATATTCCCTGAGATGCTACTATTTACATGGCAGTCCTGAGCAAAGAGAAATGTCATTTTTACATTTTACATTTTTACATAACAATTTCTACCACTCTGGGACTGAGTTAGGAGTCACATGGGAGATGACACCATCACATGAGGCACTGTCTATGATTAGTCATCTCATAAAACTGTAGGGTCAGCCTTTAGACCTGCAGCACAGAATCATAGCAGTGAGGAAGCTAACAAAGTTTTCTCTAAGTCTGCTGGTGCTTCCTGGAAGGGCTATCCCCACATACAGACAGTTGTCTGTCATCTTAAAAAAGATTTCCATCAACATTATCAACATCAACACCATTTTCAGCCTCAGCATCCAAGACCATTCATGAGTGCTTATTTATCAATAGCACTAGGATAGCTTTCTTATTTAAAATATAAATAAATAAAATGTATGAAATGTCACCCTTGTCCATTACAAGAATCCAGCCTAAGACACTGTAATAGATATTGTTGGGGTTTTTTTTAAAGATTTATTTATTTATTTATTTGAGAGAGGGAGTGAGTGGTGGGGAGGTGCAGACGGAGAGAGAAAGAAAGAAACTTAAGCAGGCTCCATGCCCACCACAGAACCCAAGGTGGGGCTCGATCTCACGACCTTGAGATCATGACCTGAGCTGAAATCAAGAGTCCAATGCTTAACTGACTGAGTCACCCAGGTGCCCCTGTAGTAGTTACTGTATTTTTTTCGACCCCATGACCATTTCCTCTTCTTGATAGCTCTTGGATTATCTTTGGTGGAATTATCTGTTTTCTATTGTGAGTAGTTTTGGTGGAGTAGTAAAGCAACATTCCACGAGAGAATTGAAGAGGTCCTCAGATATCCTTTCCTTCCTTATTCTCCCAGATTTTGATAATGATCACATCACACAGCAATCTCCTTGAGTATTCACAAGAAATTTTGGAGCCATTTTCATTTCCCAACATCTCAACACTCATAGCCAAAAAGTTATCAGATTCTGTCAATTGCAGTCCATAAATTTTTTTGAATCTTTTTCATCCCTTCCTCTCCCTATTGTCAGAATTAGGGCCCTTGGCATGTGTCCCCTACACTAATGCAATGGTGTCCTCAGCAGTACGCCTGCCTCCCACCTCTCTCCACCCCAACTCTGCAATAATAAAAGCAATTCGAAGTAATTGATCCCTTATGATGGTCCAGGCATTAAGCTAAGCACTTTTAAAAATCTAATCTTCGTAACTTTCCTGGAGTAGATATTATTTTTCTCTTTTAAAGACCGGGAAAGCAAGGCTCCAAGATCATGAGAAACTTCCTTGTGATCACCCAGCTAATACCTGTTATAGCCAAGATTTGAATTCAGTTCTGTATGACTCCAAATTCCGTGCTCTAAAGGAGGTAGAAATAATTACATCTCCTCCCACCAGTGGCAGAATAATCTTTCCAAATGCTATTCATTTTACTGCTAACAACCCTGATGGTTCTACATCCATTGCCTGTACAATAAAGTCACAAACAAGTGAGGCTTTCCAGAGTCTGCCATGACTTAGCTTTTCTAACCACCTTTCATGCTGATCACTATTCTCACCCGAGATCCAGACATCCAGCTATCCCTAATTCCTTGTGTCCTCAAACAAGTTACACTCTCTTATGCCTCTCTTATTTTTTGCATATGCTGTTCCTTCAGTTAATAGGGCTGGTTCTGTTTTCTTTCCTCTGGAAACTCCTTGCTTAGTCTTCCATATGCATCTGAGATATGATTTCTCTCTGGGACCACCCATGGATTCCCTGGCCAAGGTCATTTCCATTTCTCCAAGGTACCCATTTACACTTTGACATCTTCTATTTGAGTCCTCATCACACCATACGCTGAGCACTTGTTGGTATATGTGTTTCCTCCCTAGACTGTGGCTTCTTCAAGGTCTGTGCTTAATTGGCTTTCTTTCCTATCTTCCACCCTGCCCCACTCTATTCCCCCCCTAGTAATAGGTCAGGTCATATCATTCCTCTACCCAAAATCCTCCAACAATTTCCCATGATACTTAGAATAAAATCAGGAACCCTTAATATGGCCCGTAAAGCCTTATGTGCTCTGGCCACCTGCTGTCTCTTTACCTTCCTCACCTCGCCTTCCCCATCCCTCCTTCTCTAGATTCAACCACATGGCCCCCGAGCTATTTTTTAAACAGGCCAAAGACACACCTACTCAGAACGCTCACACTGACCATTCTTTCTGCCTGGAAGGCTCTTCATCCAGAGGTCTACCTGAATGTTCCTCTCACTTCATTCAGATCCCTGCCAAATGACAGCTCCTTAAGAGAAAACTTCTCTGACCATCCACATAAAATGTAAACATAAAATCACAACCACCATCTTACCCTTTACCCTTCTTCCCATTCTTAACACTGACAATTGTCTATCATTATATTACCCACCTGGGTATGTATTTACCTATGTCTGCCAAGTCCATTGAAAATGAAACCTTATAAGGGCAGGCCTGTGACTGCTTTCTTCAGTGCTATACCCCCACGCCTTTTACCAGCAGCTAATTAGTAGGCATAAATGAATATGTGAATCTCCTCCTCCATTTTCCAGTGTTTACAACATTGCCAGTTGCACTCCAGGGGCTCAAAACATACTGAGTATATATTGACTAAATTGTGGTACAAATTATAAAGAATTGCCATGGAATTCCCCTTACAAACATGACAGGTCAGAAAAGACACTTATACCCAAAGAGACATTTCAGAAATTAATTAAATAATAAGAGAATCCTAATTTGACAGACAGTAAGGCAGAAAAAAAGAGGAGAGAATTCCAAAATGTAACTCACAAAATTTTTTAGAGATGTTGCACTTCAGGATCTTGTGACCCACCCTGTCACAAATGTCTTCATATATAAGTCCTTCCTGATGTCATCTCCGGACAGAAACCAGCTTCTCCTTGTTAGCTCATAGCCTTTTCATAGACAGGAATGCTCTAAATCAGTAATCCCTAATCCTTTCCTCTCTCAGTGAAACAAAGCTGGAATTCTCATCTAGGACCATGTCCCAGAAATGTATTTAAGTCAATTTTACAATAACCTTTGAGCCATCATTAAGTCTTCTTAACCTTTAGGGAGCTAGGTGTCATGGGAAAATACCCCTTTTACTGTCTCCTATTATTGTCATGAAGTACTAGGAGACCCTATGATTTCTTCCCAATGTTATTATCTCCCTCTTTCTAAATATCCTGATGTGTGTTGGTATAAAATATTAACCTTTATCTGTAAATGACTCCAATTTCCTCTTTAGCAACAATGCTATCTACTCAATACTTATGTCTTATAAATAGAAAATATATTCTATTTCAGTTCTGTAAAGTCTCTCTCTCTCTTTTTCTCCCTCACCCCCTCCCTTCCTCTCTCTTTCTTTCTTTTCCTCGCTCCCTCTCAGATTATTGAAGTTTTAAGTCTGGGTGACTAAGTCCAGGGATGCTATTATATTAAAAATTCTAAAAAGATTTGGAGGGATATTAAGTTTTAAGGAGAAGGGACTGAATTCTGCTTTGAAAATTCTGAGTTCAAGATGGTGTTGGACAACAGAATTCTCCAGAGTCAAATGAATATAGGAGCCTAGAGCTCTGGTCAGATTTCCCACCATCTTCCAATTCACCCAAGCAACAGTGAGAGACAATTCTTGCTTCAACATACTTTGGTAATTGTTCCTTCTATATGAAAGAAAGAAAGAAAGAGAGAGAGAGAGAGAGAGAGAGAGAAAGAGAGAAAGAAGAAAAAAGAAAGAAAGAAAGAAGAAAGAAAGAAAGAAAGAAAGAAAGAAAGAAAGAAAGAAAGAAAG
>NW_022589715.1:28809667-29110338 GCF_004348235.1 Phoca vitulina
AAGAAAGAAAGAAAGAAAGAAAGAAAGAAAGAAAGAAAGAAAGAAAGGATTCTCTGTAATTCCAAAAATAATTCAATTACGTCCAAACATATATTGAGGAGCTATTGTGTCCCAGGCATTGCCCTTGGTTTTTTATATATACAGGACCTGACATAGTCCCAAGCACTTAGTAGCCACTTTGTAAGAATTACAAAAGCCTGGGTCTTTAATCTGAAGTCTGGGTCTTTTATCATGGTGAGGGTGCAAAACCCTAGCACTTGGTGTTCAACCAATAGCAACCAATAGCAACACCAATAGTGTTAATAATGCCTTCCAAACTTTGAGTTTCTGTCCCCACAGATTCGTGTCACTCCCAGTTTGCCCAGTGTGCTCAAGCTACCTCAGCCAGACCTGGGATGCTCTCCCTGTTCTCCTCCTTCTGTTCTTTCCCCCCCTTACATTCTGAGGCCCAGGACTTAGCTCTGCCAAAGGACATCTTGGAGCAGTCCCACTCTCTCTGCTCACAGAGGGCTCTAAAGTCTGGCCAAAACTTCAATACTTGAGTATAAGTCCCCACCCGCCTTTTGCTGTTTCATGTGAACTAGTCATTCTTTTCCCACTAGAGCACAAGTCCCTCCAGAAAAGCAAACCAGCGTCTGGCGTATTTTGCAACTTTACCCCAGTCTGAGTCCATGATAGCTCAATGAGTACTGGCTACTAAAATAAGCCACCAATGTCTCCAGTACAGCCATTTGTGTCTGAGAGGACAAAGCATTTATGTTCTGAAAGAATTGACCCTAATAAGCTCCTGCTCAAAACAAGCTGTCATAAGTGAGAGTCCCAGACTAGACCACGGGGTATAGGTTGGGTAGCCTTGATGGAGGATTTCCCTCTTGCATGAATAGCTGGAGGGAAAGGGTCTCCTCCCCATTCCTGCCTGGACCCAGAGGTGGCTTCAACAGTACCAGGAAGATAGGACATAAGGCAGTTATCAGCCAAGAGCGCTAGCATGGTGGTTCTTGGCTATCCCATTGTCATCTGGGTTCCAGGAGGTTGCAGAGTAGACTCTGACTTACAGAAGGGAGGGGTTCCCACCCACTCTGTATCCTCACGGACTACTTCAAGATTTTGCGGCTTGCCCATTCCCCTACTCAGGCTCACCCCACGTCCAGTCTGTCTAGGTGCTTCTTCATTCCTCTCAACTCAATCCAGTAGGAAAGCCTCCAGACCATGTTGATACCTGAGAGAATCTCTCTCCTTCATTTCCACCTATCCTTCCTGATTAGAATGCTTTCTCCTTCCCTCACTTTCTCTTCTCTTCTCCCTTCCTTTTCCCTTCCTTAATCTCTCCCACTTGCTTAATCCCAAAAACCACTTCAAAGAAATCTGGATCCAAACTCAACATTCTCTCTAGCTCACCTTTAGTACAACATTTTCTTCATGATGGCATTGACAGAACTTCTATATGTCTTCCCCACCTGCTCATCTAGTTTCCCATATTGGGCTGAACTTGCCTTCTGTTTTCTTTTGCAACATTACAACAAACATGCAAGGAGAGATGAATGACTTGGCAACGAATCTCACAACTCAAGGAGGAAATTCGCTAAGGACCAACTCCAACCAGCTGCTCTCTGGACTGACCCCATTCACCTTGAAATCAGGGCATCAGAAAAAGAAAGAGGAAAGGAAAATCACATGTATAGCTGCGTTGCTACATGCTTCTGGGAGGGAATGTGTCTGTGTGTAGTGAGGGTGAGGGAAGATTTTTGTGCATAGAGGAGAAAGCTGTGCAGTGGGACAAGGGGCAGATTTGCCTCAGTGGTTTTGACAAAAATCAGGGGGAAATATTCTACCCAAAGGAATTATCCTGTACCTACACAGAAGAATGGCTAATTCTATCCCACTGTGTAAGTCGCCTCATTTTTGCTGGGTTGTAACTTTAGCTATATGGGCATGCAATTAAGATTTTTCTGGAATCACCTCACTTAACCCAAGGACAATGGGGAGCAGGATTTCCCCATCTTAATAGCTAGTTCAGAGCCCAAGTCGCAGTCCACCAGCAGCCGATGTGAGGAGAGGCTGAGTGGCAGTTCTAATTGACCATTTCTACCCATGTTCCTCTTAGGAACATACAATATGAGCTGTCACAGCTTCCTGCCAATCACAAGAAATCTGACCTAGAGAAAGCACCATCTCAGAGAAAAGGCTGTTTATACATCCAATGAATTCAGTTTCCGTTGCATTATCTTATTTTTCGGCCATTGCAGAGAAAAGCCTGCCTAATCACATCATAAACTCATGAATTTAGTAGATTATAGATGATGACTTCAAATCTAAATCTGTCCTCTGGCTGCCCAAACAAGAGGCCATTTAGCATTTGACATCATCTAGTGTTAGACTCCAAGTTTGTTCTTTGGGGATACTCAGGAGCTTTGCAGAGTCACAGCTTCCCAAACACTTGCGGGGTGTGCTGTTTTAGGATGCAGAGGAGAAAGAAAACAATGAATTTGTGTTCTAATGTGCAATGGAGAGAACTTCCAGATGAGCTACTTTCCTGCCACATAAGGGGTTAAGGCAACATAGGAGATTTATGCAGAGAAGTTACATGCCACATTTGCCTGTTTTTCCTCCTTTTATGGTCAATGAGAGATTTTCACTCTGACACAATTTCAACAACACACATGTCATAAGCAATAGGGCCTGGAAAAGAAGAGAAGCCCACAAAGGCAAACTAACTAGACAGACAGCAGCTCATCAGTGCCACCTGCTCACACTCAGCTCCAGTGGAGCCGTCTTGCCATAATAAGGCCAGACACATGGGTTTCTAAATGTCTCTACAAGTGGTTAGTTAGCAAGGTGGCCACACACCCACAGATGCACCGACAGGAAACTACATGAGAAAACACGGTGTTTCAGTTTGCGCCTGCCATCTTCACTCCATCAGGGGACACCGTTGGTACCTTCTCTCCCAAAGTTAACAGGGGGCTGTGGGAAAGATGACAGAACTTCGGGTTCCCCACCCAACTCAGCAGGAGGGAGAGGAGAGTTGTCAGACAAAGAAATGCCCTTCCAAATTCCCCATCCATGAATGGACACACACAGGTGTGCTTCCAGTTTTCAGGCTTACGTCATTCATCTTGTCTCTGACCAGTGATTAACTCTGCAGGAAAAGAACTAGGCAGCTTATATTATTGCTCACAAATATTCATGGCCCCCTCTCTGGAGAATTATATTTCACTCCCTATTGGCTGGGCTTGGCCATGCAACTAACTATAGCCCAGTGAACTGTGTGGGAAGTGGTGTGTGTGACATGCAGAAGTTTTAATAGCTAGTGTGTGGTCTTCAGGTTCTTTTCTCCCCTACTTAGTGACCTGCAATGTCCCAAAGGGAAATTGCTTTGTCAGTCTGGGTTCTGGAGTGAACAGAGAGTGAACAGGGTGAGCAGGGAGCAGCACTGAAGTGCACCCAAGATGGATAAGACCAGAAATAACCCTTATTGTTATAAAATCTGGGACTCATTTGTTACTGCATCACAACCTAACCTATTCTGACTGACAGCCACTTTAAGAAAACAAATGGACCATCTATAATAAATCTCAGAATGATGGCATCCTTGCTTGAGAAGTTCAAGCAATTTCTTCCTCTTGCAATGATCTCTTTCTTACCACTTCTTACCTCTTGGGTTAGTTCTATCCTTGGTTTATTAGTCTAATCATCCTCAAGTGGAGTGTTAGGAAGGACAAATCTCTAGACCTCAGAAGTGAATACATATTAGGCAGATGATGGATTGGTTCATTCAACTGGAAGAAGTAACTCTGGATCTGACAATTATAGAACATATTATCCTCTTTGAAAATCAGTTTATTGTCTTTGCAATGGACACATTTAGCCAGTTTTATAAGAAAGCATGTTTATGCTATCTCTTAATATTAGAAATATATGGTCAGAGAGCCATATGGCAAGAAGGGTCTGTGATAACATAATATAATGTTGTTAGAGACTATATAGAGAAAAAAAGTATCTCAAATTTAATAAGAATTGTGATAATGTTCCAAGAATCAGACCACATGCTGGATTCTAAGCATAAATCCATTATGTAGCAAGGTACTTTTATCTCATTTAACCCAGTTACTATACACTGATTACCTTCTATATGCACAGTGTTGTGTTTTTTACAGGAAGCAGTTTTGAAGCTTACACATATTTTTTATTTAATAATGAAAGGTAATATCCATTTATATTTCATCTAAATTTGTAAGTTTTTATCTTATTCTTCTTGTTCAGATTTTAAGAGCTAATTGCTTCAGCAAGCAGAATATCTAGATTTGAGTGGATGAGAATGTTTCAGAATTACCAGTTACACCATTAATTATAGAAGAGGAGCAGTAAGACAGAAAGCTTATGGTTTGATAACACAGTTAAGAAACAGCATTCCAGAACCGTAGTATGTTGGATTTGAATGAAAGCATCTTGGATCCTGAGGCCCAGAGAGGTTTAGCAACTCACAAACAGTGGTAAGGCAGAGTCCAGAGTTTTGATGGTCCCCTCCCCCATCAATATGTTGGTACTGTCCTTATAACTGTGTGCTGAGGATGGACTAGACTCTGTTAAGAGAGCCCATTTAAAATGATAGAAATTTGTTTCAAAAACAGCATAGAGTATGGGAAAATAAGGAATATGGAAATTATGAATACCAACAATCCACTCAAAATAGGTACTTCATTTAGAAAAACCCCAACGGGGCGCCTGGGTGGCTCAGTCGTTAAGCGTCTGCCTTCGGCTCGGGTCATGATCCCAGGGTCCTGGGATCGAGCCCCGCATCGGGCTCCCTGCTCGGCGGGAAGCCTGCTTCTCCCTCTCCCACTCCCCCTGCTTGTGCTCTCTCTCTCGCTGTGTCTCTCTCTGTCAAATAAATAAATAAAATCTTTAAAAAATAAAAAAAAAAAAAAAGAAAGAAAAACCCCAACGGTCTCTCAGCCTTTGCTTAGATACCTCCAGTGACCAGGAGATCACTGCACTTTGAGGTGTCTATTCTGTAATGGGGCCTTCCTGGTTAGTAACAAAGTCTTCCTTGGGATGAGCAATTAACTTCCTCATGGGCATTTCCATAAGCTGGTCATAGTTCTAGTCTGTTCTGTAAGATTAATCTAGTTCAGTGGTTTTCAAACAAAGGTATGATTTTGCTTCCCAGGGGACATTTTTTATTGTCACAACCACCAAAACTCTACTAACATCTAGTACATTGAAGCCAGGAATACTGTTAAACATTGTATAATGCACCTGACACTCCCACAACAAAAATTATCCAGCCCAAAATGTCAATAGTGCCAAGATAGAGAAACTCTGGTCTAGTCCTTTTCCCATTTGATACTATAGCCCTTCACATATTTGGAAGGGGCTATGTTATTCCTTCTAAGTCTTCTTTCTGCTAAATACCTTCAGATTTCTCATTCCGCATATGACTTAGTTTCACATCTTGCAGTGACTCTGTTAGACATGCTCCCATGTGTCCTTGTCTCTTATTAATTGCGTCAAACAAAATGGCACACTATCCTCTAAATCATACATAGATCCAGGGGATTGTTAATTCCCATGATCATAGCTCCACATGTGCTCAATGCACTGAGAAGTACCAATAAACCATCACCAGAAACCTGAAGAGTCTGCTATCTTAGATCAGAGTGTGGATTCAGCAAGACTCCATGGTATTTAGATGATGGGAGGAATAGTGGTAATTGCAAAAATAACACCTACTCTTTATTGAGTGCTGATGCTATGCCAGACACCCTGCTAAGGGCTTTATATGCCTACTCTCATTTAATCCTCCCAGCAATCCCATGTGGTAGGTTGTGTTATCATCATTTTACAGATGAAGAAATCTGTTCTTAGGTTAAAAAACTTGCCTAAGGTCACAAAGCCAGTGATCCAACTGGCCAGGACTCAAACCCAGATCTGCCTAACCTCAAAACCCATGTTCTCACTCCCCACAGTGTGCTCTAACCCATCCTCCTCAAAACATGGCACATTTTACAAAAGAGTAACAAACTACCATGAAGTAGCTAATGCATCCACCTTAACATGCATCTTGGCAGGAGGTCTTACTCCTTTTGCAACCTAAGACCAGAACACACTTTGCAAGAAAACAAAGCTACTAAGACAAATAAGTCTCATATTTTAAGAGCCCAAAGCTTCGTGTGTGCGTGCGTGTGTGTGTGTGTGTGTGTGTGTGTGTGTTTAACAGTCTCTCTCTGGTAAAAACAATTCAATAGTAACATGAGGAAAGGAAATGTTTCCAACATTTTCATGGCCCTCTGCTCAAGAAAGCTGTCCCACTAAAAATGGAAAATTCTGGTCTGGACCATCCCAGATTCATGAGTATCCTGGGAATTTAGGTGAATGAGTGATGGCTACAAATCTTTGGACCTTCGATGTATCGGGTTTGTTTTCATTTCAAAGGAGTTTGGGTAGTTTCTTGCTCAGTGCTTTTACATTTGCAGCCTAAATACAGGAGCTTTTAGGACTATGACTCACACGGATCTTTACTTAAAGAAGGTGGACTATATTTTTTCTTTTGGCAGCTCTTAAATTATTAGTCAAGTTACCATGTAATCTTTGAGTTTCACCAAGTGGCTTCAAGGATTAGATACTAAGAGCCGGAGGAAAGTGCTGGGATTACAAACTTTCACTGTGCTGCAATTTAAAGCCCATCTTTTCTTTCTCGTACATCCAGGAACATATTTCTGCCATATTTATATAGCACTTTCCTGAAGACAAGGAAAACTCCGCTAGCAGAGGTGAGGGAGGACTCCCCTGGCATTTAGAAGACAAAGCTCTTTCAGCCAGAGAGGTTGCAACCAAACTCATCACAATTTAACTGTCATTTTAAAACTGGAGCCTTTGATATTAGTCTCTTTTTGTTAGCATAAATGTCTCCTCTTTCCTTAATCCTAGGGTGACCTCAGTTCTCCCCTATAGCAGAGACACATAATTTTCTTAGAATGCATTTGAAAATGAATGCCTCGTGCTGGCACCATTTATCCCCCCTCATATTCTGAGATGTCTCCTGAAGTTGGATTCTCCAAGTGCCTTTCCACCTGTCCCTAATTCTTCCCCCTCCAAAAATAAGGCCTAAATCGACCATAATGATGTGAAGCTGTTGCAGCTCAGAGGTATTAAAGATAAACCAGAAAATCCTCACCTCTCCTAAGTAACTTCATCCTTTCTAACTGCCCAGTGGGATTGAAAGATTCATAGTGGGGATCAAAAAAAAAAAAAAGCCTTCCTTGTAAATGATACTGACCATGAGATTGAATGGATATTGCTCTTGGGTCCTGTGGTCCCCTCTGCCTGATGAGTTTTGTGAGAATTAATTGAGATAGGGGTAGGAAATCTCCTTAATCATGGTGAGGCAGCTCAAAATTCAAAAGATTAATATTACTAAGTATGAGGCCCTGGTCAAAACAAAATCCCACTCCTGGTGGATTTGAAGAAAAAAACACAAGTAAACATCCCTCAGTTCAAACATTATCACTTCTTGGGAACATTTCCTTAGTCCTTCAGATGTTATTGAATCACCATCGTCTGGATTTCCCCAACGAGCTCACACAGCACTCCCCAGGTGTGTCTTTTATAGAACCGACTGGTGATTTTCTCATTTGTTCCCCTATTAGACTGAGAGCTCAATTTAGTGGGCAGGAAGGTCATTTGTCTCTATCCCTGATGCCTGGTACAGTGCCTACGATATAATAGGCACTCAACAAATACTCATTGATTTAATTAATTAGTTAGCTAATTAGTAATTAGCCACTCAAATCAGCATATGCTGAGTACCAACTAGGTAGAGACAGTGACTTGGGATTCAAAGTAGGACTACACAAATGCAAAATGTGTTAGTAAAGAAGAGTTGGGAATTGGAAGAAACAGGGATGAAGTCCATCCATCTATCCATCCATCCATCCATCCTTCCACCCATCCATCCACCCTTCCAGCCATCCATCCATCCTTCCACCCATCAATCCATCCTTCCATCCATCCAATCAATAAGCATTGTATCTTACTACAGGCCAAGGAAATGCAGAAACCTGGGGCTTCAATTTCAGGTATGGTTAAACCTTAGAGAATCATCCTAAATATGAATATAATTATGAAGTAATGAACAGAGCAGTTTGATTAGAATGGAGAAGTAAGAAATTAGGTTTTAGAAGCAGGCCAGTGTCAGATGGTGCTGTGCCTTGAATGCTTGGGCAAGGAGTTTGTGCTTTATTTCATAGGCAATGAGGAGCTAGCTTGTAGGGGGGCAAGACAGATGGGTTGCCGAGAGCAAGCACTAGAGGCAGAGAGACCTGTTAGGAGGCTGTTATAGAAATTCACTTATGAGGGGATGGCAGTATCCTAGGCTCCTAGAGAATTAGCCCCTAGAGTCTCTCTCCCTGTCCTAATTTAAGTTGTAGATGCTCCTGCGAAGATATCAGGCCTATGTTGCTCCTTAAGTGAGGACCTGGGCAAGAGAAAGAGAAACCCATATTAGAGTGAAGCAGCATCTAATTCAAGGCTTCATACTATTTCACCTTAGAGGTAGCATCACTCAGATGGTTAAGGAGACTGGTAAATTTTGAGGTAGCTGTGGGCTCTCCCCTCTTACAGGCTTTCCCTATACCAATCAAGTATGAACATCTTACTTTGAAAAGACTTGTATTAGAAAACGCTAACTACATCTTTAGTTCTGATTGAAATTAGAAATAGTCCCAAATGTAATTCACAAATTTGCTTGTTTGTTCATTCTCTACTGGGATGGTGAAGATGAATAAAACATAGATCTACTACATTCTTAAGTTTTGCTCGAAGTTTAAAAAAAATAGAATCGATCCTCCCAGTACCCAGTTTTGTACCCAATTCACAATTTTTTCTAGGATATTGGGAGTCATTCAAGAAGGCTTTCAATATATTTTTTAAAAATCTCTTTTCCCTTCCATTAGCAGTTGGGTCAAGTGACAGAGATACCCCAAATCAAATGACAACTTTATCTTCCCAAACATTTTCCAAAAGGCTCTCCCATTTTGGGTCCAACAGCTAGCTGTCTGTGACTAGTTCTCCTATATCATTCTTCCATTCCTATTTTTACTTTAAATGCAAACTGTTTTTGCTGTTTCCCACAATAGTTTTAGCCTTTCTTGGTAATCTAATGTCTTAGCCAATTTCCTGAGGTAAAGATGTGTTTATATAAAAATTGCTATCAGAAAAGCAGTTCAAGCAATGAGAGAAGTCAGTGTACATTTTAACTGACAACTACATAAATAGATGGAGATGGAGTCACATTTCAGAGTCTTGAATTATTATATACATTGCCTGTTCCCTTGCCTGGACCCAAGCATTGACTACACGCACACACAAATATATTCAACAAATGGGTATTGAGCACCTACTATGGGGTGGGCTCCATGCTAAGCAGTGAGGCTACATGAAGGAGCAAAATTGCATATTACCATGACATCTGCTGCTTGCTAGCTTATACTTTATCTATGGATATATGGATACTTTCTGAACTGGGTGACAAGCTCTGAGAGGGCAGGGACCATGTTTCATTCATGCCTCATGCTTCTCTACTTTTCCTAAACTGGGTATGGATTAGACACAGACAATGAAAATCAGAAATTTTCCTTTCATGGTTATATCTCTTACTTTGAATTCCTCCAATGTGTCCATGCATACATGAGTCGTCTAATCTAGGCTTTGACATGTCAGTTCAAGTTGGTCATTTATACATGCAAAGCTTCAGCTTTCTCATCTAGAAAATGGGTAAAATTATATCTGCTCTCACATTTAATGGGTTACTTTGGAGCTTAAATGAGACAATGACATATGAAAGCCTTTTATAAACTCTTGATATCAACATAAATGTAAGGAATTATTATATTTATTCCTCAGATGGCTCCAAATTGTTTCTTGGCTGTTTCAGAAATGGTTTTAGTTCTTTAAATAAAGCACAAATCTCTTGGAAGACGGGCCTTTATGTTGCCTTGGGCAATGGTGGGCCTATAACACAAGGAAGGCAAGAATGAGTAGATAAATGCAGAGCCTTGGTTTCATAGCACAAAGTCATATCTTGTAGAGAAATGCATGCACATGGTGCTACCAAGAAGAACAGGAGTATATTAGGAGAATAAACCAAAGGGGCAGTGAAATCGATCATTTGCATTGTCCAATAGGGTCACCACTAAATACGTGGGATGACTGACCACATGAAAGGCGCTAGAACAACTTAAGGAAATGAATTTTTAGCTACTTACTTTTTTTTTTATTGTTATGTTAATCCCCATACATTACATCATTAGTTTTAGATATAGTGTTCCATGATTCATTGTTTGTGCATAACACCCAGTGCTCCATGCAGAACGTGCCCTCCTCAATACCATCACCAGGCTAACCCATCCTCCCAACCCCCTCCCCTCTAGAACCCTCAGTTTGTTTTTCAGAGTCCATTGTCTCTCATGGTTCTTCTCCCCCTCCGATTTCCCCCCCTTCATTCTTCCCCTCCTGCTACATTCTTCTTCTTCTTTTTTTCTTTCTTAACATGTATTGCATTATTTGTTTCAGAGGTACAGATCTGAGATTCAACAGTCTTGCACAATTTTAATTAATTAAAGTTAGATAGCAACATGTAGCTGGTGTCTACTTCACTGGACGGCACAATTCCAGTCTCAGTTTTGCCATTGGTTATGCCGTCAGCTGTATGATTCCAGGAAAATCTGTTACCTTCCCTGAGCCTCAAATTCTATCAGAGTAAAATATCTCTTGGTACCTCTTTCAGGTGAAATGTGTGAATCAAAATACAAGAATAACAGTTAAGGCACAGGAGTTAACCCTATCTCCATGCAGATTTAATACTCACACATACCGTAGTTAAGTATGTAAATGCAAGTTCTTAGCCTATGTGTGCCTCAGTTCCTTTTTCTATAAAAGGGAGATGATAAGAGGAACTATATTTTGGGGTTTATTGGTATTAAATAATTGAATAAATATAAAGTAATAGCACAGTTCCTGATGCTCTGCAATGCTGAAATGTCAGCCATTTTTATGACCATCACTAACTTAGCTATGAGAAATATCTGTCTCTAACTCTCAGGGCTCCAGTTTCTTTATTTGATATGTACCATCCCAACTGCACAGGATTTTCTGAGAATAAAATGAGATGACACATACAACCAATTTGAAATGCTAAAAAAATGAACAAATATTAGTTTTATCTAATTTTTTAAATTCATGAATTTAGTTGAGCCTTAGGTTAAATCCACCCTCATCATTCATTCAGCCTTTATAGAGTGTCTACTGTCTGCCAAGGACCAGTTTCCAGGCTGCAGTTTATAGCAGAGAACAAACAATGTCCTTGCCCTTTGGGAGTTTACTTGGGGTGTGTGTGTGTGTGTGTGTGTGTGTGTGTGTGTGTGTATGCGCGCACACACACATTCTTTCTGTAGTCTCAGAGTGAGGCTGCCTCAGTTTGAAATCCAAATCTGCTGCTTACTAACTAAAACTCTAAACAAGTTACTTTAAGCCTCTGTTAGCTTATCTGTAAAAGGGAATAATAATGGGAATCTTTGAAGATTAAGTGAAATAATGTGTGGAAAGCGCTTAGCACAGTCCCTGGCCCTCAATAAGTGGTAAATAAATGGTATTTATTATTGTTTGTAATATTAGAGCATATATTGTGCCCCCAAGGCATAATTCTTTGTTGAGTTATGAGTAATGCATGTGAAGCAACAGCTGAGAGGTCGTAGGAAATCCTGTTTCCTGTTTCCCGTGCTACTCTGGGACTTCCAAACTCCTGTCCATCTTGAAATCCCTCAGCTAGAATATTCAAAAGTATCAAGCCTTGAGTTTTTTAAATTGTTTCTTTTTTTAATATTTTATTTATTTATTTATTTTAGAGAGAGAGAGAATGAGTGAGTGGGGGGAGGAGCAGAGGGAGAGGGACAAGCAGACTCCATTTTGAGAGTGGAGCCCGACATGAGGCTTGATCCCACAACCCTGAGATCATGACCTGAGCCAAAATCAAGAGCTGGATACCTAACCGACTGCGCCACCCAGGTGACCCTTGAATTGTTTCAAAAAAGAGGAGTCCTGATCTATTCTGCCTCAGAAAATGGGTCTACCTTAAGGGACAGAGGGGACCTGGGAGAAACAGCTTGCACACTGGAAGGTGTGTGGGTAGGAGGAAGCAGCAGTGCAGGGGAGGATGTGGGATGAAAATGGAGAAGGATTATCATCTTCATGGGTTCCATGTTCAAAGCTGATCAATCCCTGCATTTCCCCAGTATTTTTCTGGGCTGCTTTTTGCTAACATCAGTCAATGCCTAGAAGAGAAATCTACAGGGCAGGTGGAGGTAGTTCAGCCAGCTAGTCATGGCCTAAAATAATGGCCCTTGCCTAGCGATACAGGCTGCTTATAACACAGCAGGAGTAACACCCGGGAGGACCCTCTCTCTCATCCACACTTGGCATAAAGAATCTCCTTTTGTGATGTTTTCCTCCTCTTTAAGACTCAGTTTGAGGTTCATTTTAGCCTTATTTTTTAATGCATGAAAAGAATTGGGGGCTGGAGGGGGAGACATCTGCCTGAAAGATAACTCTGGACTCCTATTACTATTCTTGGGAGGGTTTGTGAGTATCCAACTGTCACAACCCATGATGAATAAGTAAAGATGTTTTCTGGGAATAAGCCAGGCTGACTGTGTGGCTAGGTGGCTGCCTGTAAGCCATGTTTCCAGAACTAAAAGGGTCCTAGGCTGCTCAAACCTCTGGTCTGCCCCAGGGTCTAAAATGTCACCATTGCTTCTTCCTGGCATGGAAGACCTCTGATAAGACAGGACCTCTGCCTGGGAATTGAGCTATGACATCCCATTAGGTATTCATACCTCAGAGGCCCACAGACAGGGAGATGTAGATATGGGGAGAGAACCAGGGTAAAGGGTCCAGGGAAGCAATGGAAAGCTGCCCAAGGCAGGCACTCTGCAGTGGGCACAGGTCAGGGAGGGCCGCTTGAGAGCTATAGGGCCTTTCTGGGGTGATAAGTGCTGCAGGTCAAATAAGGATAGATATGAAAAAAGGAAAGGAAGGGTCTGGAAAGGAGAGAGAAATTCATCTCCAGTACCATCACCTTCTCTATGTTGCTAAGGGAGCAACTAACTGACTTGTTACATAAAGAACTGGTCAGGGTAACCCCATAATTCATGGAGTTTATTTTCCCTTTCTGGAAGTTGCAATTGTGAACTTTGGAGATTTGGCAACAGTAGGTAAGGATGCTGCCAGCGGGAGGAAAGATCTAGTGCAACCCTGCGTGGGCCATCACTTGCTTAGCTCTCACAGCAACCTTGCCTTGTATGGCCTTGGAACAATGGAGTTCCCTTCAACGGATGGAGTCCTCCCTTAATCCCTTGTCAGCATCGAAAGCCACGCACTCCATGAATGCCTACCGTGGCTGCTCCGCAAAGTATTTAGACGGCAATGCAGGAGTGACACAAAGCTGGGGACAGCGCAGGACTCACCCACTCCCCTCCCTGAAAGACTTTGGCTTTCTGCTGGCTTAATGCTTCCTGAAGTTCAGGGTCCCCTCTGAATGGCACCCAGCATACCCCTCCCCTCCTGCTGGGATAATTTAGTAAATCAGCAACTGAGCAGAAATGGCTCCCTTTACACATCTACTCTTTGCCTTCCGTAAAACAGTTTGAGAGACCTGAAATTTCTCGGCGGACCCTTGTCATGCAGCAAAGCATTTCACATAGGGCAAAATTTATTTATTTATTTTTCTTTATTCAAGAAGAGGCTTTAATCTCAAGGCTTATGTTCTGGGGAGAATGCTCAGTTTCAACATGGCAGAGCTCACGCTGCGTGGAAGCTGAAGATGTCATCCACGATAAATATGAACCGCGGTGACAATGGGAAGCGGAAGGTGAAGAATCGCCTCTCTGAACAGGGGGGGTGCTGAATGCGTGAGAAAGGGAAAGATGCATTTGATTGTGTTTACAAGATTCATTCACAGCACAGCAGGCAGTATTCACACTATAATATTCACCCTAACACAGATAATTTGATTTTCAACCTGGTTATCATGCATTCAGACATAGCAATACATGAAAATATATGCTTTAGCAGTGCATTTTAAACAAGGTTGCACACTTTAAGTCGGAATATATTAGAGGTGAGTGTTGAAGTTCTCAATTGGAGAAGTCCTAGAAATCTCCATTCAGTACGTGACATATGCTTTGAAATTACTCAGAAAAATTCTTGCATTATGTTCCAGCTGCTGACTACATATTTATATATCTACATACATACAGTATGCAGTGAAAATGATAAACTTGCTTGCTTTTTAAATTTGTCACGGTTTGAAGAGTCTTTAACTTTCCTTAAAATCCCAAAGTAAAATGGAAACCTAACTCCACTCACACACCTTGAATTTATACACATTACTACTATGACTGGGCAGGCAATGACAGATGATCTGGTCCAAATCCTCCATGCAGTGAGTGAGGAAACTGAGCCAAGAGCCTGTAGGTGACTTCTTCAAGGTCACACAATTAATAAGTGGAGAATTGAGGTTAGACTCCATGTCTTCCGAATTTGTATTTTCTGCCGTTCTGTCATTAGAATTGAACTAGGTGAAATGTGGGGATTAGTCTATCTTTACCATCTGGTTAAAAATTTTTTTTTTCTGTCACACATTGAATACTTATGCATACCCACCAAGGCCTCGGCCATCGGGGCCTCCACTCCACAGGCCCAAGAGTTAGCCACCAAGTATAAAAGACTAATTCACTGCAAAGATTGCTTCCCCATTACCTTCCTTCTTCTACCACCCATGATATTAGTCAATAAGGGATATTTCTTGGCCATGGGGAAGCCACAATGGATAGCACTGGTCTTGGAAGACCGTGGTGTTTTAATGCTAGAGAGTGACCTTCTGAGACTTGGTATGACTCCCAGAAAAACACAGATTTAAGGTTCTGTAGATTGACTTGTCTTTTCATCAGTGATAAATCTCTCTGTCAAATGTGGTGACTAAAGACTGGTTTAGGTCCCGGGTCGAAGACTCACACTAACAAGCTAAAGATAATTGCTCCCTGAAGGGAAGGGAGTGAGTGGATACTCGGGACACATCAGGAGAGCTGGTGACTCCAGGAGGAAGGGAGCAGACAGTTTGGGGGCCACCTCGCCTCTCCCTGCACTCTCTCCATTTGGGAGCTATCAAGGTGTCTTTGCTTTTCCATGCTCTGCCGTGCCCACGTGCCCTTCACATCACAAATCAAATTATTTTGCTCACAGAGTTCAGAGCAGTTAGAAGTAGATAGGACTGGAAATCGCCCAAGAGGCTAGGATAGCCACAAAGTTTGTGAGTATTCCGTGAACAAGAGGCGGTGACCCAAGCCCTCTCTCTCTGCAAGGCCCAAGTAAAGACCTGGGAGGGAAAAAGCACCTAGGTTACCTGGGAAAGAGTTACCTGAAAAAATGTGGTTTGTTTTTTTTTAATGTTGGAAACAGGCACTTTAGAACTAACTTGTAGTAAAAATGTGTAAAAATGAATTCGTTTCTAAACGTCCAGGAGGGAAATGAACCTAGTGGGTAAGTGTCTTCCAGCCCCACGCAGCCGTGGTTTGCCCCGCCTCCAGCACTCGCTGACAACGCGAGAGTCAGCAAGCTACTGAACCTCCCTGTGCGCCAGATTCCTCAGCCGTAAGACTGTGCTATCTCCCTTCTAGGGTTGTGAGGATTTAAATTAGTTAATTGGTAAGAGTATTACAACGGTGCCTGGCACATATTAAGTCCTCAATAGAATGTTTGGGCCCGTTTATTCTTCTACCATGAATGTAGATATTAGGCCAGAAGAAAAGTGGTGAGGATTCCTTTTTTACCACTCATTTATTCAGAAATTGCTTTAAGAACCCAGGCTGTGGTATTTCTTCGGGCACCACCCTCCAAAATAACCTGAGATTCTCTCAAATCATAGCAAGCTTCTGAGAATATAGGGCACTCATGGATTGGGCTAGAAGATGCTGCTTGCCTTGCACCACACAACTAATTGTGTTTAATGACCATTTTTATTAGGAGGAGAGTGGTGACAATAAAATTAAAGGAGCACAGACTCAACATCACCTAGCCAAAAAAGGGAAATGCAAAGGCCACATACACATCCAAATGAAGAAGCAAAAAAAAAAAAAAAAAAAAGTCTTTCCTCTTTCCTCGTCTTGGGCTTTCTCCGTACGCTGAGCTCTACCCAGACAAAGGAGAGAACTGCTCTTTGTAAAATGATGGTCTCCAACGCTGCTTCCAACCGAATGCCCTCATTTTTCTAGAATCGGAACACCGGCTCAGCCAAGCCACCGTCTGCTCCTGGAGAAGGTCTGCCTCAGCCGCAGTGCTCAGGCCAGCAGTGGGTGCGGGCGCACTTGCAGCCCGCCTCCCTTCCCCCAGTCTGGGCAAACCTTGGCAGGCCTCGGGCTTCGAGCTTGCAGGTCCCCACCAATGTGGAAAGCATCGACTCTGCGGTGGTTTAAGTGCATTGTTGATGCTTTCATCAAAGCCTGTGCCCCCACCTCGCGCTCAGTAAAGCAGCTGGTGAGCGCTGTGCCGTGCACTACAGATGGATCAATGGAGGCAGGCCCAGAGCTCAGCATATCAACTTAAACAGGTGTTTGACTCTGCGTTTTCCAGGTGGCCAGAAGGAACCTGATCATTTGGTGAAAGAGGAAGCCATGTGGGAGAGGAATAGCTCCCCGCATTGGCAAGGGCGTGCAGCCAGTGTCTTGGCTTTCATCCATCTGTTCACCAGACATGGTCTTAAAGCCAGAACATTTCCTCTTGGGGTTCGTACTGACTTTGAATTTTAATGGAGTTTGCACTCTTATGTTGAGAATGGTCTTTCGGTCTGGGGAGTTATCTAGATCACCAGAATTAGTGGCGGCTGAAGTTTGCAGTCAGGGCATCTCTGCTTTGTCAGCCCGTGCTGCCAGGTGTGGTGTGAGAAGCTGAGGGAGCTGCGTCGTGATGTGTTTCTCACCCGTGCTCTCTCTACCCTCATTCACAAAGAGCGGTGCAAGGGGTCACTGGAATGACAGGCACCATCAACAGCCAGCCGGGAAATCACAAACAAAGACAAACAAAACAGCTGCTCTGTAGAAGGCAGAAATCAAAGGAGCATCGAAGCAGCTTTTTGCCGCAAGATTTACAAATGAGGTTTCAATACAGTTGGCAGCAAAGGGGACTAAAACCTCCAGTCTACTGGAAGTTTCAATGAAGTGAGCTCTGATGTCTACGCGGGGTACAGTGCTATTTCCAAGGTGAACCTGAGAAACCCAAAAGACTTAACCTGAAATACCTTAAGGGAAAACAACACAGTGGTGAGGCAGAAAGTACATGAGTGTAGGAACTAAGACAAGAAGGACCTCGCAAAGACCTCTGAGAGAACACTGAGGAGAAAAGGCAAGCTGATACAGCTCTCTCGTAGCCTGCAGCCTGCAAATCCCCGAGGAACCCCTGCGTATTCTAACACTATCTTCAGGTGGGTGGTGGAACCGTCTCCCACCAGGCCCCTCCAAGAGTGCATAGTAAATTTATCATAACATACATGGGCGAAAGGAGTTGGAAGGATAGGGCCCTTATCATGGGGCCACCTGCCCCAGAACTGGCGCTGTGACTTCTTGCTCCTTCTCCTTGGGTCCTGTGAGCCAGCAGGCCCTGGGCAGAGGGAAGGCAGCTGTCAGCTTTCACATGGCACTCGATTCTGGCAAGGGAGCAAGTCCAGTGGAAGCCAAACCCTTGTCATGATCCCATCAGCCCCACAATAGCAGAGCCTCTGCTGACTGGTCGTGGGTCACAGGAGTGTGGGAGCTCATCTGCCTCCCACATATGACTGCACAAATCATACCGCTTCCCCTCTGGAAAGCCTGAAAAAGCCTATTTATGGAATTTCTTGTGCAGAGTCCCTCTATACAAATAAGTGAGAGATATCCCAAGGACCAAGGCTGGTGCCTTCCCATTAATATATATCTATAGTTCATCTTCCATACTCCTTCAAAAGTGATCAAAGAATAATAAAATCGTATCTATATATGTACACAGATTAGTCTGGTTAAATCAGGGTCAGTCAATTGCCACACCATTCAAATTTAGGGTCAGATAACTCTGTGTTATGATGGGGATAGGGGCTGTCCTGTGCATTGTAAGATGTTTAGCAGCATCCTTGGCCTCTACTGACTGGATGCCCTCAGTAGAGAATTACTGAAAGATAGGTAGATAGAGGATAGATCGATAGAAAGATAGATAGGTAGACGATAGATAATTATATAGTTACAAAGAGAAATAAGGAGCCTAATGTTCTTAACAACTGGGCACTAACTTTGGCCTGCACAGGTTCTGAAGGAAGGGAGCCAGGCTGGGAGCTGGGCTATAGCGGTCTTGGTGTTGTCAGCATTTACTGAGTGCTTCTGGGAGCCCAGCACAGGGCCCAGGTTTGGTACAGTTTTATGCATGAAATCATTCGTTATTATGATCTCTCTTTTACCAGTGAGAAAAATAAGGCTTATAGAGGGAACTCAAAGGAGGACCAGCTAAAAAGCAAGAGAGCAAGAATATGACCAGTTTGGTCTTAACTGCTAGAATGGCACTCTGCAAGGGATAGCCATGAGCCACATATGGCCATTGAACACTCGGAGTGTGACAAGTCTAAAATGAGGTGTGCTATAAGTGTAAAATACACTCGAGACTTCAGAAAAATGTAGAAACGATGCACTAGATATGTTGGATTAAATAAAATACATTACTAAAATAAATTTTATCTTTTGTCATTTTTTTAAAATGTGGCTACTAGAAATTTTTAATACACCTACATGGCTTGCATTGAATTTCTATTGAACAGTGCTATGCTAGACAATACTATCTCCCCTAGCATCAGTTTTAAGAAAGGCTCAAAAGGAAAAGAATGTGCTGTGGGCCAGGAGAAAGATACCAGTAGCAAAGGAAACCAAACCAAAATATTTACAAAATCTGGTTATCAAACCAAAACAAATACAAGAAAAATCAGAGACATCGTTTTAAAAATAAAGTTATCTGTAAAATTGGTAAAGAGCCAAATGAAAAAAAATATAGTTTCAAAGTATTTATATTCAAATTCATATGTCAGCACAGTTACCCTCTTCATCGATATCAAATGCTGATTACTTGGTCCCAGACTCAGCCCCAGGTGGGCCTGCCACCGTGTCAGCTTACATAGGCCCTCATTTTCTCCTTCCTGATCATTCCCCTAGCCTTGCTGACCATCCGTGCCTGATTTCTGTGCATTTTACCTGCTCTAAGGCAGGATACTTTTCAATCATCTTATGGTTCCAGTCACTGGCCTTTCCCGAAAACCGCACTTAGATTTTTTTTTTTTTTTTCCTAATCTTACACAGACTTGACATCCAGAATGAGTCTCTGGGTGCTTTCTTGACACCTGTTCAACCATACAGTCCCTTGTACTCCTCCCCTTGTCTGCAGATACCTTCCTCTCTCAAAATCCCACCTCTCCTCTAAGCCAGGCCATGTGTTCAGTGGGGAAGCTGGTCGACTGAGGCGCCTGAATATGCTTCCATGTGATCACAGACTGAATATGCAAAGTGGGCTTGATGATAGTACCAACCTCAGGGAGTTGTTGCCGAGGATTAGCAAAGTAACCCACGGAAAGCCCTGGAATGGTGCCTGCAGCAAGGCGTGCTAAGTGCATCATAAACTTTAGTCACTGGCAGTCACTTCAGTTGTCTTTGGATTACAGTGGGGCCAGATGTCCAGGAAGATAGTCCTGTTCCCTGTCGACCCAGGTACCTGTGCCTCTCCTACCTTTCAACCGTTGGGCAGCTCAACTGCAACATGTGAGCCGGGTGGCAGAGAACAGGCAGCGCGACCGAGGACAGATCGGGCGAGAGGAAAGCTGCCCCCCCACATGTTGTTATTAGAGCTTGATGAACAACTCTGATCATCACACAGTTAAAATTATGGGATTCAGGGCCAAAGCTGAGGGATTTGTTTCAAATCGGCAAATCCCCAGAAAAGGAAGTTTCTAAAGCACATGCCAGGAGAGCACACCCAGAAGGCACACGTAACAGGCTGCAAAGGGCTTTGTTTGAAAGGCCGTGGCGGCTGTGCTCCATGCCGGTGTGGGGCTGAGCGGTTGCAGAATAGAACAATAGCAAGCGCAGGCTGGAGAGGGAGGAATGGCGACCCACCTCCCACTCCGGTCAATAATTGGAGATGGATGATGGTACCCGCTGCATAACCTCACTCTGCAACTTTTATGGGAAGGTTTGACAAACGACACCAGCGAAAGGTACAAGAGAGTGATTAAAACCAGCCCTTGCAAAGGCAGAGATAACTGTCCTGGGGCTTGAGTCTCCTTGAGGCCCCCCATACGCCCTCACCGCCCCCCCACCCCTGCCTTGAGTTTTCCAGAACTTTTTTCATCTAGTCACGTCCTTCCTCTCTCCCTCTACCGCACCCCTTTCACAAACTTGTTCTTTGGCATCATTTTATCTGGTAGACTCTGTGTGGCTGGACTTGGGATGGAAGTCATTCATTCATTCAATGCGTCAAAATGCTCATCAGCTTGCTGTCTAGGCAGGAATTTTTGGCCTATATTTGCCAAAAGAACATTCCCCAAAATCCTTACAAAGAACCTTTCCTGTTGAGGGAAGTCACCTGGGGTCTCCTATTAAAAACAGATTATCGGGCCTCAAAGGAGATTTACTGAATCTGAACTTTCCAGGGAGAGGGTGGCCTCTGGAGAGACAGAGGGAATCCTTATCATCAGAGAAGCCCAGAGAAACTGTTGGGCTCTGTCATGCCACGTCCCTTGCAGGGAGTTGCTGCCTGGGGTGGAAAAAGTCAGTTCTAGTCTCTGATCTTTAAGCTCTTCCCCTTATTTGTCTGAATGCTTCCGTCAAACTAAGATTCAAGTGGCCACCCATTAGTGGGACAAAACCCAAAAGGCAAAATCACAGGGCTGCAGACCCTCAGTCATGCTGATGTCTCTCGGTAACCGAAATAGGCGGGATCAGATCCACTACAGCCAGAGGGCTGTGTCCCCAAAGAAGCCAGGATGTGGTGACAAATGCTGGGAGGCATTGATGGTGGCCAGGAAATGAATTATGCTCAGGAATGGCAGCCCTCAACTTGGTCGTGATCTCCCCCACAGTGTTCAGAGCTGTTGGGAAATGTTACCCTACCTGCTGGTAAGGACGAGTCTCTAGTTCCCTGCAACACACTCACTGGCAGGAAAATAATTTAGCAAAGCCCTGTGTTCAAGCATGTCCTGACCAGCTTCTTGGAGCAAGAAAAATATGGAAACGTGCTGCATGTAAGCACCTTGAGAAAATGTGCTTGGGAAGCCAGGCCTAAAACAACAAATGATTTGACTCCACATATATGTGTGGCTTGTCAGAAATCAAGTCCACCCTCCCCCCCTTTACCCTGGGTGAAAGGAGATAGAGGCTGCCCTTAAAAAACCTTTTCTTTGTCTAGTCAGTGAGTCTGAAAAAACCATTACTGAACTGGGAGGTCTCGTTGGGCATCATGTTTATTATTCCCTGCACAAACTTGGCAGATGATGCTAAGAGAAGCCATGGCTAGTGTTAACACACAGTTGGTTAATGCTGGCCCTGAAAAATAAATAACAGAGTGACTCCTACAAACTCTGTCTTCCCTGTCCCCAATATTTCCACATGCTCTACATATGCTGTATTAAACATGATACAATTATTATCAAGGTATCAGTATATGCTCAAGAAACCCACTTGGGGAGAGGCAAGAGGAACAGGTGAGCAATCTCTTAGGGTGGCCTGTGGGAAATGATGGGGCAATTAAGGCATTATTAAGGATATATGTATAGGATTCTCTGTGGGCCCCCATGATGGCTACGATCAGCAACACCTGTGCAAGATAGCATGGCGAATAACGGAAAGGTAATATTTCTGAACCTTACAAGGCAGGCCAAACTCATTTAAAATGACAGCTGTCGTTAATAGAAACGTGTATGGCATTGCTCTGGGAGGGGGGTCATGTTAAGTGCTGGAGAGGCAGGATCCCCTGGAATACTGAACAATCACAGTATGTGGGCCCTGACCCTACTCTTTGCACAAAGGGACAGCCATAATATGTATCAGCCTGAGGGTCACAAATGATCATCTAAAGAAATCCAAGGAAGAAAAGCTCTAAGGTAAAAGAATGAGCTTGGTGTTACCTGTCTAGTTTATGACCTTTTCCCTTTCTTTTCTTTTTTTTTTTTTTAACTGTCCTTCAAGGGGGCTGAAAAGCAATTTTCATGCTATGGCTCTAAATACCAGTTTATCCCTCTGACAGGGTTCTGAGCATGCCCAGTAGGGATGATTTAACACTGCGCTGATGACTTGCAACAGAAGATCGTCATGTGAAAAGGTAGTCTGCCACAGCTAATGGGCTCTTGTTTCAAAGGGATGCTGTGTGTACATTACCAGCGTATGGAGAAGGTGCAGAAAGGCCCAGGCAGCCATTAGGAATGGAGTGTTGTTGATGATGAAAAGGCACTTTACCGGTGAGGGAATGGTGGGAGAGAGAAGGCTTATCTGTCTTTTTGATTAGAAATGCATGCTTCCTTTCATCATCTGAGCTGAAAAATTGGCTTCTGCTCTTGGTTTATGAAACCATTTTTCTTTTTCCTTTCTTTCCAGGTTTGCAAACTGCTTAATAAATTAGTTACTGTGAGGTACATGGGTGCCACAGTAACCTTAGAGGCTTTTCCCAAATGCATCCTTAATATTTTATAAGTATTTAAATAGATTTATTCAATTTGAGCTGGCTGATTTATTAAAGCTAGCATTCTGGCACAAAAAGGGGGTTCTATGCAGATTAGAGCTAATCAAAAAAAATTTAAGAGGTGCTTATGAAGTTTTTTTAGGAATTAGAGCAAAACTTTTGGATACAGCTAATTGAGCAAACAGGGTAAAGAAGCCATCAGAAGCATAGAAGCTTGAAATGGAAGCTTCAGGCCTATGGTCACATAGGATGTTCTGAACCATTCATTCATTTGTTCATTCATTCATTCAGCCAACATTATGGAGGGTACTGGGAACCATGCTAGGCACTGGGGCTTTTCTGACATTCTGTTCAGTCCAGCTTTAAAAGATTATAGGACCAGGGCGCCTGGGTGGCTCAGTTGTTAAGCGACTGCCTTCGGCTCAGGTCATGATCTCAGGGTCCTAGGATCGAGCCTCACATCGGGCTCCCTGTTCGGCGGGAAGCCTGCTTCTCCCTCTCCCACTCCCCCTGCTTGTGTTCCCTCTCTCGCTGTGTCTCTCTCTGTCAAGGAAATAAATAAAATCTTTAAAAAAAAAAAAAGATTATAGGACCAAAACTTGGGTCTGTATAGCTCTCAGCCCGGGGAAGACAACAAAAGTCAAGTCACCTTATATCAGTTTTTCTGAGCTGCAAAGGAAAGAGTGACACCCCCTACCCGTCCCCCTCCACACCGGCCCTGTCTGCCTGGAAGAACCAAGAGTTTTGGCCCTAAAGGGTGGTTTTTATCTCCAGCAAAAAACGACTTGAGTCTCCTAGGAGTTCCTGTGAGGGTGACTCCCATGTCAGGAGGTGTGGGGAGGCCGCCCCCCACCCCGTCATGCCTTGGGCCCCCATTAGACCCTATGCTGGAACTTCAGGGCTTCCAAAGACCACCCTGAGCCCCTGATCGTTCAAAGAAGCAGATTCCAGTTTCCAGCAGCATCAGACTCTTGAGCAGAATCCCATGCTGATAGTCCAAGCAATCTGTGAAAAGCTGAATTCTGTTCTACCAGATAAAAAAAAAGCAGACTTGGAGATTTAGATCAGGTCACAAAAACTTTGGAGAAAGTGGTCAGAATTAAAGAGAACATAAATCATCTTTTCAAAATATATTTTTTCTTATTTACCAGATTCCTACCCGCAGAATATTCATCAAGTATTAAATCTGAAGAGTCAGACATCCAATCCTAAAGAGGATGACATATGTTAGAAAGTACACAATGATCAGTTTCAAGCGGCATAGCAGATAATGTCCCAGTGATACTTTGGAGACTATATGAACAATTAAGGTAATTATGCGTACTAAAAACTATTTTATAGAAATGTGCTACAAAGAAAAGAATTACATTAGGGGCTAAACGATCAGAAAGCGGCAGCCACGTGGGCAGTCTTTCAGAGGCCTTACCTTTTCTTTTCTCCACTCCTATCTGTTTGACTAAGAGAGCTGAAAATTATACCATTTGTGTTAGAATCAAATGCAAATGGAATAATTGTCCCTTCTCTAATCAAAACACATTTGTGGATTGAAATACCACATGGGGCAATTTTCAGTTAATCATGGATGTTAATAAATATGACTCTAAGCTCATAAACAAACATTACTCTGGCTAATATAATATAGGAAATTATTGTTAAGCTTGATCAGACATGTAACAAAACTGAACTTTGCAGAAAGTCAGCAAATTAACCATCTGAAAATAGAGATGCGAACCAGCAGTAATGAAAGATTAGATTTAGCTAAAATGCTTAGACAAATCATGCATTAGCACTAGGAAATATTTAAAGCTGGCTTTGCTGAAAATGGAAAATATTAAGTACTGTCAGAGTATTAGCTTCTTTAAAGAGCAAAAACCAGATGCTTAGTGATTGGAGATTTAAAACTAGAAAATAAGGTTTACCAAAATCAAAGTTACCCAGAGCCTGAATTATATCAAAGCCTCTAACAACAAATGGCATTTTCAAATGAAATAAAAATATTTAGTACTCATTCTATTTCCATCACTGAGCTTTTAAGCCAATTTGAGATTCCTTACTTTAGTCTTCCCTAAGTGCAAAATATGTATTTATTTTGGTGACAAAATAGCTAAGTGGCTGTAAAAGTATTCCAGTTATCTAGAAGACCGGTGCTAGATTCAGACCTGGAGAGGCACTAATCAGGGAAAAGCTGATGACATGACCCCCACCTCCTGCCATGCACGTCAAAGAAAAACACTAAGCTTAAACCACAGACTTGATATGTATGCCAGAGCCAAAATACCTTCTTTCTAGATTTACTCATTTCAAAATTGTATGTTCCTCAAAGCTGAGCTTTTCTCATTTACCGGAGTGGGAAAGCCTCCACTTGCTTCCAAGGTACCCTAAACAAAGTCTGCTGTTGGGTCCTCTAGCACACGAAAGAGCCTGCCCTGGAGAGAATGCGGCGTGAGGAGTTTTTTCCAGTTTTATTGAGAAATAATTGACGTACGTCACGGTATAAATTGAAGGAGTACAGCATGGAGGTTTGATTTACATGGATTGTGAAATGATTACCACAGTGGGCTGAGCTAACATCCATCATCTCATATAGGCACAAAGAAAAGAAAAGAAAGAGGAAAAGAAAAAAGAAAAAAAAATTCTCTTTGTGATGAGAACGCTTGGGATTTACTCTCTTAACGACTTCCTCTATGTCCTACAGCGGTGTTTGCTATAGTCCTCATGTTGTGCATTACATCCCTAGTGCTAATTTATCTTATAACTGGAAGTCTGTGCATTTTGGCCCCCTTCTCCAATTCCTCCTCCCCCCACTTCCACCTCTGGTAACCACAAGTCTGTCTTTTTTTCTATGAGCTCATTTCTGTTTTTATTTTAGATTCCACATTAAGTGAATCGTACAGTATTTGTCTTTCTCTGTCATACTTATCTTACTTAGCAAATGCCTTCAAGATCCATCCATGTTATCACAAATAGGATTTCCTCATTTTTACGGCTGAATAACATTCCACTGTGTATGTGTATATACATGTATGTATAAGTGTGTGTATAAGACAATTTACCTATTTATCTGTTAATGGACACGTAGGTTGTTTCCATATCTTGGCTATGGGAGTACAGATACCTTTTCAGGTTAGCGTTTTCATTTCCTTTGGATATATTCCCAAAAGTGGAATTACTGGATCATACGGTAGTTCTCTTTTTAATTTTTGTGAGGATCCTCCAACTGTTTCTCATAGTGGCTGCACCAATTTACAGTCACACCAAGAATGCACAGGTGTTCCCTTTTCTCCACATCCTTACCAGCATTTCTTATCTCTTGTCTTTTTGAGGCTGACCATTGTAATAGGTGTGAAGTGACATCTTACTGTGGTTTTAATTTGCATTTCTCAGTGACGAGTGATGCTGAATCTCCTCTCATGTACTTGTTGCCTTTTTTTATATCTTCTTTGGAGCAATGTCTACTCAGGTCTTTGCCCTTTGTTAAAATTGGGCTATCTAGTTTTTTGGCTATTGAATTGTAGGAGTCATTTATACGTTTTGGATATTTAACCCCTTATCAGATAGATGGTTTGCAAATGTTTTTCCCATTCTGTAAGTTGTTTTTTCATTTTGGTGATGGTTTCTTTTGCTGGGCAGAAGCTTTTTAGTTTGATGTAGTCCCACTTGTTTTTTATCTTGTTTCTTCTGCTTTAGGTATCATATGCCAAAATCGTTGCCAAGGTTCATGTCAAAGAGTATAATTGCTGTTTTTGTCTGGGAGTTTTATGGTTTTAGGTCTTACATTTAAGTCTTTAATACACTTTGAGTTAATTATTTCTGAGTGGTGTAAGATAGGATTCCATTTTCATTCTTTTACATGTGAATATTCAATTTTCCCAGCAATTTACTGAAGAGACCATCTTTTCTCCATTGAGTATTCTTGACTCCTTTGTCAACTATTAGTTGGCTATATATGTGTGGATTTATTTCTAGTCTCTCAGTTCCATTCTATTGGTGTATATGTCTGTTTTTATGCCAGTACCATGCTGTTTTGATGACTATAGTTTCATAATATAATTTGAAATCAGGGAGTGTGATGCCTCCTGCTTTGTTCTTCTCTCTTGGGATTTCTTTGGCTATTTGGGGTCTTTTGTGATTTCATATAAATTTTAGAAGTGTTTTGTCTGCTTCTGTAAAAAAATGCCCTTGGAATCTTAAAAGGGATTGCATTGAATCTGTAGATGGTGTTTCATGGTATTGACATTTTAACAATACTAATTCTTCCAATCCATGGATATGAGATAGTTTCCCATTTATTTGTGCCTTCTTCAATGTCTTTTATCAATGTCTTATAGTTTCCAGAGTAGAAAACTTTCTCCTCCTTGGTTAAGTTTATTCTTCAATATTTTATGTTTTTGATGCTACTGTAAATGGGATCAATTTCTTTTCTTTTCTTTTTTCAGAAAATCCATTGTTAGTGTATAGAAACACTACTGATTTTTGTATGGTAATTTTGTATCCTGAAACTTTACTGAATTCATTGATTAAATCTAACAGTTTTTTGGTTGAATCTTTAGGATTTTTCACATGTAAAATTATGTCATCTGCAAATAGAAACAATTTTACTTCTTACTTTCCAATACTGATACCTTTTATTTCTTTTTCTTGCCTGATTGCTCTAGCTAGGACTTCAAGTACTATGTGAAATAGGAGTGTAAGAGTTGGTGCCTTTGTCTTGTTTCTGATCTTAGGGGAAAAGCTGTCAACCTTTTACCATTGAGTATGATGGTAGTTGTCAGTTCATCATATACATCCTTTATTATGTTGAGATACGTTCCTTCTCGGCCTAATTTGTTAAAGAGTTTTTATTATGAATAGATGCTGAATTTTGTCAAATGCTTTTTCTGCATCTACTGAGATGATCATATGATTCTTTTCTTTTGTTCTATTAATGTGTGTCACATTGATTGACTTAGATATATCAAACCATCCTTGCATCCCAGGGATAAATCCCACTTGACCATTGTGAATGATCCCTTTAATATGCTGCTAAATTTGCCTTGCTAGTATTTTGTTGAGAATTTTTGCACCTATATTCATTAAAGTAATTGGCCTGTAGTTCTCTTTTCTAGTAGTGTTATTTCTGGTTTTGGTATCAGGATAATGCTGGCCTCATAAAAGGAATTTATGTTCCTTTTTATTCCCAGTGTGAGGGAATGTTGACATCTAAGCTTTAGGAAGAAACAGCAATATTTTATCTATTACAGCTTTTTAAAAAAATCTCTAGGTCAATCTGCAGATCAGTCTCTACATATCTGTGCAACTAAGTGAAGTACAAGTATAAGATCAGACTCTAAGCATATAAGAACTGCAAGATTCCATCTGAAAAATTCCAATAATAAGGCAAAAATCAGCACTTCCTTTGATTTGTTTAGGTAACTGTCCCTCTCCTCCACTTGTACAGAAATGTAGACCTAAGTGTAGAAAAGGAAAAGAAACCTTGAATAACAAGGCAGTGCGTTCATCTAAGGGGGCCAGTTTCAATATGCATGGAATCTTTCTACAATCTACCTTCCACTTTTTAAAAATTCTAATATTATCAAGTATGGCAATCAATATATATGGCTAGTAAGAATAATAATTGTGTCTACTTACCAAACACTATGTACATATCAGGCTTTGTATTTATGTTGATTTAATTTATTAAACTCTTACAACAATTCTAGAAGGTAGGTGCTATTTTTAATCCTCATTTTTAGATGAGGAACTGCAGCTTAGAAAGGATAAGATACCTATCCTGTTACTGATATGGTTGGGATTTGAACCCAGGGAGACTTCAGAACTGCTGGTAAGGATTAATGAAAGCATAACTTTCAAACACATGCTGTCAATATTCTGGATTGCTTACATTAAAATATTCTGTGCAAACCAAAATTGTAAAATGTGCCCATTCTACATTGGGTATAATAAAATAATTACCCCTATTAAAAAATAGAATTTCTATTTTTTAGCTTTAGGTTAACAGCTTGTTGCTCTATTTTTTCCATTTTTCAAGGAAACAGAGTAAAAGAAATATTTATTGTGCTGTGGGTCCTTGACTGAATCCACTTGCCCTTCTTCCTTACTGAAAACCAGACTAAACATTTCTGGATGTCTATATTTTAAAATTTCTAACAGTAATGAATAAACTGTTCCTGGGGTACTCTAACAAGGCCCCCACATTTTCAGCAAGCCTCATATTTTACTGATTTGATTGCACAAGTGCACTCATGGTCTGACCCCTTCTGGGTTCATCCATCCTTGGATCTTTCTGATATAGAGTCCATGTAAAGCACTGACTGTTTTTGAAAATCAGTGTTGGAAGACCATCAAGGAGGCAATGAACTTTCAAGACATAATATCTTAAAGGAACCTATAAATGAAATAGGTCAAGGATGAGGCACATAAGTGGCTGGGAAAAAAAAAAATCTACATTTAGTTTATATAACTTCAGCTCCCTGTCTGTTCAGATTCCATATAAGGAATAGTAACTTTTCAAGCAAGCAGGCCTGGACATATTTCTTGGCCTTATAATTCTCACAGTTCTAGACATTCCAAGGTAGAGGGTCATTCAAACAGAGTTGTAATTTCTTGTGTATATTTATTTCCAAAGTATCTTATGCATACTTTCCCAGTGAAATCATAGATGGAGGCTAGGGGAATGCTCTCTGGTTATTTTTCAAGCATGCCTAGAAGAAGCAGTCAAAAAGAACTGCTCTGGCCTTCTCAAGCAAAAGGACCAGACTTGAGTTGGATTGCTACAGCAAGAGCTTTCACCACCGTGCGGTTCACTTGACCTACAGCTTTTGTCTCAAAGATGATGTAAGAAGAGGGAGGAAGGACGTTTATGAGATTTAAAGAATCAACTTACCTATGGTCACTCAGGATAATGACATGCATAACACACACACCAGTCTGGAGGGGCAGTAATAATAGAGTCCAACAAGAATATTCTGAGAGGCCAACTATCAACATTCAAGTCTCTCCTCCAAATCCCAACCACTCACCAGCAAAGCACCCTTGAGGGTACTACTCACTGCCTGAGTGCTTTGATTGCCTTATCTGAAAGAAATGAAAGAGGTTGGACAGACCAAGATGGCAGCATGTTCTCCTTAGATCTAGTTGCTACTAAAAATTAGAAGTCAAGTCTTTAGTATTTGTTTTACTGTACTTAAAAATAACCAAATGGTATATTTATGGTTTTACACCTTTAGGTGAAATTTAAAAAGCAGGACACCTAATAAAATGAGGAAGTTTTGAAAATCTGCGCAGATCTAGGACTGATCATTATTAATTCCCAGATAATGAGAATAGTTTAGTCAAAAGGTGAAATTATTTAAGGAAAAGGTAGATTACTCTATATTCATTCAACAAATAGTTATTTTTATCCATGCATTCATTCAGCCCTTACTGAACAGACATTCCTCTAGGCACTTGGGATGTATCAGTAAATGAGACATTAGTCCATGCCCTCCTGGGGCTTACATTTTCATGGTGAGAGAAACTCAATAAACAATAAAAACAATAAATGAGAAAGTTTCCCTATAAGTGAAAGCATGTTAAATGCTAGGGAAGATAGAGAACATTGAATAGACTGAGGGGATCAGGAGTTTGGGAGTTGGGGGCCAGCACAGGCTGCCCTCTTAAATACAGCAGTCAGAGTAACCCTCATTGAAAAGGTGACAGATACTTGAGCAAAGACTTCTAGATGAGGGAGTGAGCTATGCAGATATGTGAGGAAGAGCCTAGAGTTCAAGAACAGCAGGTTCCTGTAAAGACTGTGACTCTTTGCCCCAAGAGGCACTAGAAGCTATTGCAGGGATTTGCCCAGAAGAGAGCTGTGACCGACTATGATTCTAAATTCAGAAACTGTATTCCATAAAGGTTTCCTTGGACAGTTAAGATATGTATGTATGTAAGTATGGTCTCTTATTCTTAATAATGCTACCAAACCACCATCAGGCATTGGTTTTCTAGTTGGAAGACTAGAACAGTGTTGCTCTGTCTAAACTTATTTATCCATTAATCCTAAAGCCTAAGTCAGGCATTTGCAGAATTAGATTCTACTGGCATTTATTAAGTATTTACTTCTGTGCCAGAAAAATGTGTTCATCATAATCGGGAATAAAGGATACCAAGGGGAGAAGGGTGTAAAACACACTTTGTCACTGCATCTCCTTCAAGTTGAGGCTTCTCATTTGCAAAACAAAAGAATATCTTCTATTTCTGAAAGTTTGGTGAGATGTGAGGCACACATGTTGTAGTTAGTTGCTTAACTAACACTGCTTATCTCTCACTCAAATCAATGAAAAATGTTATTATTTTAAAATTAAACTAAGATGAAACCAAAGGGGTACCCAGTTTGCTATTAGAGAAGTTAAGTGCCATCCACATACCATCAGCAGAACAGGATTTTAAAAGATGTTCAGAAAGAAGTTTTTTGGGTTTTTTTGTTTTGTTTTGTTTTTAAAGATTTTTAAAATTTATTTATTTGAGAGAGAGAACGAGCGAGCACAAGTGGGGTGAAGGGCAGAGGGACAAGCAGACTCCCTGCTGAGCAGGGAGCCCAATATGGGACTCCATCATGGGACTCTGGGATCATGACCTGAGCTGAAGGCAGACACTTAACCGACGGAGCCACCCAGGTGTCCCTGCTCAGAAAGAAGTTTAAAATGGGCTTGGAATATTTGGAACCTTTGTGCAATCAGAAATTAAAGTCAATCGAAGTGCACTGAGAGTGCGGGATTTTGTATGAAATTCCCAATAAGAAATTCTAGTACAGCTCTAAAGCATAAGTACTATTCAACACACTAAAACCTGCAGGTGGCAAATAAAGACAAAATAGACAATGACTAAAAAGAAAACTGTGCTCTTAAGTTACATTTTTCAGAGACTATTCTTAATTATATTAGACAGAGACTACAGACAACATAACCTGATGTTGGAACACTTAGGTGTAGTCACTTACTTCTGCTCTTGACTTTGATCAAACTACTTAACTTGCTGGGATTTGAGATGGAGAACAATCAAGCACACACAGAGTGCAAAGGGTCCTCAAAGTTTCATTACATAAGCAGCTGCCACCATCTGCAAGTAAGATCAACATGGAGGTTGCTGAGAGAGACTTTAGATCAGGTGCCCTAGATCCCCAAAGCTGGGCCCACGGCCAGTCAAAGACAGCCTTGAAAGACAGGACCAGGCACTATACTATGCACTCAGCCAGAATGCAGTCCACTTTCTGCATGTGGCTGGCTGCCCTACCCACGATCCCACCTTCTGATCCTTAGAAGGATCTATAGAAGGCTGCTTTGCCTGAAAGCAAGGATCCAATGGAGCTTGGAGGCAATGTAGTTATGATACCCAATTAGCTGGGAGTTCATTTAGCAACACAATTCCCTTTATTTGGTGTACTTTCAGCATTGCCTATGAGCTATATCCTACTTAGGAGTATGAACCCTCCAATTATTTGCGTTACGTTATGAATCATTTATCTAGTCAATCTAATATTCTTCCCTTATGCATCTTAATACCTCAATTAACTATTATGAGTCATTTATTATTTGTATACCAGAAAACTGCTTTCCAAGTTATTACTTATTGGTCATAATCAATTAGGGAAGTTTTTAGAGTATGGTTGTCTTGTATAAATACACTGGTAAAGTTCAGCTCCTATGATTTCTGACAATTAAATTGTTCTGTCACTTGGGGACTCTCATTAATCTCAACTTGTCATCCTTGTTTATGCAGGTTATAATGGGCTATGTGTATAAGTGAAACGAGATGCTAAAAGGCTTTGGCTTTTTAACTCTTTGATGAAAGTAAAATTGAAATACTTTCTTAAAGTGGTGACTTTGATTTGTACAGTCTGAAGGAGATGTATTCTAGATGGTAGCCCATCAATTCCACCATAAGCCACAGTGATCTTTATGTAGATTTGTAATTAAGTGGCTAGAAAAAGATGAACTGGCTCCTAACCACCTGGATTCTTGGAATTTGTATATCTGGAAAAGGAAATCACAGAGAAAAAAATCAAATTGTGCCACTCCTCATCTTTACTGGTGAACTTCTAAAAGCTCTGGGTATACCTATAATATACACGAGTAGAAGGGAAGAATCTTCGTAGTGGTCAGAAAGGTCCTGGGGAAAAATTCAGATGTCAAGTACCATCGACAATGATTTGATCCATGGCAGGGATTTAAGTGCAAGGAGTTTTGGTGAGGACTACTACAGGATTAGTATTAAGATGTAATTTATTGGGCATCATTATTTATGATGTAAAATATGCAAACAGCGCATTAATTAAATGCAGGTGTCCCTACCTTTAGCAAAACCTCTGACAATAATTAAATTATACAAAATGACCCAAGTCAACAGATTAGAAATCTGAACAGAAATCTAAGAGCTTTAATAAAGTCATAAATCACTATAAAGGAAATGGTAGGTATTATTACATTGAGAGTGAGTCTTGAAAAGAATGTGTAATAATAGAGCTGATGAAAAACGGATCTGAAATAGAACTGTAAGAAACAAGGGGAGCTCATATGCCTAGATGAAGCTGCTAATCAGAAACTGGTTTGAGAAATAAAAATCTGGCAAAAAATACTTAAAAAAAAAATTCCAGATTCACTACTTTTGACTTCCCAGGAAAATTTAATGGTCTCATATTTGTTGAGTCACATCACTCTGTGATGTTAAACATGGTGGAGGGGGGCCAAGTTCATTCCCTGGAAAAAGCTTTAGTGACTCTGAGTTTTCTGTCTAGCATAATACCATAGGACCCACTCCTAAAAAGCAAAAAGGTCACTGTTGTGCAAGAACTTTACTTCCAGGATTTGAATAGAATCACTACTTAGCATCAGACATCCTTTATTATGATTCTGTGATTTTATTTTTACTATTCTATTCTCTTTTATACACAATGCCACTGGTGTCTTTCCTATATAAATACAGCTGTCATTGACTGAATGCTTCTGATGTGCCAAGCACTGTACTACATTCTCATTTATCTGCACAACCCTAGAAAGTAGATATTTTTATTATATCCTTCTTATAGACAGATAGGAAGTTTCAGTAACTTGCTCAAGGTTAAGTCCAAGGATGTCAACCCAATCTGCTTGAACCACTCCACTGGCATGACTTCTTCCCTGTGCCTTATTTACCCTTAATGCTATGTCAACCATTTCTCCATTTACCCCTGGTGAATCTGAAAACCTTAAAGGTAGCTGAGTCATCTAAGGTACCAATTCCTTGAGAGCAAGGACTGCATCTTGTGTACTTTTAAATCCCCCACAATGCCTAACACAAAGTAGTTACTGACAACATCGGAGGAAGACAGTGAAAGAAAGAGACAGATAGGAAGAAGGAGTTCCTGAACTCAATGACTTATTATACCAATCTAGCATAGGAGGCCATATGATAGAGAAATGCAGTGGAATGCCAGTTAGGAGACATGGTGCCTTATCCAACTCTCACTGCTGGTGTGTTGTTGTGCAAATAATTTAGTTTATCTCAGCCTCCATTCCTTATCTATAAAACAAGGAGTTGGCCCAAGTGACCACTCCGATCCCTTGCAGCCCCCACATTCTCTGATTTTATATTCATTTCAAAGGTGTTTCTTTCCAGGCCCACCAGTAACCATGATAAACCTGTCTGTACTAAAACCCCTTCCATGTACCAAGCACTTTGTATACATTATCTTCCTGTGATCCTCATAACAACTCTGTGAGGATAGTATTATCGTTCTCATTCAGCAGAGAAAGAAAGCTTAGCAGGTTTACAAGCTCAAGGTCACGTGGTCAGTGAGTGGAAGTAAGGCAACCCTGATCTCATACATTTAGAAATTTACAAGTCTACCAGACCTTGAGAACTGTTGAAACTCTTAGCTACATGGCTTCTTAGCGCAAACTACTATCCTGTGACCCTGAAAAGTTTCCAATGTGATTTCCTCAATCAACAGGGATCTGGGACTTGAGAAGATGAAACAATCACTGAGATGTGATTTTTGGAATTGCCACATTCACAGTCACAACTGCATCTCTAACCCTGGGCAAACATCTCACAGAAACATCAGATTACTGCAAACCTGTCAACACTTGGCTGTCTCCACCATCTCTCCCAAGGCCAGGCCCCAAGAGCACTTTCTGTCTGTACTATTCGGTTGTCACTTAATCACACACTCCCTCATCTAGTCTGTTGCTTCATGTGCCTTACTCCTGCCTTGCCAACACAAATACAAGTTCTTTAAGGACAGAAATTGAGCTTTATAGTTCTTTCCAGCCTTGCAGTATCTACAGCAGAGTTGAACCCATTAAGTGATCCTCCCTTTCATTCAACTTATTCATCACATTTTCAGCAGGGGATCAATCAATGTGCTCTTTCTCTGCCCCAATTCTTGTGTTCTAAAAGCACTAGCAATAGTTCAACTGTTACTCAACTGCAAACCACCCCAAAGTGTCTTCAGAACCACAATGTGCTGCTAAGCCTGGCATTTGACTGCCAAAAATAACCTGGTGCCAAGGTAAAGAATGTGAGCTGAGATGCCTTCTGCCTTCCAGGAAGGGGTTTGATTCTTATAGAGTGCTTCAGGTGATATAGTTCTCTAACAATCCAAAGATGGTAAGTTTAAAATCAGGCCCAAGAGAGAGGAGAATAGAATCTCCAGGATCCCAGGGAATCCTGCCAGTCCCTTCCCTTCCTTTTATGCCATGCCTGTCCTACTCCTATCAAAGCTGAGATCATTGACTTAAGATTCCTTCTATTTGGCGATATGGATGATATAGACCCCAGACTTTTGGTTTTACAAATACTGCACCACAGAAAATCCTTCAGAAAACTCATGACAGCAGAAACCAAATTTTTCCAAATGTATCATCCTGAAAGTATCTCTCTGCCTATAGAGCAAATGGAGCTTGATATCCCATTTGAAGACCATAGGCTTTGCATAACAAGAGAGAAAAGGTTTAATCATTGGCCCTGAAACTCACCCATCTTAGCAGGAGCCACTCTCCAGGGTAATGTGCTTTGCTCCTTCCAGGGATATGCTGCAATATGACAAGACACAGTTGTCGCTCAGGGCAAAGTTGTTTAATTTCAATAACAAAATTCAGAGATATTTTTAAGATTATCCTAGAGGATTAGAAATACTTTCTCCCGCACATCTGGAAAGTTGAAGTGCAAAATATTAAGATCTACTATGGAAGTTGTAAGATAATTTGTATTTTCATTCACCAAAGAAATAGATGTTAACTGAAAACAGAAAAGTAATAGAGGAACCAAGAACACTCAGTAAAAATAGCTACTACATGCTAATACATACTGTGAGCCAAGCTCCTTTATAATCCTCTTTTTATTTAATCATCACAAAGACCCTCCGAAGTAGGATCTATCCCCATTTTGTACCTGAGACTTGAGAGCTTCAGATACCTCTAGTAATAACATAGATATTAAGTGCTGGCACCAGTATTCAAATCCACTCCAAGGCCAGGTTGTTGTTAATCACCAAAATTTAGTTTATGTGTCTCTCCTAGCAGATGACTGGACATTCAGGGCTGATCTCAGAGTTTGGTGTGTATGATTAATGAAATTGGAAGGATAAGGGGCAATTGCCAACTTCCCTAGGTAACTCCATTTGGCCCTGCTGAGCAGGTGCAGTGGGTCCCCTTAGGTTTGCTAGTTAAGGGACAGTACGTCAAATAAAGCTGGAGTCAAAGGGGAGGGTAGAAGTGCTGACTTTGAACATGTTCTTTGAAAGTGCTGTTATTTGAAAAAGCTGTACAGTGTCAGAGCTGAGCAGAGATCCAGCTGTGAATAGCACTCTGCAGAGTGTTGATAGAATCTGGGCTGTCCAGCTGTGAAGGGCCCGGAAGTGCTTGAAGAGGTGACAAGCACCCGAGCCCTCCCTCAGCCCTCCCCAACAGCTGTGGCCATTAACAACAGAAGCTACAGAGACTCATTGCAGCCAAAAGCCACAACACTACCCTCTCAGCTTTACTACACCTTGTTGAGAGCCTTAAGCCACCTCCACCAATCACAATAGACAAAAAAATAGCTGCCCCAAGGCACAACAATGGCCTTGACATTGGACCACAATAACGGCCTAGCTCCTTGAGGAGCATCAGAGAGGTCAAACCAGAGAAATCCTTGCTTGGGCTCTTGCCAGCTCCTCTACTTTGTCAGCGGATAGAAGATGAAAATGGGGTATGGTTGGCTTGTCATCTGAGATTATGTAGAAAATGACAACAATGCAATGTAGAGAAATCAGCAGCGGCTTTGGAGTCAGAGGGACCTGGATTCAAATCCTGATGCTTCTCTGTATTAGTTATGCAAACTTGATAAATTAAATAAGCCCTTCAAGCCTTTCTTTTCTTGCCTTTAAAGAGAGTAATAGTAATTTCCTTTAGAGTCACAGCAAATATTAAATGAGATAAAATATAAATCTCTACACATGGTGGATTTCCAAAAATATTCATTTTATTTCCTCCTCCCATACATTCATGGTTGGGGGGGGGCTAAAAATACCAATTTTCTCCTAAGAAAACTCATGGGATTGAAGACTAGAAATACAAGGTGAAAAAGTAAGCCATCTATAAAGACCTCGAAGTGTAACGTAGATTGTGAGTGGAAATGTTACTGAGGGAAATGAGTGGGTTACATAAAGAAGTGTGTTAAAGTGCTCGGAAATGCCCTTTCCAGTTTTGATTATTTTGGAGTCCTAGAATGGTTTAAGCATCTGTGGGCAATGTGATGAATACAGTGAATACTTCCAACACTAGCAACCTTTGAATTGGTGTTTTGCCCCAAATGGAAAACTATATTCAACACTCTCAAATACAGAAGTTTGTGTGTAAACAAAAAGGTTTCAAAACTGTGACCTCGTCTTTACCTATAAAGATTCTACCATCTTTCAAGTCCAAGTTCCATTACCATGTACTCTATCAATATCTCTGTTCCAAGTGGCAGAAAACCCAACATAAACTGGTTTAAGCTAAAAAAATATAGGGTTCAGGTAGCTTAGGAGTCCAGTTCAACTTCAGTTCCAAGTTGATGTTGACCCCAAACGATGTCAGCAGGGTCCAGCTCTCTGCCTGGCTACTCTGGGCTCTCTACATTTGAGGATCTGCATAGTGGCCTATAGCACCTTCAGACTCCCTTTGTCAAAAAATCCAGCCCAACAGAAGAGAGAAATTGCTTCTGGAATGGATACACGCAGACACACATACACACACACACACACACACACACACACACACACATATTTGAGGTCCAGATTGGGTTTTTACATTTATTGGCAAACCCAACTCCAGCCAGGTGAGTGGACTGTCAGCCTTAGCCTGGCACGTGAGCCCCGGGGAATAAAGTCAATTGGCACATTGGCTGAGAATAAAGAGGCATGGTAATCCCAAAACAAACGGGGTTACACAAAAGCAGTGTAGATACTCCACACAAAAACAAACCAATGTCCACTATTATGTTCTAGCCCCACAGAACAATGGCCTTTATGTCCTTTACACATTCACTAACTTCTTTGGTGCCACTCACATAGTGCTTATTACATGCAACCCTGTATTTTAGGTTAATGATTAGCGTCTCGAGGGTAGAGGTTATTTTAAGTGTGTTTGTCTCCATCAACATTGTCTTTCACAGTGCTTTGCCCACGGTGAGTAAATTAAGGGAATTTAATAGAAATTAATGAATTTAACATACATAAACATTGAAAGTGAATAATTGAAGTCAAAAGTTGAAACAGTTGACCTGTAGAAAAGATTAAGAGAAAACAATGTTAGAATTATACGGTTTCTGGGGGAGTGGAAGAAAAGGAAATCGAAGGCCCTTTATTCAAAAATTGCTGTCAAAAATCCCCAACTTCCTTAAGGAATTTATTAAGGAGATTGAGAGGGCATATTGCTCAAAAACACCAAATACCCTCTATGGAAAAGAAACCTGAACTTTCCAAGTCAAACCATCAAGATAAATAATTAAAGGAAAATATTCCAAAAGGTGAAGAAGGCAGGTGAATTAATCGGAATGGAGAGGAGAGATAGTAGACAAAAGGCTCTGAAAGAAAGAAAATGGTTTTCAGTAACTCTACCAAGAATTTGGGAGGAAAAAAAAAAAAAAAGAATTTGGGAGAAAAAAATGCAAATAAGAAGGGGAAATTCACTATCAAAATTACCCAAAAACTCTGTTTACAGGATGAGATCTGGTCACCATCAAATCCTGTCTGGAGAAAGTCCTCATAGCGTGAGACAGAAAAGTTGATTAAGTCTCTTAAATACGACCACACTCTTTTTTAATTAACCTCTGGGCTACTGGGTCACGGAGTGTAGATTGCTTCTATTTTATTAGCAATCACCAATTCTACCTTGTCAGGATTGCACAGAACACAAACAGGTATAAGAAGTTCGTTGCAGCCTCGTTGTTGACAAAGGTATTTCAACTGAGAATCTCCTTGTAGGAGAAGTTAAATGTGTCTTGGGTCAGGAGAACATTTGGCAAAATAGAACAAGAGACAGCAAACTATGGCCAGTGGGCCAAATTTGGCTGTTTTTGTAAAGTTTTGTTGGCATATAGCTATGTCCATTTGCTTAGTATTATCTAATGGCTGCTTTCTGTTCCTGTAAGGGCAGAGTTGAGAAGTTCCAATAAGGATCATATGGTCCAGAAAACTTAAAATATTTATCATCTAGACATTTACAGGAAGAGTCTATTGACCTCTGCCATAGAAAAAAAAGAGCATCCCAGCCCACAAAAACCAAGTGTGGTTTTTCCACCCGTTTTCAAAGAATCAGGCATCTTAATGGCAAAATGGCAGCAAGATGGTTTGTCAGCATCAGCATCAGTAAGACTCACCGACTGTAAGTAGAGAAAGCAAAGGAGACTGAAAGAAAGCAGCAGGTCTGGTTGCTGAGTAGAAGGCTCAGCCTTCTCAGTTGAGAAACCAACAGGGGGCAAGACGCGTGAGGTGGCAGGTGCATGTCAGGCCTCCATGGAGTGAGAGACAGAGAGGAGGAGAGAGAGAGAGAGAGAGAGAGAGGCAATTAGCAGAAAAGCATCCAGTGCCTTTGTCTGCCTCCAAGTGTTTCTCTTGCCTGCTACTGCTGCACATTTGAATGTTTTATTTCTTCGACCCTCCGAGCATTACCAAACAGTTATTATCTGAGCTTCTAACAAACAATTATTCCAACTCCTAATTTATATTTCAATCATTTTAACTACTGATCTTATGATCACATCCAGGCTCTGATCACATTAGTGTCTATTAACTATGCAGCAACCAATAAAATCTGCATGAGAGACTTATTCCATATATACTCCCTTAGCACAATTTATTAAAATAATGTAGACTATTAACGTTTAAACTAAATGTAATATATATATTTAATATAAAAATTCTCATTACTGTGATTAATAAAATTTTTAGTGTAAGCTGATATTTAGTTAGAGAAAGTGAACAAGTTAAGCCAACTGAAGTATTTCAGTTACATTAATTTAATTAAATATGACTTTTACATTATGTAGGATTAGGTACATACCACTGGTAATTCTACATATTTAAAGAATCAAAAAGTAGAATTCCACTATCAAAGTTACAGTCAAATCGCCAAAGGTTGTTTTAGATAAAGCATATTAACTTCTCTCACTGAAACCCCCTCACTTTTCCAGATATGCTCTCAGGAATCACAGGAGTTGAAAAGTAATGCAGTAATACTACACTGTTTTCCTCCTTAAAACGTCTCATTGTTTAGGTTTTTCCTTTTGAGATGCACTAGGGCCAGGTGTGTGTGTGTGTGTGTGTGTGTGTGTGTGTGTGTGTGTGTAGGGGAGAAAGACAGAGACAAAGACAGAGACACAGAGACAGAAACAGATCTCATGCTGGTACCTTGAATCATTTCCATTATATAGAAACATTTCTCGAAATAATGTGCTGGTCAAACTCCACTTTCCTCCTTGTGGGCTGTTCCATGTGAACACCCTGACCTTGGCTAATATAACTGCCCTGCTACTTCCTAACTTTGCGAACTGGCAAACACCTACTTCAGCCCAATTTCTCCATTAGTAAAATGGGAATGAGAGTTTATGAGGATTAAGTGAGATGGGTAGAAAAAAACCTAGCTTCTAATTGCTATCTCTCAAGAGCTGGGTCTCTTTGCTGCTGCCTCAGAAAATGTTATGTTTTATTATTTCAAGCTTAATCTAATGGCCAGTGTGGCTGAATTATCTTCTGCATTCCAAAAATCTTCCCTAGATTGCCATGGCCATGAATCCATATCATCGCTCTTTTCTGCACTCTTTATCTCCATCTTGTTCTGCTCTGTCTTCTGTGTTGGTGACATTTCACTGACAGCTAAGTTGTCCCTTGACCATTCAGGGCCAAAAGATGAAAGGGGAGAATAGGTAGAGCACTAACATGGGTGTCTGGAGGATCTGTGTTAGAGTCCCAGTTTACTTGCTACATGGCCTTAGGTTAGTAGTACTCAGTCTTTTGAAGTCTCAATTTCCAATCCTGCTAAATGGGTGTGGCCAATAATAATACCTACTTACAAAGTCATTGTGAATACTGAATTATTACTGCAGATGAAGTGCTTTGAATAGTGCCTGGCCCATAGTATGAGCTCAACAATAATACCATCAATAATATTGGGGACAGTGACTCCTAAAACAGAGTCACTGCTTTTCTAGAGGCTGGGTCATGCACTGGTGATGGGTTCAGAACTGAGGAGGCCCAGAAACATTTCTGTAACTATGAGTATTGGGAACTGTGAAGATTCAATTCTCTAGAAGGAAGAGAGGGCTTTTTCTAAATTATCCTAAGGAATAGGGTGCCCCATCCTTTGGCTCCAGTAGTTTATTTCTATAGGGTCTGCTTGATAATGACGGAAGCTTCCAGCATAGCTAGGTATACAGTCACTTTCAGAGAGCAAACTAAAAGCAAAAAGAAGAAAATCTGCCCCTAAAATCTCCCACTCTCACAGATACACCAAGAACCCTGATGTTTTGATTGTCCGGTTTCACACCCAAAGCAAGGTGCTTCTTCCTCTGCTACTAAGGGACAAGGATGATGTGAAAACAAAATGCTGACTTTCAGGCCTAAAATCGGTACTCATTATTGTATTTCTAAAACCAGGAGGAGAACCAGAACCCAGCCTAAATTATCGCCCAATCTCCTTAATAAATGTGGACAGGGAAATCTCAAGAAAGGTGCTGGTTAATAGGCTGGAACAGATATTCCCACACCAAATCCATCCCAATCAGGTAGATTTATTTGGAAAGGACAGCCAGGCAATAATGGGAAGCAATTATTAAATGCAGTGCAGTGAACTCCTGGAGACAGGGAAGAGCCCATGGCTGGCGTTTCACATTCTTCTCTGAAAGGCCTTTGATCACCTAGCCACTCTGTCCCTCCCCTTCATTCAGCAATAATTTGGACTGAAGGCAGCATTGTTCAGGTGGAGCTCTTAGGACTAACGAGTCCTCCCTTCCCCTTCTGTAACAAAATAGTTAAGAGGACTTGTGTCATCACCTTTGTCAATTTCCCCCACCCTATTACCCTTATTTTATTTCAAAGTTATGTCAGAAAAAGTTCTTCTGTCGATAAGCCCACCAATTCTAGGAATCCATCTTTTTTTGGCAACTCCAATATAAGTGGTTTAGGGGCTTATGATGGATTATGGAGTTGGACTCCATGATTTGAATTCTGGACCCAACCCATATTAGCTGGACAATATGACCAACTTTCTGTGCTCAGGGTCCCCATCTGTGAAATAGGGATAATGTAGTACAAGCTTAAGTGGTGTGTTGTACAAATTCAGTGAGTTCAAGAGTTAAGGGCACGTGAGTTAAGCTAATGTCTTTCACATTGTAAGTGCTCAGTAAATTTTAGCAATCACTGTCATCATCATCACCCATTGCATAATTATCATTATTCTGGGAGTTATCCTTTGCATTTGAGACCCCATAGTTCTTTAAATTGGGGATCAGATATGGTTTAAAATCTTCTTAGGAAGACTTACAACATGGAATGGTGGCTGAAGCATTAGATTGGGCTTGAGATACCTGACCCTTTGTAAACTGCATACTGTAAGAAGTTATTACAAGTAAGGCAACTCAAAGACTACTTTTTCTAGCTATAGAACAAGGGAAATTGAATCATATTTCAAGGTCTGACCTCTCTTCCAGTCTTCTTTGCACTCAAAGCATTCATTTGCTGACTAAGGTGGAAAATATGGCCTGTGCATGTGATCTGGTGTCAGCATGGTCCATTTCGACCACATAATGACTATGTCAAGCGGTGGAACAGTTAAGACCTAAGCACCAAGCTAATCAGACCCTTCCACCCACACAACAAAAAGCAAGACTTTTAGTTTCTCTCTCCTGCTCAGGTTTTGTCTTCCAGTCCTTCATGGTCACAGGACTAGCCAGCTCCCCAAGATGCCACATAAGACACCTGAGTTACTTTGCAAGAAGAATGTTACTTCCATCAGAACTAAAGAGATCCATTTCAACAATAGATGCAAGAGAAGAAAAAGGAAACTGTCTCAATAAAAATCAGGCCACTCTTAAAACCAAATCTATGTTATGAATGTACCATGATTTTCAAAGGTTGATGGACTTTATTGCCTGTGTCTAGTTATTCCATCTGCCAGGCTAAAGATCAGAAGGGACTTTGAACCACCATGAACAAAATTTATCAAGACCTAAAAGATACCACCAAAGACTTCCCTGAAGAACCATCTTCATGGAATCAGCATTGCCTAGAAATAAGCCCAACCTGAGTCTTATCAAACTTAATCAAGCTTATGCAAATAACTCAATCTCAGTAGCTTAGCTCCAGGAGACTTCCTCTTATCAATATCCATACAGACCCAAATACAATAAATATGATTAGAACCTGCTTTTCAGTTTTGTTTCATAGTGGAAGAGTCCTGTGTTGCCCGAAACAATAAAGAGAGAAATTAACTTGGTCTGAGTTGCTGTTTGAGCTTGAATTTTGAAAAGCTGTGTCTCTTAATTCCACCCTGAGTTTAAAATATGGCACACCTGGACAATCTGGTTCTCTCCAGGGAACGTACTAACTCTGGTTTGTTTTATGCATTTGAAGTCCACCATATGGAACAACTGCGTCATTAAAATGGACATTAAAAAGATTTGTTCACTCAGCTAGATTTAGACAGATAATAATACTTGGCACTTATATAGTGTCTTTCACCTGTCCATCTCAAAGTACGCAATTTGTAAACACATACTGTTACAAACTCTTCATAAACCAGAGCTATGTGTATTTCCCTTTGTATAAAACAGTTCCAACATGCCATACAATAAATCCACACCAAAATAAGAGATGGTACAAAATTTTAAAAAAGTTTTTTTAATTAGAAAAAATGTTAAAAGCAGTCCAAGAATGTTAAATACATATGATCTCAAACAGTAACTACAATCTGTCCATCTCAGACAAAGAGAGGTTCAGCATATATGGCAAGTATTTTGTTTTCTCTTATCTAGCCTTGGATCCACAACACCATGATTTGCATAATAATTATGATGGTATAAATACCATTACTTAAATTAACTGTGAATGAAATTGGTCAACACCTCATAACCACTTCCACTTCAGTAATTCAGTGTTCTGACCATAAGAATTGATAGGATTCTTATGCAATTTCAATTAGGTTTTCTGTAATTGTCATCCTATTTGCATATCTAGCTCTTTAGGTCTTTTCCTCAATAGGTCAAAACTCAGAGGTGTGGAGGGTTGTTCATTGTACCTTCCAAACCACTAATATTCCTCATAGCTCTATATATGTGTATAACTTATTTATATGTATATTTCCCCTCCAACACCAGTCTCTCTGATCATTCAGTGACCACTTTCCCTTTACTTGCACCTTTACTTTGTGACTTCTTTACTTGTGTAGCACAAAACATTTTTAGGGATTAAATATTACATACCTGAGGAAAAAACTCTGGGCTTCAGACTCTATTTATCAAGCAACATGTTGATACAGATAGCAAACATAAATGTAGATTAAAAATAAGTACTACATATACGTACATCGCATCACAAAAGTTTGTCGGATGGGGTAAGACAAAGGTCACAGTATAAAGCTCAGCTACAGGGTTGTGCAAAGTGGGCCAATAGCATGAGCAGAAGCTTATATTCAAGTGAACATTTAATAAGATATGAATGAACAAAATAAAGCAGCCAATAATACACTGCATCAGGCAATAGGAAAAGATCTCCATGAATAATCTAGATGATGTATGTTTACTATAAGAATCTTGTATTAAGATTCTTCTCCACATCATTGAGAAGAACAGTTCCCAGATGATCAGATTTCAAAGCATCAATTTTTGAAGAGGTTGTTATCAGTAACATAGTTTTCATAATATCTAGAAAAGAGATTGAAGACTTAAATGATGGCAGAGGCTAACTAGTCAACATTAATGAGTGAAGCATGTAGGTGTACAACAACAGGGAGGGAGGAGTACAGAATAATAGTATTCTACTATAATGTGTATCCCAACAGAAATTCTTCTATGAACATGTAAATGTCTATGTTTATAAAGGTATAGATAAGCTTATATGTAAATACATGGTAATTAAGTGTGTATATATATATATATATATATCCCGTATTTTTTTAAATAAACATGGAGGAGGACCATTGAAGTGGAAAACACACATGTACCTTTGAAAGGGGTAGCTGCTCCTCAGTTCTAGGTAACCACTGCCAAACAAGAATGTGGGCCCAGTGTGGACAGATATTTTGACTTCTCAACAGGAACTGCAAATTTGAACTTTTTTAATGTGAAAGCTTTCAATTTTTAAATGTTGGCTCCAATTACTTTTAAACCCGGTACATGTCAACCAACTGCACTTCAGCTTGTCAAATCTTGCTCATTGGATAAAAGCTTATAATCTCTGGTGTTCAATAAAGCTAGTTTTTCATGGCTGGGAGAAGCCATGATTTATTTATGATTTCATTTCCAGCACCAACATAAATAAAGATTTGTAATATAAAGTTCATTATTTAGAAATAGTTATGTTCCATTAACAAAATGAAAAGGTAATCTACAGAATGGGAGAAAATATTTGCAAACCATATACTTAATAGGGGTTAGTATCCAAAATATGTAAGAAATCCTATAACTCAGTAACAGAAAAAACAAATAACCCAATTTAAAAATGAGCAAAGGACCTGAATAGTCATTTCTCCAAGGAAGACACTCATATGGCCAACAGATATACAAAAAGGTGTTCAACATCTCTAATCATCAGGGAAATGCAAATCAAAAGCCACAATGAGATATCACCTCATACCTGTTAGGACAACTATTATTTAAAAAGAAAAAAAAGATAAGTTTTGGCAAGGATGTGGAGAAAAGGGGACTCTGATACACCGTTGGTGGAAATGTATATTGATTACAGCCATTATGAATAACAGAATGGAGGTTCCTCAAAAAATTGAAAATATAATTCCATATGATCCAACAATTCCAATTCTAGCTATTTATCCAAAGGAATTAAAATAAGGATCTCAAAGAAAAACACTTGCACTCTCATGTTCATTGAAGTATTAACACAATAACCAAGGTATGGGAACAACCAAAATGTCTATCAGTGGTTGAATGATGAATAAAAAAATATACTGTGGTATATACATACACTAGAATATTATTAAGCCTTTAAAAAGAAGGAAATCCTGCCATTTGCAACAACATAGATGGACATTATGCTGAGTGAAAGAAGACAGACCCAGAAAGACAAATACTATATGGTCCCACATATATGTGGAATCTAAAATTCTAAAATAGTAAAACTCAAAGCAGAGAGTGGGGTAGAATGGTGATTTCCAGGGACTGGATGGAGGAAGAAAAAGATAGGTGATGGTAAATGGTACAAAGCTTTAGTTATGCAAGATAAGTTATGGAGACCTACTATACAGCATAGTGCATATAGCTAAAATTATTGCATTGTATACTTAAAATTTGCTATAAGCATAAATCTTATTTTAAGTGTTCTTATCACAAAATAATACTAATACAAATACTAATTGTGGCAGGAGGAAACTGGGAGATAAGAGATATGTTTATGGCCTTGATGGTGGTGATAGTTTCATGGTTTTATACTTATCCCTAAACTCATGGAGGTGTATACATTAAATATGTACAGCTTTTTATATGCCAATCATACCTCAATAAAGTGGTTTTTTAAAAAAAAGAAATTGTCATGTTTCTTGAAAAATTAGGTTTGTGAATGGGATTTGCCCTCAATACAAAAACAAAGAGGTCCTACAAATGAACAAGAAAAATGGCCATAGAAATATGTACATAAAAATATGAGTAAATTAGGGGCACCTAGGTGGTGCAGTCAATTAAGTGTCCAACTCTTGGTTTTGGTTCAGGTCGTGGTCTCAGGGTCCTGAGATCAAGCCCTGCCTCAGACTCTGTGCTCAGCGCAGAGTCTGCTTAAGTTTCTCTCTCCCTTTCCCTCTGCCCCTCCCTACCTGTGTGCGCTCACTCTCTCTCTCTCTCCCCAAATAAATGAAATCTTCTTTAAAAATGAGTAAATTATATGAACAAACAAATATGAGAAGAAAAAAACACATACCTATTAAACATAAAAAAGGAAAATTAATTTTAGTGCCATGCAACCCAAACTGAATTAAGATTAGAAATACAATTTAAAATACTAGATACATAATTTTAAGTTAAATAAATATAATTTTAAAACAAGCATGAATTGCAAGTAATATGGAATTAAAATCCTACACAAATGTCTAAGATAAACAGACATCTACAAAATTCTACTCTTTGGGAAGTCCCAAACATTGCTCTGACATTGGAGGTAAATGTTGTGTTAAAGTGGAGGAAGCAAAATTTATGCAAGGAACAGTAAAACCAGTTTATATTCTTAGATCTGTTATCAATGACATTGCCTTGGCCAAGATACAACCTCTTTGATCTTTATATCCCTTTTCAGCTAAAAATAATAATTTCATGCCCTACGTCATTTTGACAAATTAGTTATTAATATGGGATGGAGGTTTTCTTCCTTGCTTTGTTTGTGTGTTTCAGCTACTTTGCACCGCTCCTGAGGATATGGAACACATTTCGTTGTTTCTTGCATAGTGCTGAATGTGTGAGAATCCTGGGAGGCTGTTTTAGGCTATCTGATCAGAAACTTTACACCTGTCTCTGTTGCTTCCCTCTTATGTGGATATAAGGACTTCTGTGAGGCTTGCTTCCAGTTGGGAAGTGACATGCAGGTATTCCCCAGTCTTAAATTCAACAAAAGTATGACATTTCTTTCATGTGCTTTCCTCTTATTCATATCTGCATCAGCATTAGCAAGTGGGTGGGTAGAAATGAAAGCTTCTAAATGTTAAGAGATTGGGATGTGTAGGAGCAGCTGGGCAAATAAAAGTAGTTAAATAAAAAGAAGCCAAATAATAATAATAATAATAATAATAATGTGGGTCATAAAATCCAAGAAAAGATATAGCTTCTCATTTATGCTGAGAGGTCATACAATATGATTTCTAAAAAGGTGACCACTAGATTTAACTAGATGGAGGTCACTGTTGACCTGAACAATAGCAGCTTCAGTGAAGTAGTGGGGGACAGAAACGAGGATGGAGTTGTCAGAAGTAGAAATGTGAAGAACTGGGCAAAGATAATAGACGAAGCACACGTGTCTAATTTTTCTCTTACCTGAAATTCCACTATAACACTGGAAAATATATTGTTCAAAAAGAAAGTGTGGCAAATCTGACAATAGCACATAAAATTGTGGATGCATTGTTCTAGCAATCTCATTTCTGGGGATCTTTATTATAGATGAAATTGCACATGTTAGAAAAGGATATATCTGCAAGATTGTTCATTGTGATATTATTTATAATAGCAAAAGATTAGAAGCAGCTTAAATGTTCAACAATAGGCAACAGTTGAATGAAATATGGTATGCCCACAAAGATACCATCCAGCTGTGAAAATAACAAAGAAGGCCTCTACGTGACCATCAGGATATATCTTCATGGGAAAAAACAAAGGGCAAAGATTTTGTTGTAAGGAAGGGAGAGAGATAATTAGCATATCCATGTGTATTTGCTGCGTTTTTGGATTTAAAAAAGAGGAACTCCAGAATAAAAACTTAAAAGGAGAGAAAGGAAATGTGATGCATGAGAAATAAGTGAAAGTGAGATTCCCATTTAAGTAATTTTTGACTTTTCAAGCCTGGTAATAATATTAACTATTTTTTTTAGTATTACCTATTTTTGAACCACGTAATTGTATTATCTCTTTAAAACATTTTTTAAAAATATATAAAACACTGCTTGGGATGCAGAGACCTAGAAAGAAGCATCACTTTCACCATTACAACAATTAAAAAGCCAAACTACAACTTCACAATTTTTTTTGAAGCTATCAGAGACTTGTGGTCACAGAACTAACTAGTCTGAAATCTAAAGAAAGACAAGTGGTAGGAGGGAGTGGTAGGATGTTAGCACCTGTTTATTTGGGATGGATACAGCCAGACACATGTAAAGCTGTTAACAAATTTATGGAGAATGTGTTTAGGCTAGTAAAAGAGGGTGGAGCCACTTGGAGCCTATCAGAAGTAAAGGGTGTCCATGCATAAAAACTATTTACTTCAGTCTCTAGTATTTTACACATGATGCCCAGCTTTCAACAGCAACAACAAAATATGAGATTATGAAAAAAAAATTAAAAAAAACAACTGCAATCGACAGACCCTATTTGAATATAGAACAGATGTAAAAAAGTCAGAGAAATTAAAATAACTATGATTGCCATATTAAAGTCTCTAATAGAACAGATGAACAACATGAAAATCAGATGAATAATTTCAACACAGAAGGAAACTACAGAAAGACTCAAATGGAAATGCTATTAATAAAAACATAGTAACAGATTTTTAAAAATGCCTTCAACAGTCTACATGTAGACTTGACACAGCCAAAGAAAGAATCAGTATCCTTGAAGACAGAGCAATAAACATTACCCAAACTGAAACACAAAGAGAAAAAAAATGTGTTCAAATGAAAGAATAGAATATCCAAGAGCCATGAGATAATATCAAACATCCTAACATGTGTATAATTGGAACCTCAGATTAGTGAAAGACTAGTTGCTCTTACCATGAGATTGATAAAAAAGGCAATAATGCCCTCTCTCAACACTGCTGTTCAACGTCATTCTGGAAGTCCTACCTTGTACGATAAGGCAAGAAAGAAATAAAATTCATACAGATTGGAAAGGAAGAAATAAAACTGTCTCTATTCACAGAAAACATGCTTATGTAGAAAATGACAAAGAATCTATTTAATCTATATAATAAGTGAGTTTAGCAAAGTTACAAGATACTAGGTCATTAAACAAAAATAAATTGTAAAATAAACTATGGAATATAAATTTTCAAAAAGAAAAAAAGTACCTGTTATAGTAACTCCAAAAAATGAAAATCTGAGTATAAATCTAACCAAATACATTTAGAATCTGTATGCTTTAAATCTACAGAACACTGATATAAAATCAAATAAGAACTAAACAAATAGAAAGATATATCATGTTAATGGACTGGAAGACTTGATAATGACAGGGCATCAATTCTCCAAAAATTGACCTATAAGTTCAGTATTTTATAGGTTTTGCTCACAAGTTTCTCAGACAATATCCAAGTGTGGACAAGTTTGCTTCTCCACAATCATAAAAATTTAGAAAAGCATCTAAATATACACCATGCTTTCTAGGTTTACTGCTATTTAGCTTGAATACAGTTACTCAGGTTGTCATTCACTAAGCTTTATCAGCCTCTTCAAGCTTATTATTAGGATCATCAGGCAGGAATGAACTACCTGCCACAACCTCAGTACTTTCCAAGGATTCCAAATTTCTTTCACTTATTTTGGTCATTGAGGAATTGTCTTCAGCATTTGTGAGGAAGTTTAAGATCCATGTATGTTCACATTATTTAATTTTTGAAAGGAAAATGAAGGTTTCAGAGGGAAGATGGTGGAAGATTAGGGGACCCATGTTTCATCTGGTCCCTTGAATTTAGCTAGACATCTATCAAATCATTCTGAACATCTGTGAATTCAACCTGAGATCTAAGAAAAGAATTGCTTCAATTCTACAAATAGAAAAGCAGCCACTTTTTGCAAGGTACGAGGTGTGGAGACATGAATCTGAGGGGATATATGGGAAGATAAACCATGGGAGAAGGGATCCTCCATAAGCCAGCACCAGAAAGTGATATAACAGCGGAGGCAAAAATTGGAACTTTTAGAAGTCTTCTCCTGTGAAGAACATCCCTGCCTGAAAGATGCTCAGGTGGTGAAAGTAGGGCCAAATCCTAGGTGGGACAGTGTGGTCTCAGGATCCCCAGGGTCACAGAAAGAATGGGGGTGCCTGAGTGTGGCAGAGTTCCCAAGCACTGGGGCAGGGAAACTGGCTATAATTAGCGAGCCCCAGAGTGACCTCTCAGCTAGGTGTTGCCATAAAATGTGAACCCTGGCACAGTCGGGCAACTGCCCTCCAAGCAGAGGACCAGCAAGCAACAACCACTGGGAGATCTGGCTTCTTTCCCTGGGAGGAGCAGCGGGGATGCGCTCACAGTTGGGCAAATGCTCCCTGAGCAGGGGCCCAGCAAGCAGTGGGCTTTGGTGAGAAACCCCTGCCTTCCCTGGGAGGATTGGTGCAGGTGTGCACAGGAGTCTGCAGAGTTTCGAACACACAAGAGGGATTGATTACCTTTCCCTGAGGGTGCACTGAAGAGTGGGGGCCACAATTGTTCAGCTCTGGGGCTGGAGATCAGGGCCCCACCATTTTTACTTTTTTTTTATCCTCTAAAGCAGTGCGAAAAACCTTCAGGGAATAAAAGCCACATAGAGCAACCTGAAGCAGCTTACACTGAGCCCGGCCCTGCAAGGGGTGGTGCAACTCTGCCCAGGCAAAGACACCTGAGAATCAGTGCAACAGGTCCCTCCCCCAGAATACCAGCAGGATCCTCAGGCAAATACCAAGTTTATAGATCACTCAAAACTGAAAAACTACTGTGCTAAGAGAAAGTAGTATATAGAATTAGAGGGTTTTCACATGAGTCTTTAGTCTTGCAGTTTAAAATTTTCTTTTTCTTTTTTCTTTTTTCCTTTTCAACTAGTTTCTTATTTTATCAGCTCTTTGTTTTTAAGTCTTTTTTTAATTTTATTTTTACATTTACATTTTATAGATATATTCTTCATTTTGGGCTTCTTTTCACTATATTCAATTTTATTTTTGTATATATATAAGTTTTGCTTTCTTTACAATTTGGGTGTTTAGTGTCTTCTAACAAACAGACCAAAATACACCCAGGACCAAGTGGATCACCCTGTTTTGTCCACTGTAAGATTATATTCTCTCATCCCCCCCCCTTTTTTCTTTTCTTTTTTTGTTTCTGACCTCTTGAGATTTGTCTAGTGTGTATTTCACTTGGACTGTGGTTGATATTTTTGATTTTATTCTCTCATTCATCCATTCTTCTCTGGAAAAAATGACTAGAAAGAGAAATTCACGACAAAAGAAAGAACCAGAAGTAATACTCTCTGCCACAGATCTAATCAATATGGATATAAGTAAAATGTCAGAGCTGGAATTCAGGGTAACAATTATAAAGTTACTAGCTGAGCTTGAAAAAAAGCATAAAAGACACTAGAGAATCTCTTAGCGCAGAAAGAAAATCCAATCAGGCTGAAATTAAAAGTGCTTCATCTGAGATGCAGTCTAAAATGAATGCTCTAACAGCTAGGGTGAATGAGGCAGAAGAGAGAGTCAGTGACATAGAAGAGATGATGGAAAGGAAGGAAGCTGAGGAAAATAGAGAAAAACAACTAATAGACCATGAGAGGAGGCTTTGAGAAATCAGCAATACCATAGCACAAAACAATATTGGAATTATTGGGGTTCCAGAGGAAGAAGAAAGAGAGGGACAGAAGGTATATTTGATAAAATCATAGCTGAGAATTTCCCTAATCTGTGGAAGGAAACAGGCATTCAAGTCCAGGAGGTAGAGAGAAACCCCCTCAAAATCAATAAAAATAGATCAACACTCCCACATATAATAGTGAAGCTTGCAAATTTCAGAGATAAAGAGAAAATCCTGAAAGAGCTCGAGACAAAGAATCCTTAACCTACAGGGATAGGAACATTAGACTGGCAGCAGATGTATCCACAGAGACCTGGCAGGCCAGAAAATGTTGGCATGATATATTCAGGGTAATAAATGAGAAAAACATGCAGCCAAGAATACTTTATCCAGGAAGGCTGTCATTCAGAATGGAAGGAGAAGTAAAGAGCTTCCAGGACAAACAGAAACTAGAAGAACTTGTGATCACTAAACCAGCCCTTCAAGAAATATTAAAGGGGATCCTGTAAGTGAAATAAGAGCACAAAAGCAACATTGGCCAGAAAAAACAGAGACAATATACAGAAACAGGAACTTTACAGGTAATACAATGGCACTAAATTCATATCTTTCAATAGTTACTCTGAATGTAAATGGGCTAAATGCCCCAATCAAAAGACACAAGGTATCAGATTGGATAAAAAAAGCAAGACCCATCCATATGCTGTCTACAAGAGACTCATTCTAGACCCAAAGACACCTCCAGATTGAAAGTGAGGAGGTGGAGAAACATTTATTATGCTAATGGACATCAAAAGAAAGCTGGGGTAGCAATCCTTATATCAGACAAATTGGATTTTAAACCAAAGACTATAGCAAGGGATAAAGAGGTACACTATTATGTCATACTTAAAGGGTCTATCCAACAAGATCTAACAATTATAAATATTTATGCTCCTAACTTGCAAGCAGCCAAATATATAAACCAATTAATAACAAAATTAAAGAAACACATTGATAATAATACAATAATAGTAGGGGACTTTAACACCCCCCTCACTGACATGGACAGATCATCTAAGCAGAAGATCAACAAGGAAACAAGAGCTTTGAATGACACTCTGGACCAAATGGACTTCACAGATATATACAGACCATTCCATCCTAAAGCAACAGAATACACATTTCTTCTCAAGTGCACATGGAACATTCTCCAGAATAGATCACATGCTGGGTCACAAATCTGATCTTAACCAGTACCAAAAGATTAGGATTATTCCCACATATTTTCAGACCACAATGCTTTGAAACTTGAACTCAATCACAAGAAAACATTTGGAAGGAATTCAAATACTTGGAGGTTTAAGAGCATCCTACTAGGGGTGCCTGGGTGGCTCAGTCAGTTAAGCATCTGCCTTCAGCTCAGGTCATGATCCCAGGGTCCTTGGATCAAGCCTCGCATCAGGCTCCCTGCTCAGCTGGGAGCCACTTCTCTGTCTCCTTCTGCCCCCCCCACCACCTATTTGTGATCTTTCTCTCTCTCTGTGTGTGTCAAATAAATAAATAAAATCTTAAAAAAAAAAAAAAGGAGCATCCTACTAAAGAATGAATGGGTCAACCAGGAAATTAGAGAAGAATTTTAAAAATTCATGGAAACAAAGGAAAATGAAAACACAGCTGTTTAAAATCTTTGGGATGCAGCAAAGGTGGCCTCAGAGGGAAGTACATAGCAATACAAGACTGTCTCAAAAAATTAGAAGTCTCAAAAACACAAGCTAATGTTACACCTAAAGGAGCTGGAGAAAGAACAGCAAATAAAGCCTAAACCAAGTAGGAGAAGAGAAATAATGAAGATGAGAGCAGAAATCAATGAAATAGAAACTAAAAGAACAGTAGAACAGATCAATGAAACTAGAAGCTGGTTCTTTGAAAGAATTAACAAGATTGATAAACACCTAGCCAGAGTTATCAAAAAGAAAAGAGAAAGGACCCAAATTAATAAAATCATGAATGAAAGAGAAGAGATCACGACCAATACCAAGGAAATACAAACAATTTTAAGAACATAATATGAGCAACTAATGCCAACAAATTAGACAATGTGGAAGAAATGGATGCATTCCTAGAGATGTATAAAGTACCAAAACTGAAAGAGGAAGAAGTAGAAAACCTGAACATACCCATAACCAGCAAGGAAATTGAAGCAGTCATCAAAAATCTCCCAACAAACAAGAGCCCAGGGCCAGATGGATTCCCAGGGGAATTCTACCAAACATTTAAAGAAGAATTAATACCTATTCTTCTGAAACTGTTCCAAAAAATAGAAAGGGAAGGAAAACTTCCAAACTCGTTTTATGAGGCCACCATTACCTTGATCCCAAAACCAGACAAAGACCCCATCAAAAAGAATTACAGACCAATATCCTTGATGAACATGGATGCAAAAATTCTCTCCAAAATACTAGCCATAGGACCCAACAGTACATTAAAAGGATTATTCACCACGACCAAGTGGGATTTATCCCGGGGCTGCAACATCTGCAAATCAATCAATGTGATACAATACATTAATAAAAGAAAGAACAAGAACCATGCAATCCTCTCAATCGATGCAGAAAAAGCATTTGACAAAGTACAGCATCCTTGCTTGATCAAAACTCTTCAGAGTATAGGGATAGAGGGTACATACCTCATATCATAAAAGCCATCTATGAAAAACCCACAGCGAATATCATTCTCAGTGGGGAAGAACTGAGAGCTTTTCCCCTAAGGTCAGGAACGCGGCAGGGATGTCCACTATCACCACTGCTATTCAACATAGTATTAGAAGTCCTAGCCACAGCAATCAGACAACAAAAAGAAATCAAAGGCATTCAAATCGGCAAAGAAGAAGTCAAACTCTCATTCTTTGCAGATGATATGATACTTTATGTGGAAAACCCAAAAGACTCCACCCCAAAACTGCTAGAACTCATACAGGAATTCAGTAAAGTGGCAGGATATAAAATCCATGCACAGAAATCAGTGGCATTCCTATACACCAACAACAAGACAGAGAAAGAGAAATTGAGGAGTCGATCCCATTTACAATTGCACCCAAAACCATAAGATACCTAGGAATAAATCTAACCAAAGAGGCAAAGAATCTGTACTCAGAAAACTATAAAATACTCATGAAAGAAATTGAGGAAGACACAAAGAAGTGGGAAAACGTTCATGCTCATGGATTGGAAGAACAAATATTGTGAAGATGTCAATGCTACCTAGAGCAATCTACACATTCAATGCAATCCCCATCAAAATACCATCCACTTTTTTCAAAGAAATGGAACAAATAATCCTAAAACTTTTATAGAACCAGAAAAGACCCCGAATAGCCAAAGGAATGTTGAAAAAGAAAAGCAAACCTGGCGACATCACAATTCTGGACTTCAAGCTCTATTACAAAGCTGTCATCATCAAGACAGTATGGTACTGGCACAAAAACAGACATACAGACCAATGGAACAGAATAGAGAGCTCATAAATGGACCCTCAACTCTATGGTCAACTCATCTTCGACAAAGCAGGAAAGAATGTCCAATGGAAAAAAGACAGTCTCTTCAACAAATGGTGGTGGGAAAATTGGACAGCCACATGCAGAAGAATGAAACTCGACCATTTCCTTACACCACATACAAAAATAGACTCAAAATGGATGAAAGACCTAATTGTGAGACAGGAATCCATCAAAATCCTAGAGGAGAACACAGGCAGCAACCTTTCAACCTTGGCCCCAGTAACTTCTTGCTAGACACGTCCCCACAGGCATGAGAAACAAAAACAAAAGTGAACTATTGGGACTTCATCAAGATAAAAGCTTCTGCACAGCAAAGGAAACAGTCTACAAAACCGAAAGACAACCGACAGAATGGGAGAAGATATTTGCAAATGACATATCAGATAAAGGGCTAGTATCCAAGATCTATAAAGAACTTATCAAACTCAACACCCAAAAAACAAATTACCCAGTCAAGAAATGGGCAGAAGACATGAACAGACATTTCTCCAAAGAAGACACACAAATGGCCAACAGACACATGAAAAAATGCTCCACATCACTTGCCATCAGAGAAAAATACAAATCAAAACTACAATGAGATACTACCTCACACCAGTCACAATGACTAAAATTAACAACTCAGGAAATGACAGATGTTGATGAGGATGCAGAGAGAGGGAAACCCTCATACACTGTTGGTGGGAATGCGAACTGGTGCAGCCAATCTGGAAAACAGTATGGAGATTCCTCAAGACGTTAAAAATAGAGCTACCCTATGACCCAGCAATTGCACTACTAGGTATTTACTCTTAACCATAGGAAACAAACTGAGGGTTGCTGGAGGGGCCAGTGGGGGGGGGGTGATGGGGTAACAGTGACAGACATTAAGGAAGGTGCATAATGTGATGAGCACTGGGTGTTATATGCAACTGATGAACTACTGAACACTGCATCTGAAACTAATGATGTACTATATGTTGGCTAATTGAATATAAATAAAATAAATAAATAACTGAAAGGAAAATGAAGAATAACATGTAAATGCCAAATTCTAGAATTATTAGTTCTTTTATATTACCAAGGAACTCCCTGTTGGGGGAAATGGAACTAAAAATAGGAACATGTTTGTAAACAGATATTTGAGTATAATTATAGCAGAAAGTTGAACAAATATGTGGGAAACATTTTGTATGTGTATAATAAGATTTAAATACACTAGATCTCAGGGGACAAACTCATTTTCCCAAAATTCTAGCCATGCAAACCTCCTAGGACCCACCAAGAAATCACCCTTCTAGATGGTTATATCTGGAGAAAGAGTACTAGCCCACTGGACCTATGTTATTAGTTCTATATCCTCCCCCCTCCGCTCACCCAAATTGTCCCCAGTTCTCTTTGATGGGTCTGCAGCACTAATAGTAATGAGTAAGTGAATAATGCCAAAGTACTAAATTTTGCAGCTATTTCCTGTGCATAAGTTCTCCTTTCTGTGCTTTTGTGAAGAATTCAAAGTCATATACATGGAAAATGGAATTCTGCTAATTTTACTGTATATGCAAAACCACTTTTACTCCTCAAAATTTTTCTCTCAGATTCTCAAATAAGATTAATGCTCCTGGGCACATTGCCATGTTTATCCTGTAGCATTTTATGACTCCCTACTCAGTAAACCAGCTAATCTCCAAGAGGACTTGGGTCAACCTGAGAAGCAAAGAAATGCACCGTACTTTAGTGGCAGCTGCTTGGTGTCATGTTCAACCATGTCATTAAGATCCCTTACTGAGTTATGACTAAATATCTCACATTAGCAAATCAACAAATTCCTATGTAATATCATGCAAAGCTATTTGGCTTTCAAAGTGAGACAGGAAAAAAAGTAGTAACTTTAAAAGACTCACATTGTTTGAGGCAAACACTACCTCCAATATATTTTTAATGGAATCTACAGGGAGAGAGATTTTAGACACATCAAGTCAAAAATCAAAAAGATTTGCACATCAAATATGTATATATGTGTATATGTAATATGTGTATGTAATTTGCCTGACAATTGACTTCATATTGGATATCCATTTATAGTAACATACATTACTATAAAAAGTCAAATAAGAATACCAATAAGGTGACACTTTAGAGGAAAAATGACAAATAATCCACAAGTAGATAGATGGGAAGTAACTAAAAACTATAAAAAGAAGATTTTTTTATACCGATGATAATTTTTTTTTCTGCACTATGGCTGCTAAAATCTTTAATTCTGTTCTTTGTCTTTATTTACTTTTAGTTATCTTCTTGCTGTTCTTTCTTACAAACTTAAAAAAAATCACCCTCCTTTTGGCCATCTCATTGTAAAAATGCCCTCTTTATTAATTACAAAAATATAATTCTTTCTGTTCTCTTGTCTTACATGTTTCCTCCCACTCTTCACTGCTTTGCTCAAAGCTGACCTGAGCTCAATGTCAGATTTCTCCCTAACAACTGCACCTGCCCTGATTATATCTAATCAACTCCTATGCCCGTGGACCTCAGGTCCCTCACCTGTTAAGATGTGACTACTGAATACAAGGGCAGACCACTGGAGATGGGGACATAAACAGTACTCATATAGTTTTCCTATATCACATCTCAACAACAAAGGGCAATTACTTTGTAGCTGCCCATGTCTTCTTGTTCTTACTCTTCTCCTGGTTTCAGAAAATACCACTCACCTATGCTTTGAAAACCTCAAGAACTACTTACAGATATGCATGCAATTTGTTTCTTTCATCTGGCATCCTTCAATAATGATATGAGCCCCTTTTTTGAAAGCATCTTCCCGTGAGACAGAAATCAGACAATTCCTCCTAGTCATAGGATGTTGGGTCTTCTGTCTTCAAATTTTTGGCAAGCTCTATTTCATCTCCACCTGTAATAAGTCAAGAGCATCAGGAACTCACCTGACAGTCCCTGCCTCCAGTCATTATCAGCATGCTCAAGATAAAACAAAATAAAAATAGCAATACATTTCTGATTCCAAAAAAAATGAAGTAGACTCGTTTCTCCCTATTCCTCACACTAAGTATAGCTAAAACAAATGTAAGAAGACTGAAAGGTGGAGAAGACAAACTGCCTCAGGGACCAACAAACTGGACTTGGAACCAACAACAGATAAGGCAGTGTGTTCCCTGTTTTTTCTTTTTCTTCCTCTATATCCCAGACTAGGTACTTGAGAAGGCTATAAGATGGTACAGCTCCTTTGGAAAAAGTTCTCACAGTTTCTCATAAAACTATACATATGCCTACCTTAGACACATAAATTCCAATTCTAGATATTTATGCAAGAGGAATTAAATCATATTGTCACAAAGGACATATAAAATAATCGTAACAGTTTATTCATAACAGCCAAAAACTTGGAACTGCTCATGTGTCCATTAACAGAAGAATGGATAAACAAGTTGTGATTTGCTCATAAAATGAAATAGTACCCATCAGTAAAAATGCATTCAACAATATGGATAAATCTTAAAGATATTATGCTGAGTAAAAGAAGCTAGACATGAGTAGAACATACCATATAATTCTATTTATATGAAATTCTAGAACATGCAAAAAATTCTCTAGTAAAAAAATTCAGGTTTGTTTTTGTCAGTGGGGAATGGGACAGGGATGGGCTGGGAATGGCCATTATGAAACTTTCTGATACAATGAAACTATTCTATAACTTGATAGAGGATTGTGTTAGATAGGTGTATATATTTGCCAAATTTTAGCAATTATAGATTTAATTGTTCATTTCATTGTACATAAATTTTACATCAGAGATTAAGAACTATAAAGAAATACTGAACTCTAGTTAATGGTATTCATGTCAAAATATTTACAAGGAAGTGTAGTAACATCTGTAATTTACTTTGTAATGCAAAAAAATATAATGGTTGAATGGATGAATAAATATATGGCAAGCAAGCATTGCTAAATGATAATGGTAAAATCTAGGTGGTGAGAATAGGTATTCACTGTAAACTTCTTTTGACTTTGCTTTATGTTTGAGGAATTGATCATATATACATGTATGTATGGTTCTCTTTTGAGACTCTTTATTCTGTTGTTTATTCTTTAGCTAATACCTTACTCTAGCTTCTTAATTCTTCCTCTTCAAGATTATCTGATCTAATTTTGGCCTTTTGTTTTACCATAAATTTTAGGATCAGCTTGTCAATTTCTACAACAGTTTCTCTGAGATTTTGATTGGGATTGAATTGAATCTATGGATCAATTTGGGGGAAATTAACATCTTTACAATATTGGGTCTTTAATGTGAATATACTCTGTTCTTCTACTTAACTCCTTAAAATCTCTCAATAATGTTCTGAAGCTTTTGGTATAAAAACATTGACTTATTTTTGGATGTTTTCTCCTAAGTATTGGGAAATTTTTTATTCTGTTGAAATGTTATTTTACTTTATTTTTGTTAGTAGTACATAAAAATACAATGAAAGGGACCAAAAGGGATCTTTGGAGAAATGCCTAATTCTAGGACTGGGGCAAGAGACACACAAGATGGGCCTGGAGCAACTTACAGAGTGCCAGAAAGTAAGGTAGTGCTCAAAAATTAAATAAATAAATAAATAAGCCACATTGATAAGAGTTTGTCAAAGACACACAGGAGCCCACTAAAAGTCCTCCCAACAGCCAAAGCTGGAACAATTTGAGCAATAAAATAAAATAAAGCAGAATTGGATTAACACCTAAAGTATAAAATAAATACCCATGAGTCCATAACTGACATCAGTAAATGATTGGATAAATAAATAAATGGGGGGGGGGAGATCAATTTCTCATGTGAGAAGAGTTAAAAATAATTTATGTAAGGGCACCTGGGTGGCTCAGTTGGTTGAGCATCTGCCTTCGGCTCAGGTCATGATCCCAGGATCCTTGGGATGGAGCCCTGCATTGGGCTCTCTGCTCAGCGAGGAGCCTGCTTCTCCCTCTCCCTCTGCCTGCCACTCTGCCTACTTGTGCTCTCTCTCTCTGTGTCAAATAAATAAATAAAATCTTTAAAAAATAATAATAATAATTTATGTAGATACCCTGTCCTTCACAAGGGGAGCATAAATTCCCACTCTTTGAGAGTGGGCTAGCCATATCACTTTCATCCAAAGAGTATACTATAGAAAGGAGGAGTGGGGGAGTAGCTTTATAATGAGTAGAGAAACCTGATAAACATTACCTCAAACAAGTGACCAAGGTCAAATCAACAGTGATAAATTTGTTCATAGTATGTGACCTTGATATGTGATTAAATTGTCACTTTCCCTCTATGGTCTTCTCCCCCAAAAGCCATAACCCCAGTCTTACCATGAGAAAAACCAACCAAATTCCAATACAGTAGTATTCTATAAAATGTCTAATCAATACTCAAACTGTCAAGGTCATCATAAACAAGGAACATCAGAGAAATTGTTATAATCAAGAAGAGCCTAAAGAGACATGACAATAAATATAACATAACATGGTATCCTGGATGGGATCTAGAACAGCAAAAGAATATTAGATAAAAACTAAGAAAATCTGAATAAAATATGGATTTTAGTTAATACTATTGTATCAGTATTGGTTCACTAATTACAACGAATATATCATACTAATATAAGATGTTAATAATAAGGGAAACCGGGTACAGGATATCTGGGAGCACTCTGCACTAACTTTTCAATTTTTCTTTTAATCTAAAACTGGACTGTTGTACATAAACTTTATAATATAAGGTCTATTTTTAAAAAAAAAAACAAAATTAAATATAAAAAACGTTATTAAAAAATAAAATGATTTCTAGTTATTGAACTTTTATCCAGAGATCTTGGTAAATTCATTTATTAATTCTCTCTTAAATTATCTGTATATTCTTTTGAATTTTCTGTGTAGACAATCATGTCATCTAAAGGTAATGACAGTTTTATCATTTCCTTTCCAATCCATCTATCATCCATCCAATCCAATCTACCCTTCCAATCCGTCCAATCCATCCAAACCATCTATCTTTCCAATCCATCTATCTTTGTTTTTCTTGCCTTATTGCTAAAACTATGATCTTTAGTAATATGTTAAATAGAAGTAGGGATAACAGACATTTTGTTCCCATATAAGGCAGGAAGTTTTCAGCATATTACCGTTAAGAATGATGCTTGTGAAAATTTTTTTTGTAGGTATGCCATTAGATTATGGAAGTTCCCTTTTATTTATAATGAACTGAGATTCATTTTTATCATAACTGTGTGTTAAATTTTACCAAATGTTTTTTGCTATAACTATTAATAAGATCATATGATTTTCATCCTTGACTTATTAATGTGGTAAATTACATTGTATGATACTTTTCAAATGTCAAACCAACATTGCATTATTTGAATAAACTCTTCTTGGTTGTGGTGTATTATACTTTTTATAAATCATTGGATTAAATTTTCTAAAAATATTTATGATTTTTGTATCATGAGAAATGTTGGCTTCTTGTATTATTTGTCAGGATTTGGTATCAAGATATTGCTGGCCTTGTAAAATAAGTTATGAATTGCTTCTTCTTTTCTTATTCTTTAAAAGTACTTATATAAGGTTGGTGTTATTTCTTCTTTAAGTATATAGAAGAATTGATCAGTGAAGCCATCTAGGTCTAAAGATTTCTCTGTGGCAAAATTTAAATTGCAGATTCAGTAGTGTTAATATATCTGGGACTATTTATATTTTCTATTTCCTCTTGTGTGAGGTTGGGTATGTTGTGCATTTTTTGCAGTTAATTTAATCCAAATCTTTAATCTTATTTTCATAAAATAGCTCCGTGTCTTCTGTGTTGTTTGGGATATGTGAAGAACCTCTAACTATGTCTTCTTTTTAATTCCTCATATTGGTAATATAGAGCTATTCTCTTTTTTTCACAGTCAAACTTGCTAAGAGTTTATCAATTATATGTTGCTGTCTTTTTTAAGATCCAGCTTATGGTAGCCATATGACATTCCCAAAATCTAGTTGAATTTCCGTAAGAAATATATCCTTTTCCATATCCAGCATCATGGAATTCCCAAGTATTCATATTCAAAACAGCAATAGAGTTCTTTCAAAGGCACTAAAAATTAAAGAAGATCAAATCATCAAAAACCTTTCTAACACTGAGCACTTACAGAGAAAGTAATAGAAGGCATTACAGTAAGGAATAAAACTAGGCAGAATGCATACTTGAAACTAGTGTGCTTTGATGCAGTAACAGATAATATCTAGTAAAAGTGCTAACCTGCAGGTTTGTCTAGTGGTCCCTCTGTGCTTCACTTGAGATGATCTGTCCAGGGAACTACAATAATGAAGTAGTCGTCCCTTGAAACTTTGATTGGGATGATAAGGGAGAATGGTAAATTGCCCTGGAAGGGCTTAAGAAAGTTTTCTAACTGGTCTACCTGTGGAAGCTGGGAGTACTGGATTGAAACAGGTGACCTCTTAAGGTTCCCTCTAGCTTGATTCATTTGTAATACTGAGATAGATTCTGACTTAAGCTATCAAAACTCTTGGATTAATTTAAACACATGGACATTGAATTTCAGTAGTGAAACTGTCTAGAGAAATTCAAAATTCTATTAATGGATTATTGCCCTCTTAGACAAGTATGTCAAAATACTATAAAAATCTCACAGAACACGCTTAGTTGGAATCAGAACATTGAGCATGTCTTATATCACCCCATCCTATATAAAAGTATATATATATATATATATATATATATATATATATATATATATATGTTTTAAATTCCCATATGTCCTTCTGTTAAAAATAAAAACTAGTGTTTAAGAATAGCTATTTCCTGATAAAACTACCCATTGACTTCTTTGCCAGACAAATGCAGCTCATAAATTGACACATTTCAGTGCATCTGTATGTACAGCATGTTGCCCATCACAATTATAACACAGGCATCTTAACTTTAAATGAGACAAAACAAACATAAAATTAGCACTGGTGGGAACCCCCTGCCACTCAATTTGTGTTGGGTTTAACACCTTCGTATTTTATATATCCTTCCACATAAACAGTTTTCTATTAGTCGTTGATGTGGTGGCTTCCAACAATTCATTGTTGAGCTGTTTAAAAGCACTAATTAGCAGCTTTAATACAGAAGGAAACACATATATTAGAAAAATCCTGTAAACCCCAAATACCCCTTGGGCCCTGCCATTTGTGTGTAAAATAACTCAATAAAAAATATATACTATATTGTCCATCACAAGACCTTCCAGGAATATAATCAATCACAGAAGAAATATAAGCCATACCTTTATAAACAAAAAAAGAAAAATGAGAACTTCCATTTAAGCTGAGCATGGGAATCATCACAATGAGCAGGTGAATTTATAAAACTAAGCACACTTCATAATAATGATAAAAATATTACAAGGGTATATACATTCAATTGATATATATGCATTGCGTTCAATTTTAGCACAACTGGCAACATATTTATTAAATTAACACTTAATTTATTTCTTTTTATCACTTCTAACAATACCAAAGCCATATATACATGTATATTAACTTAACAGAAAATAAAGAAAATAATCTTCAAGTATTGCCCACTATTTGAAAAAATACGGAAACATATTTAATTTTCAAAGGATTCCAGGGACACATTTTTCTATAATCAAGAATGTCCATATAATCCAATTATTTTTTTAAAGTAACATTTAACATACCTAGCCATTTTAATTTCAAAGGTTGTTTTTTCTTTTCCCAAACTTTCCACATACCTTGATCAGATAATTCTACTAGTTAATATTTCTAGTACATGTAAATAATTATATCCTGAGTGCTTTAAAATTACACTAATTCCTACACCATTAAGGAAGGAAAATGTTTCCAGTTTTTGATGCATTATAAGTGGGAGATATTAATTTCTAGATGAAATTATGCATAAGCAGGGGGAAAGCTTTGTACCAAGTTAATATTTAAACATAAAATGTTAAGTATCTCAGGAATTATGGATGATTAAAAGCAAATAGGAAAACACAATCATATTGTATTTGGATTGTGGGACCCTCTCCCATTTGTGCAATTTTCTATCCCCCAAAGCAAAAAGCATCTTTCTATTTTAAAATTGTTTAGCTGTCAGGATGGATGGTTTGAACAGTAGCAAACACTAAAACCAAAGAAATGGCATTCTTCGGTATGCTATGTCATATAAATGAATTATAAACAGTAGAGTAACCTTTTTACTTTTATCGTTAATACTTTGTCATTTTACAAACTGCCACTAAGCAATACAATTTCTAACGCAAGTTTTGAAAACTTGGAGGAAATTAACTCATACCAAGTTATATATATTATTTTCTAATAGAGTACTAATCATACTTTGCTATTTGGGGTGAATGGCTTTTTAAAATTATACTGAAATGATGGAATTGTCCCATTTTAAGTAGAAATTTCCATAGAATGGGTAATTTCAATTCTTTCCAGCTTTATTCTGCTATTAGAAACAGATTTAGTAAAGACTTCACATATTTGCTATGAATATATTCTAATGTATTTTCTCCAAAGAAATAAAGCAGGTTTGTTTCTCCTTTCATGTCTTTGCTTTAAATAGTGTTTTATGTTATAGGCTAATGAGTATCTAACAGTGCACTTAATGTACTTTGCATGTAGTATTTTACTAATGACACTGAGCATTTTATTTTGGGGGCGGAGAGGCTGCCGTGACACTCGATGAGCAGTTTTACATAGGCTGGGAGTATGTTTACAGTTAACCAAGTATTTCCTGTCTCTAACTTTTAGAGACAGATTCTCTGTTTCTGGCAAATATAGAGCTATACAACCTTCACCATCTATGACAGGTAATACTGTCTCTTAGTAAATCCGTATCTCCCCACTATGACAGAAATGGGGTAAGACTGTAAGAGTTTAGGTCAGAGAAAAAGAGAGTTCTTTATAGGTCTGCTACATTAAATTATAGGACCATTGTATTAGTTTCCTAGGACCACTATAGCAAAATATCACAAACTGGGTAGCTTAAAACAGAAATCTATTGTCTCATAGCTCTGGAGGCCCAAAGTCCAAAATTGAAGTGTTGGTGGGGACTAGCTCCCTCTGTAATCTGTAGGGAAGGATACTTCCTTGCTTCTTCCCAGCTTCTGGTGATGGCCATGTCTCCTTGGCATTCCTTGGCTTATAACTGCAGCACACCAGCCTCTTCCTCTGGAGTCTCACGGTGGTTTCCACTGTCTTCACATCATCTTCTTAATAAGGACACTGAGCATATTGAAATAAGAGCCAACTCTACTCTAGTATTACCTCATCTTCATTATTTATGTCTGTAACAACCTTATCTCCAAATGAAGTCACATTCTGAGGTACTGGGGGTCAGGACTTCAGCATATCTTTTGGTGGGGGGGGACGCTATCCAACCCAGAGCAACCATTAACCAGTATCAGATATAAACGTAAATTGGTATGCCCAGGCCTAGACAGCTAGCCAGATCTTTCTCTGGATCATCTCTCTTCGTAGAGGAGTTCCATTGCCTGGAGATGGCATCATGGAGGGAGTCACTTTTCTCCTTTAGATGCCAATCAGGCAGAAGAAGAAAGAGTAAAGGGAAGAGGTTAGAACTGCTGAGAATCACACTTGGACCACAGTATAACTACAAACATCCCGTCTATAATGAATATCTTTTTAGAGGATTTACGATGTTCTGTCAGACGGAAGAAGTAAGGAAAGAACTTCCCTCTCTCTTGCCATTCTTTATTCTAAGAAGTTCCTTTGGAGAAATACTCCCTCAGTCCCCTAGGAGTGCCCTGCTTTCCATCAACTCAATCTAGCAGAGGTCACTAATCTCCAGAGCCATTGACAGCCTCCAATTTACCAATGGAAAAACCACCACTAAAAAAAAAAAAAAAAAAAAAACAGTGAAGAAAGCGTTCAGAAACAATGTGTGAGGGGGTAGACTTGCATTACCTCCCACTTCAGCCTTTGTCTTCAAAGTCCTTTCTGCAGAGTATTAAATGGTGTTTGGCTTTTTTTCTTTTTTGTTTTTCTCCTTTTGGAGGGGAGGAGAAGTCAATGAGATTTTTGAAAAGGCTTGGAACAGAGAGGTCACTTTTCAACAAATGACATGTAAGGCAAGATAAATTTACATTTTTCAGCCTCATGAAAAACAAGGACAGCTTTGTCTGGGATTCACTAAGAAGTCATTGAAGGTAAACATTGGCTGCCCACTGGTCATGGTGGAGTAAAACCCAGAGAAACATGAGCTAAAGAGAGTTTATATGCAACCATAGGTTGAACATCCCCAACTTCCCACAAAGGCTTTTCGTTTCCATTTGGAATGAGGGAATGAGGATACGATAACCTAGACAGGCCAGCCCCTTAGTCACCAAGCAAAACTCTTGACATTTGCCTAATTATCTTTTCTCAACATCAGTCATTTCTTGAAGTCTCAGCTTCATTCAGATGCCAGGTATTCCCGAAATTAATCATGTCATTGAAAGCGGCATCTTTTCATGTAAATGGACTTTATTATCTGGATCAGAAAGCCCCCTCTTTGAGTAGCAAAAGCCCATTTGTAGGGAAAGTGTCTGAAATCTGACATGCTACCTTCCAAGAAAGATTCTTAGTGTTGACCTCCCAGCAAGCACCAAGCATTCGTCACTGTGAGCTTATTACATGAGTGTGTGTGTGTGTGTGTGTGTGTGTGTGTGTAGCTAAGAGCCTTGGGCTGGCTGCATGCTAATTTGCCCCATTGTTTCAGGGTGACTGCCTTTCCAGTATTTAGGAACAAAGCCTTTTTGCATAAGCCCCTACCTACAATTATTTTATGTTTACTTCAAGGGCCATCATCTTATCTTTATTGCAACTATATTAGGGGATGCCAGAGCTTCTTTGTCTCCTTGTAAGGCTGCAGATTACAGACAGGGTTTAGTATGATACCAGGACACTGCTCTTTCATTTAAAGGCATTTCACAAATGTTTGAGGACCCTGGACTAGACCAACACGTGGCTTTTGCCCAGCCTCTCTGAATTTAGAGAGGGGAGGAGGAAAATGCTTCTAAGAACTTAGTGAAGTGCCCTCAAATTCAATTTTTGGTGTATAAAATTTGGTCTATAAAGGATGGGGCAAATGAGGAATTAGAAAGCAAGAAATTCCCACTTGCAGAAGTATCACCAAAACTGTAACAGGGCCTCTAAAAGGGTTGAATACTCAGATTCATAGCACTGGCTGGAGTGTTATCTAATTACAGATCTTCCTCCACTTATGATGGGGTTACATCCCGAACAACCTATCATAGGTTGTAAATATCCTAAGATGAACATGCACCCAACCTACCAAACATCATAGCTTAGCCTAGCCTACCTTAAACGTGCTCAGAACACTTACATAGCCGATGGCTGGGCAAAATCATCTAACATAAAGCCTATTTTTTACTAAAGCATCGAATAACTCATGTTAAGTTATTGAATACTGTACTGAAAGTGAAGGACAGGATGGTTGTATGGATACAAAAAGGTGGTAAGTGTATCGGTTGTTGACCCTGTGGTCGTGTGGCTGACTGGGAGCTGTAGCTGCCGCTGCCCAGCGTCAGAAGAGAAGATTGCACGGCATATCGCTAGCCCAGGAACAGATCCAAATTCAAAAGTGGAAATAGTCCAACCACTGTAAGACAGGGACCTTCTGTAGCTAGTAGGTTTACCTGATAATAAACCAACTCCAGAAGCACAATACCAGTGGAAAAGCACCCCCTCACACCCTTGTGTGTATAGGGACACATAAGGAAAGTTCTTTCTACATCCCTGACTCACTTTTCTTTTGTTCTGTGCTTTAACAACTGGGTGTTAATGATGGGGTATTTTTCCTCTGAGAGGAGTACAGAAGAGTAATATTAACTACCTGCAACCCTCCCTCCTATGTGGAAATAAAATTAATGTTGTGACATAAGCTGACAAAAACCAGGAAATTAAAAGTTAAGGCTGAGACTCCTTCATGATGTTTTACCTTTTTTGGTTATTGTAAAATGAATATAGTGAGGATAATTTGCTGGAGGAAAGACCTAATCATGGAGTTCATCAAGAAAGAGTAAAAAAAAAAATTTTTTTTTAATCTACTTTTGCTCTCTTCAAGCCAACTGAAGACTGGTTTTCAAGAGTATGCCACTTTCTCTTATCCCTCCCTTTTCTTAAACCTGAAGACTTTCTTAAACCAAAGGAAAACAAAAACCTCCCCTACATAGTCTTCAAAAAGGCTAAGTAATATTTTCCCCATTCTTTAAAACAAATGGACCCAGGCTCAAAAAAATCAAGTATGTCCTAAATCAGAATCATCAGAGAGCACAGATTGTCGTCTGGAATTTGAAAATACAGTTTTGGATAGTTCCATTAACATCCAAAGTCCTATAGGAAAAATAAACATAAAAATCAACTTTTGAGAGGCTGTATTTAAGAAAGACCTCAACCCCTCCATTCTTTTGCTGTGTTTGAAGATCAGCCAAAAGGGAGAAAAGGGAGTGTAAATTCAAGGAATGAAGCTCTAGGCTGTAGGCCAGAAACTCTGAACATTCATCTTTCCCCCTTTGCTGAGAAGAATGTTCCTGGGGAAGAAGTTCCATGATGGGCTTGTTTCTAAGGGCTTTTCTGAACTCCAAAAAAACTGATTGTAAACTTTACCTTCCTCCCTGCATCTGTCTTCCGTCATGCTAATCTCGGGCTCCTTTCATCTTTTGGGTTCACTGTTACCATACAAATGGCTTATTCTGGTGCCTAGGGATGCCCTGTATTACCATCCTTTCTATTTGGATACATGGCTCAACTTTATCTTATTTTGCAACTACACCACCACCTCCTGGGCTGCTCATAATTTCCATAGCTAGTTACACATAACATTTCAGGAAGTTGTTAAATTTCATCCAGAACCGTTTACCATAATAACTAGATTAGAAGCTTCTTGAAGGCAGGCTTCTCAAATACGTTGACAATTCTTACAAAATCAAAAGGCAGATCACATAGTCTGACAAAGGATACCTTTCTAATATATGAATGTATTCATATGAAAAAAAACAGTGAAGAATATTTAAAACTGGCACTATATAACAAACTTCAAGATGCACAAACCCTGTTTACATTATCTGTAATATTGAACCCAATAAATAATACTAGCAAAGATGCTTACAAATTTCTGTCAAAGTAAACAGCAGTCATCAATGGGAAATCATGTGAGATATCCACAAAGACCATCACTACCCACTAACTAATGGCTTTTTATCTATTTCTTAGGACAATAGGAACTGAAAATTTTACCCTTTCTCCCCTGCCCATATAGATGTCAATACAGAGTCAGGGATCAGGCAAGCCTCAATCTCCAGCAAATGGTGAATTACATACTTTCTAAAAATTTGCTTATATTTATTAGACTCAAACCAAAGACCAATGGGCTACCTAGGCTGTGTTTGTATAAAATTGGCATACCTAGGAAGTTTAGGAGTTGGCAGTGTCCTGGATAAAAGGAGATAGGAGGGTCTATGACAGCAGGGACAACTAATCTAAATGTAATCATTAGGGGAGTGCTGTCTGCTAGGAAGTCAAGAAGGCAGGGAGAAAAGCAGAGTTTTGCTCTGATATCCATTAAATTAGTCATTAGGGATTCCAAATTTTATTTGATTTGAAGTCCTGTTCCTGGAATGAGGTTTTTTTTGTTTGTTTTTTATTTTTGTTTTGTTTTGTTTTGTTTAGGAGAAGAGGGTCTGTAAACACCAAGGCCCCTTCTCTCGACTGCTGCTTTGGAAAAGTAGAAATATTTTCCTACAAAGTGAAATCCAGTCATTAGAAATTGGGCCTGCAGATCCCACTCATGGTGGCTGGGGCTTGAAGGCCTTTCTGTGACATAGTTCTTGTCTTTGAAGAGAGTATGGAGGATGGAATTTGCAAAACCTCTCAGCTGAGTATCATCACGGAATTTGATAGTTCAGAGCTAAAAACCTATTTGATCACATTCAACTCCTATTGCTTACCTGTGAAGTTCTCTAATTCTTTTATTAAATAAGAAGAAACCTGAATTATTATTCTTTAGAAAGGCAACAATATTCCTATAGTACTTGGTGAGCTGCAGAACTCACACTGGAAAGAGTTTCCAACATGGCTCCAAGATTGAAGTCAATGGCATCTGTCTTGCGTCTTAATCAGCCTAAAGCTGGTGGACCTGGAGTCCCATTATCCATCTTAATTTCAGATGAATGACAACCGCAGACCCTGGAAGGAGACATAGGTTGCTTTGATTCTTTCCTAAACTGGAGTAGTCAAAGCAGCCTCAAAAACAATTCACAGTTCATCCCACCCTCTCCCCAAATCTGTTCAAGTTTCAGCCCCCTTTGCTGCATGAGTACCTGAAGTAGTTTCTCTGCCTCTGAGAGAGTAGTCCGTGTATTACAGTCAGGAAGCCCACATAATAGCAATGAACCTCTTCCTGAAATACCTTCTATCAGGGGAAACATGGGGATTTGCATCATTTTATAGCTTACTATCCCATGTTTTCTGTCCCACATTTCCTCAAGAAGAACTGCAGACAAGAATCAGGTAATTCAGTTATTAGCATATTCTAGGACTATGGTCGCGTAACTTGCCTTACGTAATACATATGCTGCTAATATATGTAAATATATGTAACATATGTAAATCCTTCCCCTTTTGTTATTATTTGGTAAACTCAATCTTGATTTTACATTGATTTTTACTGAATGTCAGAAATCATAGCTCTTCATTCTGATCAATTTCTTTGTTTCAGTTGGCAAGTACTTCAGGGATAATTCAAGACATGTAATTCATTGAACATTTAACTGTCTAATATGTACACAGTACTGTGCTGGAGAGTTAGACAAGTGTTAGCTTTGTTATTTGTAAAATAATATATGCACACAAATGGACATACACATATATATACTCACATTATCTTTCCTAAAAACTGTCTTTCTTCCTAAGAGCACTCTAGCACAGCAGTTCAGGGTGTGGGTTCCAAAGCCAGACTACCCGTGTTCCAGGACTTGGTCTGTCACTTACTAGCCGTGAGACCTTGGGCAAAGTCATATCTAACATCTCTGGGTACCTCTTTTACCTCAAATATATGATGGAGATCATAGTAGAGCCTATGTCAAGGGGGCTTCTTGAGAATTACACCCAGAAAGAAGACTGGCTGAGATTTGGTGGACATGGAGTAAACAATAGCTAATATTGGTGTTTCCTCCAACTGTTCTCTTTACAGTTCCTTCTCTATCAGGTGGGGGGGAGGCATTAAATGACTTTTAATGGGCATTTGAAGTTTTAGATGCTGTCATTATTATAACAAGCATTAGCAGTGTATTATCAAAATGCAATAAGGAAGCACAGGAGATGAGGTGGGGAGAGACTGATTTAGATGTAGAGTTTGGGCAAAGCCATCGGAAAGGAAGTGGAATCCAAACTACCCTCAAAATGCTGAGTAGGATTTTGATAGACAGAGGGCTTTTTTGGCAAAGGCAAATAAAAACAGCCTAAGAAAAGGTCCTTAAAGAGAATAATGCCTTTGGGGGTCAGCGTGTAAGGGATAGAGGTGGAGGGCTATGGGTGAAGGTGTAGGAGAGGTGGTGGAAAATTAGTCTGGAAAAGAGTATTTAGGCCATATTATTGAAGACTTTCAGTAACCCACAAAAATAGATAAGTAAGCAAATAAATGAATGGGCTTCATCCTATAAACATTTTGAAGCCAGTGGAGTGTTTTTTTTTTTTTAAGGAAAAGAAATCACATGATCAACTCCATTTTATGTAACATCAAAAGTAGCATGGAAAATAAGTCAGAGGGAAAAGAGTGTGGAAGCAGGAAGCCAAGCTACAACAGCAGTATGGTAAAAGATTAATCAAACAATACACAAATGACAGAGAAATAAAAAGAGTTTGACAGGGGAGGGGTCTTGGGAGGCTAGGCAAAATGAGTGAATGGGATCAAGAGGTACCAATTCCCAGTTACAAAAGAAATAAGTCATGGGATGTAATGTACAGTATGGTGACTATAGTCAATAATACTGTATTGCATATTTGAAAGTTGCTAAGAGAAGAAACTTTAAAAGTTCTCATCATAAGAAAAAAAAATCTAAGAAGGTTTGTACGTGTAATTTTCTTGAATACAGAGTAATCATTCAGTGGCTTAAAACTTAAAGTTTCAATATTGAATGTCAAGTAGTCAACAGGAACCCCCAGCATCTCCATCCTCCTGAGTGACTGGCCATCTTCTGAAGCAGCCTTTCTGTGTTCATTTTTCAGGCAACTTTCGATCCCTTCCTGTAGCTAGTTCTAGATGCCCTTCAGTATTGTGAACAAATAGACCATCCAGCATTATGAAGCCCATGTGTGTGGGAACCTGCTCCTCTGAGATATAGGGCGTGTAGGTTGCTTTACTTACAGCTCCTCACTCTCCAACCATTGTATTCTCAACTCATTTCTGTGTGCCCCCCCCCTTTATTTCCAAGTGACATTTTCAGTCTTTCAAAATAAATAAATATTGAATATCAGGATGACTTTTCTTTCTTTTTTTTCTCTTTTTTGCATTTGAATGGTAACTTCTTAAGCAGTCTCTTTGTAGCCCTTCCCAACCACCCAAACACACAGTGGGCATCACATGAGGGCAACATAGAAGAATAAAAGGTGGGACATCAAACTTAAACCTTGATGTTTATTCTCTGGCAAGTTAATATTAGGGTACTGACATCCAGCCCAGAATATAACTGGTATTTCCAAAATCTCAGTTAGCATTCCTCAACACATTCCATAGCCAAATCTCTCTTTGAAGACTATCTCCTCTTAGTACCACTGTGGAGGAAAAACAAAGACAGAATGGAAGGAAATTTCATACCATAGTTCAGGAATGTGTGACTTCTGCAGCTGCTAGCCACTTTCCTAAGTTAAATCATTGCATCATCAAATCAGTTACTCATCAAGCTGGACTACAGATGTTATCTTGCTTAGGTACTCAAAACATCACATTGCTTGAATGAACTGAATGAGAACTATGCTTTTCATTTCTCAAAAATCCTTTATTTCCATAGATTATCACAGTATCATATCCAATCCTGATAACAGAATCTTTTTTTTCCTTGTGATATTTCTCTTGGCTGTTTCTCTGACCCTTCCGCAATCTTCAAACAGACATGCACAGACATATACTCACCTCCTTCTCACAAATTTATTTTTCACTTATTTTTTAAAACTAGCTTCAAACATCAAGGTGCCTTGGTTGCTCAGTAGGTTGAGCTTCTGGCTCTTGATTTCGGCTCAGGTCATGATCTCAGGGTCATGGGATCAAGCCCTTCATCGGGCTCCATGCTTGACAAAGAGTCTGCTTAGGATTCTCTCTCCCACTCCCTCTCCCTCTGCCCTTCCCCCAGCTTGCGCTCTCTCTCTCTCAAATAAATAAATAAATAAACCTGTTTAAAAAATTTATTAAAAATAAAAAATAGCTTCAAACATCAAGACAGTTCTTGCATATTTAACCAAGATGGTGAGATCTCATTGATTGCTTCTGACTTGACAGTTTAAAATGTCAAGTTCTGTTACTCTGTATGAGATAAGGTTTATTGTTTTGCTTTTAGTATAGTTACTTGTCTTTCACTGATCAAATGATTTCTCCAGTTATTAGTGTGTACAAGGTGAGCACCACCCCTGCCTCTCCACCCTTAATGTGAGCCACATACCACATTGTGCAGCATGATACCCTCAGTGAATCAGCCATTAGTTGTCTTGGGCCCCAAGACAACAGAAGGCGACCCACAACTCCTCCCTCCTAGAGTGGCAAGAATCCAGATCTTGTTATCCTGGGAGCTGCTGCTTAGAGAGTGAAGAATGAGGGCAAACAGAGCAGGCCTGGCTCATACTAAACATGGCTATCCAAGAATATGCTGACATTTCCAGAAGGTTGGAATGGGCAAGATCCCAGCTGGAAAAACCATGAATGTATTTACTTCACAATTTTTAGGTTTTCATATCTTTGCTTTACTATATGTAGAAATGGATTCAACCTGAGTAGCTTGAAACAATAAAATGAAAAATGGGGTGGGAGGTATGCAAGCAAAGCTAACTTGAATAGAATATATTAATGCACAGACACACACCGAAAAAAAAAAAAAGTCCTCAAAACTCTTGCCTATATTGGGAAGTAAAAATTTATAAAACAGAGGCAGACATAAAAGAAGAAATTGTTTATTTGTTTGTTTGCCTTTATAAAACCCATTTGGGAGAAACATCCATATATATACATCAGTTATCTGGCTTGTCCCAGTTATACTGATGTTAGAGATGTCCTTTGTTAGAAATTAATGTGTGTAATAAAGTTTTACATTTTTCATATGTTTTGAAGTATATGAGCTATATTTCTTTTGACTGCATAATTACTTTTTGTACACAAGAAAAATGAGGTGCTTAGCCCTAAGTAAATAATCTCAAAACAAACCAAGAATAATAGTTACATTCTTTTCATCTTCTGGGCTGTATACAATAAATATTTCCAGAAATTTTTAAGTTACATTATTGTGACTTTTTGCCAAAAAAAAAAACCAAAAAACAAAAAACTTTTATTGACTCAGAACCAAGTTCAGACAAAAATATGCCCACCTTCATATTGATATTTTGATATGTTTGTTGAGAGCATAGAGTAATTACAGCTACCAGCTTTTTTCCGAGTTCATATTAATTTCCAAAGTGTTTTCCCTTTACATTCCAAAGGCATAAAACTTCTACTCCGAATAAACCTTTTGGGAAATAGGACAGTATGTTTAAGACAATTTAAGCAGTTTATTTTTCTGTATAGATGCTTTCAATAACTCCTAAATTCTTAAAGAAGAGATTATTATCAACAAAATTACATGTTATATTGATTACAGTTAGTCTCGTTTGCATAAGCTGCATTTTCAAGGCCAAGCATTTAGCTGCTTCTAAACAATGGGACTTTCTTTAAAAATAAAAATAAAAAAGGAAACTAGCTCTGTCATTCACACCTTGAAGAACCAATTTGGGTCTTTAAAAATAGTTATGTGGAGGCTGTAAAATCTCAAATTGGGAGTGGGGTGGTGAGACGGCGCTACAAATGCTAACAGAATTATTAGGAGACCCCTCATCCTTTCTGGTAGCTGGCTCCACTATAATTACCAGCCAGTCTGTTGTTTTCTTTTCTCCTCCTGGTAGCATGTAATATGACCTTGATTTTTTTTTTTAACACATTACTGAATTTGGTAAAGAACTTCTACATTTTGCTAAGCTTGAGTAAATCAGGAAAATACTGATATTTTAAGTTGCTCATGATGGACTCCATAGAAATAAAGTATGTATGACATATATTTCCCCCTCATCTGAGTAATTATGACTGTAACTTGGGTTTTTTCTAAACAATAATTGGGAAAATAAAACTATCGTGGGTCTTCTTTCTCTCTCTGGTTCCTAGATCAGAATCTGAGTGTGTGCGTATTGCCTATGCCTGTAGACATATAGGACAAGAGAACAAATGCCATAATCCATATATTAATAGTAGCTGTCTCTGTAAATTAGGATTCTCAGTGATCTTATTATTTTTTACTTTATGATTTCAATTCCTTCTGTGATAAACAATCGTTATTTTTTTTTTTAAAGATTTTATTTATTTATTTATTTGAGAGAGAGAGCACAAGAGGGGGGAGCGGGAGAGGGAGAAGCAGACTCCCTGCTGAGCAGGGAGCCCCATGCGGGACTCGATCCCGGGACTCCAGGATCATGACCTGAGCCGAAGGCAGTCGCTTAACCAACTGAGCCACCCAGGCGCCCAAACAATCGTTATTTTTATAATAAGTAACTTTATTAATTTTTTAAAATATTCGTTCTAACTTTCAATAAAACTTTTGAAATGGGCTAAACGAGTTTTTAAGTCTCTACAAAATAGAAACTATTACTTTTCTTCTAGAAATTGTGTATGCATTGGTGACAGTGGGAAGAGACAGGTGTTCTGGTAAGAGTAAAAAAGTAAAGATCAAAGATCAGTAAGGATCTGTACCAGGCAGTAATCTGCCCTAGAAAAATTGGAAAACAGAGAGCCAATCCAAAAAAAAAGACCAATCTCAACATATTGACAGAAAAGAGGCTAGTGTGAGGAATGAGGGCAGGAATATTTCATCAGTTCAAAAGGTTTGTTTGTTTGCTCATTTGTTTGCTTTTTGAAGAACCTACCTATAGAGAATATGGTCCAATACCCACAGAGAACACTGAGGGAAGTGTAGAGACTAAAGAGAGGCATTACTTCGAGCTTCCAAGTACTGTGCGTTTGTAGAAGGATCATTCTCTGCAGTGACCTATAAAAAAGGCTTAAGATTAACTGGTACACCTAGAGAATGCAGTCCATATAAATTGTGCCTTGAAATATAACCTCTCCGATTCAGAGAGAGAGAGAGAGAGAGAGAGAATGACTCTGTTGCTTTCCTTTGTTCGTCATTATCTACCACTGATTCAGAAACTTCTGATAAACCTGGTGGGTTGTAGGTGGTCAATAGGTCATGTTCTTTTCCATCTATCTGTTGCTGCTAGAATACCAAGTTCCCTACCTACTCTCTACCTTTATGGCTTTCATCACTCCCCAACATAAACTCTTCTGCATTCAGACCACCCTTCTTTGTATTGAACACGAACATCTTCTCACGGTCTGTAAATACCCTAATTCATTTCTATGTTTTTAATTCTGTCAGTCTTACCAAAAATACTTTTTTTCAGATTCATCTGCTACCTACTTTCAAAGATTACATAGAAGACTCCACACAACACTGAACAAACCCTTCCCCAAAACTTTGCAGACCTGTAGTTAAACTCCATATATTTACTTCAATACATCCAGGCTTTTATCGTATACCTCTTATCTCTGCCTAGATCTGGATCCAATCTCTTAGAAGATGCGCATCACCAGGACAGAGAAAGAGCACAGGCTGTGGATACTCCACACAGACACATTATATGAATTATTTGTGGGTCTTCCAGCTTCCCCCTCATTCTCATTCTGCAGCCAGAGAAGAGAATTAGAAGATTGTTCCAGAAGTGTGGCCCAAGTGCTCACATCTGGCTGACCTGTCCTTCCAGACTGCAACTCTGCAAGCCTGGAGGTTTTCAAATGAATTAAGCTCAGACTCTCCACAAAAAGACCCTGGTTTCTTCTTTCCCCTTCCCACCACCTGTTCCCTCCCCCATATCCCTCTATCCTGTTCCAGTGGAGACTTGGATCAGTTTAACTAGATGATTTCCCTTATGTCTGATAGCAATTTAAAAATAAATAAAACTAATACTGCTATTCCTCCTCATAATGAAGGTACTCTTCTTTTCTTTTAGTAAGAAAAAACAAGTTTTACACTTGTTTTTACACTGGGTTTGTTTACTGGATAGAATCCAAAGACAGAGCTGTAAGACAGAGGACAGAGTTTTAAATGATGACTTGTCTGTTTATAGATGAGTAATTGGACTTGCCACACTGGCGCTGTGGGATGGTGACTTGCAGGTCTGATATTTATTTACACAATTCACTGAATGTAACAGATTTTGAAATATAGCTTATAAATATTTAGAAAATATTGTTTCTAAGTATCTGCAGCTTCTTTACAGTGTATCAAGCTATTTATTTTGAAACAACATCTCTTTTTATTAAGAGGTAAAGTAGATAGCTGAGCAGAGACGCATGCAGCATGGAACATAATTAATATTGTGGGGGAGAAAGAAAGGAGATAGCTGTTATGCGGCTGACAATCAGTCCTCCCTCACAGGAAAGGCTTTTCCAATATGTAGATGAGGATGTCGCCCCTAGATATGTATTTGAACCTTCTATATAACGTTACCTTGATTTTATGATGTGTGAGTGGAAGTGCACTTGTTCAGGATCAGTAGGCCCTCCAGACCAAAACACTGAAGGCTTGGCGTTAGATTCCAAAAGCGGCCACAGAACGCTCTTTGCTTGCCTAGATCCATGTTCTTGAACGCAGGCTTTGCATCTCCATCCCTTTGGAGATGGAGTCTCTTTCTCCATTTCTTGAACCTCAGCTGCCATGATGACATGCTTTGACCAATAGGTTACAGCAGAAGTTCATTGCACCAGTCTTGAGTATATGCCTCAAAGGACTTTCCACCCTCTGCTCTCACTGTTAAAACCCTGAGCATCAGCCATGAGAATAGCCTGAGCTGTCCTGGTAGATGATGAGACTCTTGGCCTAGTCACTCCCATAACCACAGGTGACAACCAGCCAGCCCCCAGAAGCAGAGCCCCTACCTGACTCAAGGCTGACCACAGATGCATGAGTGAGCCCAAACAAGATCAAAAACACTCCCCAGCTGAAAGCCCAACCCAAATTGCAGACCCATAAAATCATAAGCTAAGTTAATAATTATTGTCTTGAGCTACTAAGTTTTGGGGTGGCTATTTGAGCAGCAAATGCTAACTGAGGCAGGGCTTTGATAGTGCAGTGGGTGATAGTCATGGGGTAGTCAGAGATAGCCTTGCTGAAAAGGAAATTTGAGCAAAATATAAAGTACAGGATTGAGCCATACGGAAATCCACAACAACAGTACTGTTCGATGGGACATTTTAAGTTAAAATTATATTCGAGTGGCCCCCATGAAGATTTCAGTCCAGGATTCCCTTTGAGTCTTTTGGTAGTGATTCCATAATCTTGCCCAGCATTCATACCTATCCTGCCATCAAATTTTCACATTTTAGATTTAATGGTCCTATAAATAGCTGAAAAATATTTCTGGCAGGTTGAAGAATTTTCTGATGTTAAATTGTAAATGGTAGGCAAAATCATATTTCTGTGATTAAACCAATGTATTCCTCTTAGGAAATACAAGTTATTTCTCTGGTAATCTTTTATTAGATTTTTAAAAATATGTGTACCTAAGTCTCTCTTCTTTTAATCCCTCAGAAAAATCTCTAAGGTAAAGCAAGGCTTTTGTTTTCGTTGCTATTGTTTTTGTGTGTTTTAACAAAGAGTATTATATAGGTTTTTGAAGCATTGCATAATTATGGTTTTTTGTTCGTTGTGAAACAAAAATTGAATGAGACATAGAGACAAAACTTTATAACTCACGTTCTGTGTTTGATTATTAGAAAACACTATTGAAGAGCACCTGGCTGGCTCAGTCAGGGAAGCGTGCAACCTTGATCTTGGGGTCATGAGTTCAAGCCTCACGTTGGGTGTAGAGATTGCTTTAAATAAATAAATAAATAAATTTTAAAAAAAGAAAACAATATTGAACCTTTTAATTTACTTGCAGAATTCCAAAAGCATCTGGTATGTACCGTAGAAAAAAGCAAGTTAGTTGACTTCCAACAATGCTGAACCCTTATGCCCTTTAACAATCAAAACAAATCATCCTCCACAAACTTGATCTAAATCTGCATTGGAATTCATGCAGTGGGTGAGTAAAAGGTGAGGTTTGGGAACACATTTCACCATGTGGTTGAGCATAGAACAGTGTGGTAAAGACTGCTGGCAGCTTTTTCCTCTTTCTGGCACAAAGCTGGCCTACTTCTCCCAGCCTGTCTCTGCCTTATAAGCAATCATGTGACTGAGTTCTAGCCAATATAGGGTGAGCAGAGGTGTTCAGGCCACCACAAGGCCTGACCCATAAAAATGTACACACAGTCGCTTATGTTCTCTCCCCTTCATTTGGCCAAGTATCGGTATCCAGGGGATCGTGAAAGTCTGTTCTGAAGCTGCCACAGCCTCGATCAGGCTGCGCCCCTGAAAAACTTTAGGAGGAGCTTCTGCTTGCCTGTTGAATGAGGAATAAATCTTATTCTTGTTCTGTAAGCCATTATATTTGGCAAGGGGCAGGGAGCTGGGGGCTATTGTTTTGCAGCTCGGCATATCTTAATGAACACTGGAAGGATCTACCTTTCTGCTATACTGCCCACGTCAGATAAACAAATGTACAATATTGTTCAGTGAGAATGCCAAGGCAGGCAGAATGTTGAATGAAAACAACTACGGGGGAAAAAAAATGCCAACAATGAGATTTCATCAACACCTAGGTCTAAGAAAACCATGTTTCTAAATAGAGATCATAGTTCCTATGGCTTTTTTGATTCCTAACAGGTGGAAAAGATGTTGACTTGATAGTACATAGTCAGAAAGTACTGAATGAATGAACGAATGAATGCACGAATGAGTGAAGTGTGCAGGCTTAGAAAAACCTGAGCAATATCAGGAGACACAGGTTTTACCAAATATTCTGCCATGACACAGCTGTGTGAATTTAGATGCATTTCTGAACACATCTCTGAACATTAGCTTCTCTCCTGTGAAACTACAGGGTGGAACTAAATTTTTCCAAGCTGGGAAAGTTTGAACTCTGTTTCTAAGGGTAACTGGTCCCTTCTGGTGAGTGAGAAAGACTTTATAAAAGGCCCAAGGTTACTGCGGTGTGAGAACACAGTTGTACGGCCTGGGGAGCTAATGTCTCTTAGGATTCGGGCCACGGTATGAGCTGCCTCTTTGGTTTCTGGGGTGTTCCAGCCTGAGTACCTACAAAAAAAAACTCATCAAAGCAACTGGTAAATGCAAAGAGGTCCGAGAAAGTCTGTGGTTTGAACTCACTGGCATCACAGGTAAACAAATACAAATGAGGCCCCTGGAGGTTAAGTCGCACAGTTACTTCTCCCAGCCAAGGCTGAAATTTACATTTCTGAGCTTGCAACTCAGGATACTTTCTTCAGATTCTTAACCAGTCACATGATGTCTTCCCATGCTTAGCCTTATCCAAGCTTAAAACTGTATCTAACCCATGTAATAAGAATATGTTTTATTTTATTTGTTTGTTTGGTTGTTTAAAAATATTTTGTGTTATCAAGACCTCATCACATCTTTTTCTGCTCCAACAACCTGTAGTAGTAGTTAGACCTCTAAATCAGCTGTTGTAGACCTCTAAATCAGCTCCACTTCTTATTTTCTCTTTCTATATGCACACTAAATATAATAACCAGAATAATCTCAAAATCTTTTGTGACAGGCTTTCCAGCCTGTTATTCTTCCCAATTGAAGGGGGTGTTCTGGTCTTTGTCCTGAAATACACTATTTTGTAACTTCCCTCTGCCAAACTTCAACAGGCTGATACCACCAACCCAACCTCTAAATCCCAGCACACATATTTGTTGTAATTACTGGGTTAGTGTGGTTTTAGTCAGCAAAGCAGGAAATGTGAAAGAAAAATCAGTGTGAGAGATAAATGCTACTGAGTTTGTCATGTCTAAGACAAATGATATCACCAGGACACAATGAAGGATGCTGAAGGAAAAAGGGACCTCATAAATGTAATCAGAAATTTCAAAAAAGGGAGTTGACACAGAAGAAACAAATAAGAAATGTAGCTAAGCCCTTAGCTCATTCATTCATTCGGTAGACACCTGTTAAGTTGTGGAAACTTGCCAGGCCCAACAAAAGGAAAGCCAGTCCGCTTTTTGCCAATACCACACTGTCTTGATTATTGTAGCTTTAGAGTAAGTTGTGAAGTCAGGTAATGTCAGTCCTCTAACTTTGTTCTTTTCCTTCAGGTGATTATTCTGGGTCTTTCACCTCTCCCTGTAAATTTTAGAATCAATTTGTCATTATCCATAAAATAGTGTTCCAGGAGTTTTGTTGGGATTGTGTTGAATCAGTAGATTAAGTTCTAGACAATACCAAGTCCTCCTACTCATGAACACAGAATATCTCTCCATTAACTTAGTTCCTCTTTGATTTCTTTCATTCAAGTTTTATAGTTTTCCTCTTATATATCTGATACATATTTTTGTTAGATTTATTCCTAAATATTTTATTTGGGGGGATGCTAATGTAAATAGCATTGTGTTTCAAATTTTAAATTCCACTTGTTCACTGCTAATACATAGAAAAGTGATTGACTTTTGTATATTAACCTCATATCCTTGCAACCTTGCTATGACTGCTTATTAGTTTCGGTTTTTTAATCAGTCCTTTCACATGTTCTACATAGACAATCATATCAATTGTGAGCAAATACGGTTTTATTTTTTTCCTTCCTAGTATATATATCTTTTATTTCCTTTCCTTGTCTTATGGCCTTAGCGAGGACTTCCACTACAATGTTGAAAAGGAGTGCTGAAATGGAACATCCTTGCCTTGTTCTTGATCTTAGCAGGAAAGTTTCCAGTTTCTCCTCATTAAACGTATTGTTAGTTGTAGGTTTTTTGTAGATGTTCTTTATTGAATTGAGGAATTTCCCACCTATACCTTCTTTGCGAAGAGTTTTTATAAATGGGTGTTAAATTTTGTCAAATGTTTTTTATACATCTATTGATATGATTATGTGATTTTTCTTCTTTAGCCTGTCGATGTGATAGATTATATTAATTGATTCTCAAATGTTGAGCCAGATTTACATCCCTGGGATAAATCCTACTTGGTCATGGTGTCTAATTCTTTTTATACATTGTAGGTTTTGATTTGCCAATTTTTTTTAGACTCTTTGCATATTTGTTCATGAGAGATGCTGGTCTGTAGCTTTCTTGTACTGTCTTTGTCTGGCTTAAGTATTGTAGGGTAACACTGGCCTCATAAAATGAGTTAGGAAGTATTCCCTCTGCTTCTATCTTCTGAAAAAGATTGTAGAGATTTGGTATCATTTCTTCCTTAAATATTTGGTAGACTTTACCAGTGAACCCATCTGGGCCTGATGTTTTCTCTTTTGGGAAGTTATTGATTATTGATTCTGCTTCTCTAACAGACTTAAACCTATTCAGATTCTTTATTTCTTCTTGTGTGCAATTTGGCAGATTATGTCTTTCAAGGAATTGGTCCACTTCATCTAGGTCATTGAATTGGGGGGCACAAACTTGTTCATAGTCCTTAATTATCCTTTCAACGTCCATGATCTCTGTAGCAATGCCCCCTCTTTCTTTTTCTTTTCATTGCAGTATAGTTGACATAAACTGTTATATTAGTTTCAAGTGTACATCATAGTGATTCTTCAATTATATACATTACACTATGCTCACAATGAAATAATGTAGTTACCATCTGTCACCATACAAAGTTATTATATTCTCTATGCTGTACTTTTCATTCCCATGACTTATTTATTTTATAACTGGAAGTTTATACCTCATAATCCCCTTCACCTCTTTCACCCACTTTACTTTTTATTTAGTAAGTTTTGACTTCTCTCTTTTTCTTTTTTAGTTAGCCTATAAAGAAGTTTATTAATCTTTCAGGGCTTTTGGTTTTGTTGATTTTCCCTACTGATTTCTTGTTTTCAATTTCATTAATTTCTGCTCTAATTTTTATTATTTCTTTTCTTCTACTTCCTCTGGACTTAATTTGCTCTTCTTTTTTAGTTTCCTGCAATGAAAGCTTAGATGATTGAGTTTAGATTTTTCTTCTTTTCTAAGCACTCAATCCTATAAATTTTCCTCTAAGCGCTATTTTCACTGCATCTCACAAATTTTGATAAGTCATGTTTTCATTTTCATTTACTTCAAAGTATTTTTAAATTTCTCTTGAGATTTATTCTTTGACTCATATGTTATTTAGAAGTATGTTTTTTAATCTCCAAGCAGTTTGGGATTTTCCACCTATCTTTCTGATGTTGATTTCTAGTTTAATTCCATTGTGGTATGAGCATTCATTGTATGATTTCTATTCGGTGTGTTTTATGGCCCAGAATGTGATTAGTGAATTAGTGAATATTTAATGTGAGCTTGAGAAGATTAGGTATTCTGCTGTTGTGGAATGAAGTAGTCTATAGATATCAATTATATACAGTTGAAAAAAGGTGCTCTTGAGGTCAACTATATCCTTACTGATTTTCTGCCTGCTGGGTCTGCCCACTTCTGATAGAGAGGTGTTGACACCTCCAACTCTGATAGTGGATTCATCTATTTCTCCCTTTAGTTCTACCAGTTTTTGCTTCAAGAATTTTGACACCCTGTTGTTAGTTGTATACACATTACAGATTGTTATGTCTTCTTGGAGAACTGACTCCTTTAGCATCATGTACTGTTCCTCCTTACCCCTGATAATTTTCCTTGCTCTGAAGTTGGTTCTTTGTGAAGTTAATATAGTTATTCCATTCCAGAATCATTCTATGAGTCCAGTATCACCCTGATACCAAAAGCAGATAAAGATACCACAAAAAAAGGGAACTATAGGCCAATATCTCTGATGACTATAGATGCAAAAATTCTCAACAAAATATTAGCAAACCAAATCCAACAATACATTTAAAAAATCATACACCATGAACAAGGGGGACTTGTTCCCAGGATGCAAGGCTGGTTTCAGTATTCACAAAACAATAAATGTGCTACATCACATCAATAAGAGAAAGGATAAAAACCATATGATCATTTCAGTAGATGAAGAAAAAGCATTCAACAGAGTACAACATCCATTCATGATAAAAACCCTCTGCAAAGTAGGTCTAGAGGGAACATACCTCAACATAGCAAAGGCCTTATATGAAAAACCCACAGCTAACCTCATACTCACTGGTGAAAAATTGAGCACTTTTCCTCTAAGGTCTGGAACAAGACAAGGATGTCCACTCTCACCACTTTTATTCAACATAGTACTGGAAGTTCTAGCCACAGCAATTAAACAATAAAACGAAATAAAAGGCATCAAATTGGTAAAGAAGAAGTAAAACTCTCACCCTTCGTGGATCACATGATACTATATGTAGAAAACCCAAAGGACTCCACCAAAAAACTGTTAGAACTGATAAATGAATTCAGTAAAGTTGCAGGATACAAAATCTGTTGTATTCCTGTACACTAATAATGAAGCAGCAGAAAATGAAATTAAGAAAACAACCCCATTTACATTTGCACCAAAAACAATAAAATATCTGGGAATAAACTTGACCAAAGAGGGGAAAGCCCTGTACTCTGAAAACTCTAAAACACTGATGAAAGAAATTCAGGACAATGCAAAGAAATGTAAACACATTCCTTGCTCATGGCTTGGAAGAACAAATACTGTTAAAATTTCTATAGCACCCAAGGCTCTATGATTTAATGCAATCCCTATCAAAATACTAACAGCATTTTTCACAGAACTAAAACAATCATAAAGTTTGTATGGAACCACAAAAGATCCTGAATAGCCAAAGCAATCTTGAAAAAGAAAAACAAAACTGGAGGTATCACCATTGCAGACTTCAAGTTATAGTACAAAGTGGTAATAATTAAAACAGTATGGTACAGGCATAAAAATAGACATACAGATGAACAGAACAAACAGAAAACCCAGAAATAAACCCATAATTATAAGGTCAATTGATTCTTCGCCAAAGGAAGAATGAATAAACAATGAGGAAAAGACAGTCTCTTCAACAAATGGTGTTGGGGAAACTGGACAGCTACATGCAAAAGAATGAAACTAGACCACTTTCTTTCATCATAAACACAAATAAACTTGAAATGGATTAAAGACCTAAATATGAGACCTGAAACCATAAAAATCCTTGAAGAAAACATAAGCAGTAATTTTTCTGACATCGACCACAGCAACATTTTTCCAAATATATCTCCTGAGGCAAGGGAAATAAAAGTAAAAATAAACTATTGGGAATACATCAAAATAAAAAGTTTCTGCACAGAGAAGGAAATGGTCAACAGAACTAAAAGACAACATCTGTATCTTTGGGGTAAATACCTAGTAGTGCAATTACTGGGTCGTAAGGTAGCTCTGTTTTTAACTTTTTGGGGAACCTCCATACTGTTTTCCAGAGTGGCTGTACAAGCTTGCATTCCTACCAACAGTGTAAGAGGGTTCCCCTTTCTCTGCATCCTCCCCAACATTTGTTGTTTCCTGCCTTGTTAATTTTTGCCATTCTAACTGGTGTAAGGTGGTATTTCATTGTGGTTTTAATTTGAATTTCCCTGATGGCTAGTGATGTTGAACATTTTTTTCATGTGTCTGTCAGCCATTAGTATGTCTTTTTTGGAGAAATGTCTGTTCATGTCTTCTGCCCATTTTTTTACTGGATTATTTGTTTTTTGGGTGTTGAGTTTGAGAAGTTCTTTATAGATCTTGGATACCAGCCCTTTATCTGTACTGTCATTTGCAAATATCTTCTCCCATTCTGTGGGTTGCCTCTTAGTTTTGTTGACTGTTTCCTTTGCTGTGCAAACGCTTCTTATCTTGATGAAGTCCCAAAAGTTCATTTTTGCTTTTGTTTCCCTTGCCTTTATAAACATGTCTTGAAAGAGGTTGCTGTGGCCAATGTTGAAGAGGTTACTGCCTATGTTCTCCCCTAAGATTTTGATGGATTCCTGTCTCACATTCAGATCTTTCATCCATTTTAGGTTTATCTTTGTGTATGGCATAAGAGAATGGTCCAGTTTCATTCTTCTGTATGTAGCTGTCCAATTTTCCCAGCACCATTTATTGAAGAGACTTTTTTCCATTGGATATTTTTTCCTGATTTGTTAAAGATTAGTTGACCATAGAGTTGAGGGTCCATTTCTGGGTTCTCTATTCTGTTCCATTGATCTATGTGTCTGTTTTTATGCCAATACCATGCTGTCTTGATGATCACAGCTTTGTAATAGAGCTTGAAGTCAGGCAACATGATGCCCCCAGCTTTGGTTTTCTTTTTCAACATCCCCTGGCAATTCAGGGTCTTTTCGATTTTCAAAAGTTTGAATGTGATGTGTGTAGGTGTAGGTTTTTTTTGGCATTTACCCTGCTGGTATTCTCTGAGCTCCCTGGATTTCTGGTTTGATGAATATCAATTTGGGGGAAATTCTCAGTCACTATTGCTTCAGTTCCTTTCTTTCTTCTCCTTCTGGTATTCCCATTATATATACATTATACCTTTTGTAGTTGTCCCACAGTTCTTGGTTATTCTGTTCTTTTTTTTTTTTTTTTCAGTCTTTTTTCTCTTTGCTTTTCAGTTCTGGAAATCTTACTGACATATCCTTAAGCTCAGAGATTCTTTCCTCAGCCATACCTATTCTACTAATGAGCCCATCAAAGGCAATTTTCATTTCACTTACAGTATGTTTTTTCTCTAGCATTTCATTTTGATTTTTTTAACATTTCCATCTCTCTGCTTATATTACCCATCTGTTCTTGCATATTATTTACCTTTATCATTAGATCCATTAGCATATTAATCATAGTGGTTTTAAATACATGGTCTGCAATGGAACAGAATAGAGAACCCAGATATGGACCCTCAACTCTATGGTCAAATAATCTTTGACAAAGCAGGAAAAAACATGCAATGGAAAAAAGACAGTCTCTTCAATAAATGGTGCTGGGAAAATTGGACAGCCACATGCAGAAGAATGAAACTCGACCATTCTCTAATAGCATTCACAAAGATAAACTCAAAGTGGATGAAAGACCTCAGTGTGAGACAGGAATCCATCAAAATCCTAGAGGAGAACATAGGCAGTAACCTCTTTGACATCGCCCACAGCAACTTCTTTCAAGACACATCTCCAAAAGCTAGTGAAACAAAAGCAAAAATGAACTTTTGGGACTTCATCAAGATAAAAAGCTTCTGCACAGCAAAGGAAACAGTCAACAAAACAAAGAAGCAACCCACAGAATGGGAGAAGATATTTGCAAATGACAGTACAGATAAAGGGCTGGTATCCAAGATCTATAAAGAACTTCTCAAACTCAACACCCCAAAAACAAATAATCAAGTCAAAAAGTGGGCAGAAGAGATGAACAGACACTTCTCTGAAGAAGACATACAAATGGCTAACAGACACATGAAAAAGTGTTCATCATCATTAGCCATCAGGGAAATCCAAATCAAAACCACATTGAGATACCACCTTACACCAGTTAGAATGGCCAAAATGGACAGGGAAAGAAACAACAAATGTTGGAGAGGTTGTGGAGAAAGGGGAACCCTCTTACACTGTTGGGAATGCAAGTTGGAAAGCAGCAATGTCCACAATAGCCAAACTGTGGAAAGAGCCGAGATGCCCTTCAACAGATGAATGGATAAAGAAGATGTGGTCCATATATACAATGGAATATTACTCAGCCATCAGAAAGGATGAATACCCAACTTTTACATCAGCGTGGATGGGACTGGAGGAGATTATGCTAAGTGAAATAAGTCAAGCAGAGAAAGTCAATTATCATATGGTTTCACTTATTTATGGAATATAAGGAATAGCATGGAGGACACTAGGAGAAGGAAGGGGAAAATGAGGGGACAGGGAATTGGAGGGAGAGATGAACCATGAGAGACTATGGACTCTGAGAAACAAACAGGGTTTTGGGGGGAGGGATTGGTTAGCCCAGTGATGGGTATTAAGGAGGGCACGTACGGCATGGAGCACTGGGTGTTATACGAAAACAATGGATCGTGGATCACTACATCAAAAACTAATGATGTATTGTATGGTGACTAACATAACATAATAAAATTAAAAATAAATAAATAAATAAATAAATAAATACATGGTCTGATAATAATTCCAACATCCCTGCCATATCTGGGTCTGGTTCTGATCCTTCTGTCTCTTCAAACTGTGCTTTTTGCCTTTTGGTATGCCTCCTTATTTTTGGTTGAATGGTGGACAAGATGTACTAGGTAAAAAGAACAGTGGTAAATCCACCTTTAACAATGCAGTGGTAACGTCTGAGTGGGGGAGGAATAGCATTCTATGGTCCTATGATTACATCTCTTTTAGTGAGTCTGTGCCCCTGGACTATGAACTTCATAAATGCTGCTCAGTTTTTTAATTTTTTTAACCCCCTTTGGCGGTACAAGCTGACTGGAGTTGGGTATTTCCCTTCTCCTGGTCAGTTAGGCTCTGATAATAACCCAGTAGATTAGGCTTTTATAAAATAGCTTCTCTTAAGGGAAGGCTTTATTAGGAAGAACAGAATGCTCTAGCACATTTCAAATGGTTACTTCTCCCCTCTGCCAAATGCCTGAGGGGATTTTTTTTTTTCCTATGATTTTCACTGTGAGAACCTAGTTGAGCTCCTAGAGATAAAACTCACAAAAGTGTGAAGGCCACCCTATGACTGAGCCCCCTGGAATTTTTACATCTCAGGCTTATCCACACTGAGCCTCTAGCAGCTCATCAATTCCAGTTCAGGTTTCCTATCCTGCTACTGGTTCCTGTGGAAGTTTCTGCTCCTGGGTTTCTGGTCCTCAGAGGTCCGTATCTACCTGTTTGTCTCTCCAATTTTAGGGGCAGAATTTGGTCTTGTGACCTTACTTGTCTGACAGATCTAAGAAGAATCATTGATTTTTCAGTTTGTTCAGCATTTTATTTGTTGTTAGGATGAAGCGATGACTTCCAAGCTCCTTACATGCTAGACCAGGGAACTTCTTTTTTTAACAAAACCACCATCATGGTTCAATAAGAAAGAGAGAGAGAGAGAGAAGCCAGAGCTTGAGAACTGGGTTCAAAACCCCGTGTTCCCTCTTGTTACTGACCCATGGGCAATTTAATCCACTTGTCTGAGTTCAGCTTTCTCTTCTGCAAAAAAGGGATATTGATATGTAGTTTTTCAAATATATATATATTTGGAAAAATATATATATATACACATATATATATATTCATGTTCTAGCCCGGGATCTGGTGAGTCATAAGTCTTCAGTAATTGTTAGTTGCTTTCCCCTGTCTCTTATCAGTTGCCACAATAAACCACTTAATCTCCCTGAGGCTATTTCTTCATCTTTCAAATGGGGATAATGATGCCTAAGCTTACAAACTTAGAGGACTGTTTTGATAATCAAAGAGTCAATGTATACATAAAAAAAAAAAAAACAGGATAAGTTACTAAACAAAGACAAGGCAAGAATATTAGCACCATAATAATAATTATTACTATTATTACAAATATTCAAGGCTGTGCTTGACTCACCTGTCTTTGAGGTTTAACACTAAATCAGCAAAGTCTTACATGATGATCCAGCCTGAGCTATTTTCCAAACCAAACTGATTATTTACTTGCTTTAACATTTTTTGTCTTCAATAATCAAAGCTCTTTGTCTCCAAGAATTTGTAAGACTTGTCAAGTTTTCAGTTACCTTTCCTGAATTTGATAAGCCCGTGCAATAGAAGGCTGCAAACAAAAGGCTAAAGTTCTCCTCACTCCGAGTACTCCAAGGGAGTGTCACTCGGTCTTAGGTTCACAAGTGCCGGAATTTTGCCCTCTCTCTACTCCCTGCCAATGAAGATGGTTTTGAGTGATACAGCATGTAAGCCATCAACTACTCCTTAAGACCAAGGGATCGCAGTGAGCATTCTAAGCCCTACACAGCTGAAAGGCAGAAAGACACCTCAGAAACTGTTCACTGTTCTTCTCCATTGCCTCCATCGTATTCCCTCCAGGGCTTCTCATTTGCCAGAATGTCCCACTCAGTCTTTTGACCCTGCCAGGCTTAAGTGACCAACCAACTGTTTCCAATATTCCAAGATCTTACCACAGTTATCTTTGTCTCACTACTCAATAACTTCCATACAATATTCTCCTGGACCTCATTCCCTCGGGGCTGCCAAATTAGGTCTCTGTCCTGCATGTTAAACCTCAGGATGCTACCCCACAAGCATCACATGCCTTCCCTTTTCCTGCATCCTTTTCTGCTACTTCAAGTGAAAGAGTACCGCATTGTCAACTGATACTAAGCATCTTGCATAATTACTTGTAACTAAACTGTTGTCATGATGTCTCTCTTAAAAAAAAAAAAAAAAAAGATCCCCCTATTGCCTGATCTTGCACAATCAGCAGTTTTCTTTATGGCGTCGTTCATTACTGTCCTCGCATTAATCCTATGCACTGTAGTGCCTCCCCAGTATGAGCTTTCTTTTCCTCTTCATATAGTTTGCTTTTCACTGAAGCTGCTGAGCAGCATAAATCAATACAATGCACACCATAAACACCACAAGTGCTAACCCTGCCAATTGGCTCTCTTTAATTGGTTTCAGCTAAAAACCTGTAAACCTATTTGAAGTGAAAAAGCAGACAAATCAAAGGCAAGATGAATGACCTGAAAGCCCTCACTGAGCCAGGGGTTGTGAGCTCCAACATGGTATTTTTCATCTCTGTCATGGGATTTTTCTTTCTCTCTGGATCCTTTTTACATCCCAGGTATTACGCTTCAGCTGCCTCCACATTTATAATTACAGAAAAGAAAGTGTAAATACTCCAGAGGCCGAATGGTGCATTTGAGCGAATATGCCAACGGAGAAAGCAACTTGAATAGAATACATATCCCCCACAATTAGTGTTATATTGGCGATTTTTCATGGTTCTCTTCTTTATAAGTAAAGTCAAGCCCTGAAGAATTCTCACTTAGATGTCACACACGAATGGCAGATTCGCTGGACATTTTTATCACCATGCTGGGTTTTTAAAACCCATGGCTTTGTTTGTTTCAAAATGCATTTACGTTTCGATTTGCATTGCTGCAGGGACTGCCTGTCGTTCAGATATTATCCATTTGTTCATCCGCAGTGACAACAGTGCCTCGGGTACTGCTTGGTTTCCAGAAGCCTATCATTCTATTGAGGCTGAGGTGATTGAATAAAGCCACTTCACTTGAGGGAGTCCCGGTCAAGGGTCTATAGCGATGGCCTCTTCACTAGACCCTTCCAGAGTTGGCAACGGTCCACTTTCTTCTTCTTGCCTCAGGTGAAGACTCTAGTCAAGCAAATTACCTAGTCTATGATCAGAGCCACTGAGCCAGGGACCTTTTTCTAGAAGGTTCCAAGTCTTGTCAAGCACGCAGTGGTATTTGAACAAGAGAGCTCATGTATTCAACCAATGATAATTAAAAATGTGTGTTAAAGCAGCCACAGAGAAATGCCGTGGGTAGAAACATAGCAAGGTTGACATTGAAGGGCTTGTTAAACAGTAAAACATGCACATGCATATATATATATATATATATATATATATATATATATATATATATATATACATTTACAGGCACACACACAACATCAGAGGAAAGGAGCGTTCATTTGGGCATGTGTTTCAGAAGTGCAGGCTGTGTCTCGCAAGCAGGGCCATCTCTTAGACAGTTGCCACATCTAAATTAGCATTTCAATAACAGTCATTTCATCGCACTCTTGAAACCACTTTTATCTTCCATTTTATTTAAACAGTGACTGCGGCCAAATTTTGAGAGGCTAGATACTAAGGCAGCCCCAAACTCAATTCATAAATCTTACACCCAATTCAGAGAGCACAAATGCAGTCATCTGGCATGTTCGTTCAGATCTTTCTTTAGTGTTATTTTATGGTTCTCATTAGCAGCCCCCAAAATGCTACTGGCACAATTTTCAGGGTTCACTGTGAGGTTGAGTTTCTAGTCACACCCTCAGGATGAGGCTAATGGTATAAGGTGTCTCCCACCCAGCGTTAACATACATATAGAAAGAAGATCACTACTAGGGTACTTTTAAACCTAACTAGTCATGAAGGCATGCCCTTTGATCAGAGACTCAGAATAGGATGCACAGAACATCTCATTACAATATGTGCAGGTCAAGGTAAAATAATGTGGAAGCACAGAGCTCAGTGCTCCTGGTTTCGATGAAGTTGTCATCAAAATGATCTCTTTCTCTGAGTTTTTGCCTCCTGCACACTACCCCCCCTTCCTTAACCCTCTCCTTACTAACACGAGCACAGCTTCATTTATTGTAAGTACTGAGTTTCCCATTTTAGGATGCCTTGAAGAAGCTGGTTTTAAGCTGATGGATCACAGAATATTCCATGATACTGGTGTGCTATTCAGTATAAAATTTTTCCCAGTCTATTTAGTTGCTGCTATGTAGATGAGGAAGGGGGCCGGTGGAGAAGAAGCTGGGTGTATGATATCTGCAATAAACGAAAAGGGTTAGAAGATGTTTTTTTTTGTAGCCTGTATTACAAATTTACTAGTAATAAAAAAAAATCACCTCATCAACTCTGTTTCAGTGAGTTGAGCTATTTAGAGTATACTGCAAGACGACAGCCAGGGATTTTCCACAGATGAGCTCACCTGGGTGTTCAGAGGACTACCAATTTTCTACAGTTTGTTCATAAACACACAGAAACAGGTAGGTTTCCCAGCACAGAATTTCCTTCTTAACTTTCTTTTCCCTTAACATCCCTACCTCCATCAAATCTGAAAAAACAAAAACAAAAACAAAAAACAGTTGTCTGGGTTTTGGCAAATACCATGTTGACAATCCTCATCTAATTGTAGGCTCATTAGAAGGAGATGTTGAAAGTAGAATTCTTCTGATCTGCCATTCTGCCTTTTCTTTTTCTTTTTTCTTTCCATGGCTCATTTCATGTTTAATCTTTAAAGTTAAGATAAATCTCTACAGGAAAAGCAAAATATCCCTTTAATGCAAGTGTATACATAGCTTAACCTTTTCACAAAAATAATTTTCATTTAGCTAAATAGCTTAAATATTAATACCACTGAAAGAGACTCAATGCAAGATTGCAGAAGGCAGAAGGATGGTGCCAATTTCTAGCTATAATTAAGGTTTTACTATACTCGAGTCACCATGATGGTGAATGAGTCTACTTTGTGATGGAATGAGCTGGGGTATGTGTTCAGAATGTGGGGCTTACTGAGAACGTAATAGTGCCACTCTTCTGGTAACAGATCCTGTTCATGTTTACTCTTTTTATCGCTGCCCTGAATCAAAATGCATTCATGATAATACAGTCAGAGAACATTTCAAGAAGACTGAGAAACCACTGGTGTTTCACCACTTCCAAAAAGACAACCCCTTTTTATTCTCTAACACACTCATGTATTCTAGCCAAGTAGCCCCTTCAGAATTCTAGGCAGTGTTCTTTCTCTGGAGCACTATGATTTGTTTTGGGAGAAACTGATCCATGCACCTTTCCTTCTAACTTCATCACCCTGTTCCTATCTACTCATAGATCTGGATGTTGTGACAAAGTGTCCCACCCACCTTGTCTCCCTCCAATCTGTGAAACTGAATAAAGGGAACCTCATTTAAAATGGAGTTAGTAGGCCAGAAGGTGGCGCTCTCATGCCCTATTACTTACATACCCTGCATTCCCAGCAAGAAGAAGCTATGCTTTACAGCACATAAGAAAGGAGGAAGATTTTCTCTTCGCCTGGCAACAGCCCAGCCAATGAGATACTGACATAACTCAGCCAATGAAAAGCCCAGTCTACCACAACGGTCTTTTGGTTTATAACAGCCCCTCCCAAATCCCCCCTTTCCTTTATAAAAAAGCATTTCTCTCTTTTGTTTTCAGAATTTGCGTATGGTTTGGCTGCATGTAGCCTGAATGTCTCAGACTGCAATTTTCTGCCATGCCCGAATAAACCCATTTTGCTGGCGAAATAGCCGGCTGTTTTAAGTTTAACAAATCTAAGTGGTAATTCTGGGCCAAATGCCCCTGCCACAGTTCAGAACAACCATCGCTATCTAGGTACTTTGGGGTTTTATGCCTTCACAATTCAAATAAATTTGGAAAGTTTTCCCTCGTCTCCAACCAGTACTTTGCTTGTCATGGAAGAGGCAAATGAAAGGGAAGACTTGACATGGCAGTATTATTCCAGACATCTGCCCTTTCTTTGTCTTTTTTTTGAATGTCAACCAAAAGCATAGTTTCATCTTTTAATAAGAATTGTGCAATGAAAGTGAGATCGGCTAAACTTCTGGACAGCATTCCCCAGTGGCTTCCAAAATAAATGCATCAACATTCCTATTTAGCACCACCTGCAAGAAAAGTCTGTGGTCAGCGTTCAGGCTCAATAATGTAAAAATGAAAATTATTAGTTGGGAAATAGGTTTCAGGATCAGGTCTACGGAGGATAACTTTAAACAGAACCATTCCTCTTGGAGACAGCCTTCAGAATGCCTTACAAGCATGCTGTATTTGGAATTTATCTATTAGTTTCATCCCCTTTGAGTCACCCTCATTCTTCTAAATCAAACAGCCTTCAAACACAAACTCAACATTGTGAAGTAAGGTAAATCTATTCTATATCAGCTTTTCCCAACTGAGTTTTCTCCAGAGAATTAAGCCTCACAGAAAATGATTCGAGTGACCTTTTTCTCAATTCTCCCAAGGAAAGGTACTTTGCTAGTACTGTTCTAGATGCAGAGTAAATAAATTAATTCTTTACTTACAATGGGTGCCTTAAGGCCTTAGGACTTAATTCTTTAGCCAGCCCTGAGAAGGGTTGCTGGGTGTTTTAAAGAGCATGGAAATGTCGTCACAAACTAATTTGTGCTGCAAGGTCCTCTGTGTCCCCAGACATTACTAACATGACTACACTACAACAACTCTTAATACTACTGGTAAGAAGACGAGAGAGGAAGTTTCCATGTGCCTACCAGTCACTATACTAAGCACTTAAAACTCACCTACTCATTTATAACAACACAACGGCTGTATGAGATGAGCATTATTATTATTATCCCATTTGACAGCTGGGGAGATGGTAGTTGGAGAGGTTAACTGGCAAATGTCACATTTGAACCCCGTGCTTGTCTGCCTCTTCACCACCAGGAGACAGGAGGAGTCACTCATGTTGTGACAGAAGCGAGGGAGAGGTAGGGTTAAGGAGGTGACCGAGCTGAGAAAGCCAAGTCACTTGTTGGAACAAGCAGAAGAAGGGAGGAGGTCAAGATGGAAGGCAGGTTGGTTAATGACCACAGCCATAAAGGGCAAGGCACAAGAGGAAAAAAAATTAAAAGGCCAGGAAGAGGACTGGGACCCCAAAGCTAGAAATCAATGGGAATCAGACCAGTACTGGGGTGTGCTGAGGAGGCTATCATGTCTCAGAGCTCTAGAGCAATAGCTCAAATCAAAGTCAAAAGAGCATTTTAAAATGGTGAGTAGATCCAGTTTCTTCCTTTCAAAGAAAGTATAAGGATTGGAACAACGTTCTCTCATTTCCCTCCACTGCCTACCCCAGCCTTCTTTTGATTCCCGAGGGACAGTGTGTCTAATAGGACTCTTCAAACACAGTGTATGGGGTAAAGAAGAAAGTGGGGCATGTTAGTCAAAAAAAATGGAAGCAGCACAATGTCGACTGCAAACTGACTGCCTAGAGGTGAAAGCTATGTTCAAGGTAGAAGCTCATGGCTGCAAGCCCAGTGGTGTCCCTTTATGTCTGAATAAATCTCTTGTCTCAATTTTTCCCCTCAGATAAGATCCTATTTTTAAGATTTTTTTAATTATAAAAATCAACTAATTTCTATTAAAAAAAAACAAAGCGCTTGGATGCTCTGAAAGTTGAAGTGGAGTACTCTGGATGGAGACATCCATGTGAAATATCTCCTCTTTCCCATTTTGTAAAACTATTTCACTGATAGACTGAATTGCTTTGATGATAAGAGACTCACTTGTTTAAAATTCGTCTCAACTTTGGAACTGTGGTGTTGGATATCGGGGATATGGTATTTTTCTTCTTTTATGGCATTTTATTGGATATAAGACTTCATAGATTATAAGATGCACCATTATTTTGTGTACCACTAACAAAAAAGAGCTGCTATTCAAACTATAACCGACCACTAACTGGAAGAGACATCCTGGTTTTAGAGATGTTAAAATGTGGGAGGAAAGTGTGTCTCAGAAACAATGAAATATGGTGACTCTTTGTTCTTTATTGCAACTGCTCACACAGTCCATATCCCCCTCAGGGAGTTTGGGTGCTGCTCTATTAAATCATACATCTGCCTACTGCCGACTAGGGCAGCCCTGCCGAGGGACCTAACACCACTGCTGCTTCTTCCCGCTTGACTTAGGTCTCAGCCCGCTGAGAGCTGAGGACCGTGGTCCATAGCTCTTGGACAACTCCCAGAAAATTAGCACAGGGCCAGGCACAGAGTAAGCACTCAGTCATAGCTTTTTCTGTTTACAAAGTCCTTTGAAATCAGACCTACAGAAGCCATGTTCTCTGTTCTGACACATGCCACATGCATGAGATAGGCAGAGTAGGGATTATTGCCTGTGCTTTACAGAAGAACACAGAAATGCCCAGATTAAGTAGCTCCACATGCCCAAGGTCACTCAGGGAGCAAATGGCGTTGCTATTGGGAAAGCCCATAGTGTCTCGCTCCCAGAGCAATACTTTTTCTTTTTTCTGTGACCTCTCTCTGCTCCCAAACTAAAATGTCAAATCTGGAAGCTCCCTCTGGTATTTTCCACCATTCTGGAGACGGGACCATCAGGGCCTCTGGGATGCCTGCTCCCACCTCTCTATTGACCTTGCCTTCCCTAGGCCCCTCCCCACCCTCCCATCCCCCCCACCCCCCAGCATTCCCGCCTCACATGCCAGGGAGCAAAGGGAGTCATAGCCAAGAGTTTAGGATTTGGATTCCCTATGAGTATTTTCTGAAATATATATGTATATAAATGTTACAAGAAAAACTAATCTCAAATCCTAGAGTATCTGATTTCTTCTTATTGAGATAAAGAAGCAATGGCAACACCCCCAAAAAAAGGGTATGATTTCATGAGCCCAATAGGCTTTTCTCTCTGGAAAGGAAAAAACACTTAAAACATATTAGCTTTTCACTTCTCTTTCCTTGCTGTAAAAGGAAGCTTCACTAGCAGAAATCAGAGCATTCAACTTGTGAAGATTTAGGAAAGAGGAGGATTATGGGAGATAATCCCCCTTTGATTCAAATCCCTTTTACCCCTCTCCCCCTTTTTTTCAGAAAATAAAGAAGACTATTTTTTTCATAAAGGGGGGTCTCAGATGGGATTGGGACATCATGGGTGTCTCACTATAATGATACACTTGCTTCCCCGTTAAATAATAAAATATGCTGTAGAGTCGCACAACTCCTCAGACCCAGGGGCCATTAAACCAGGCTCATCAAGCACCATCCATGTGGAAAGATATGGATATATTTTTACCTGGCACATACATATTTCATTTGCAGCTGCCTCACAACCCTTGCTTCCTTATGGACTCACGCTCACTCCTTCCCAAAACACAGAAGAGGGAAGGAGAGAAAGAGGGAGGGACAAAAGGACGGAAAGAGAGAGGGAAGGATGGAGAGAGAGAGAATCAATTTTATTGATGACCAGAGAAAAAAAGACTTGTTAGTATCTGTAAAGAAACCAACGTGAAAGAGTATGTAGAATTCTTAATAATGTAAGACCTAACTATTTTTTGTTTTATTTTGTTTTGTTTTCACTTATAAGGTGAATTTTTAAGTGGCTTGATTTTAGTTGCTTCAGACTGGGTTTACAGTCACTTTCTGTTCTATTAGTTGGGAATAATTGGGTATATTATCTTTATCAGAATTTCATTTTTCTTCCATTTTGGCCCCCAAAACACCAAAACCTTATGCTTAGGAAGGACCTGTTGAGGCTTATATGTTGAAGGCAAGTACAGATACAAATCACGAATTCCACTGCAAAACCCACTAATTGTCATATTTTTGTGGAAGACTCTAATTAAATCCCATAGGCAAAGAACACCATGCAGTGGAAAAAGAAAAATCAGTCATTTAAACAACTCTGCTAAGAGCTTAAAATAGACACAGAAGAACATCCTAGACGTGCTTTTTTTTTTCTTCAGACAAGGATAAGAAAAATCAGGAACAGAGAAATGTTGGGCTAGATAATAATATTCTAAGCATCTGAAAGGTAGCATCTATAAAAACTTTATGAGATGCGCTAAATTTATTCCAGACAAAAATCGTCATCGACTGACTGCCTGTTAGATTGTCTTTATTGTCTTTCTTTCTTTATAGAGCTGTCACAGGGAGATTCCTCATGCTCAGCCAATCATGGAAGATTCCTTAAAAACCCTGGAGAAGAGAGAGATTGGTACATCAACCTAATCCATGCAGATGAAAACCCCTCCTCCGTTCTACTGATAACAGCTGCCTAAAACACCGAGCGTCTTTTATGAGACGGTCTCCAACAGAACAAATGACAAATTCCCCCAAACATAAAACAGATTTCTCACAAAGAAAAAGCAGTAAACTCAAACCACAAAACCCTCACAAGGTTGAAAATATCTCTCTCACAGATACGAATGCGAAAAGAGACATCAGAAATGTATTCCTCGTGATTTAGATGTCCCAAATTAGTGAGGTGGACTCATGAAGTTTGCATCGATGCTCAGACAACACTCACAGAAGTCCCAGGGCCAGGTGCCCCGTCCCAAGCCATGCTCCATTCAGACCTGATCAGAGATACTTGTTTGATCTCCTCGACCATGGTCATGGTATTTCAAGACTAGCCAGGAATGTGAAAAGGTATGTGAAGGGAGAGCTGGCTCAAGGGAGCTTCCTGGACTCCATTTCCCTCGTGCCTTGTCCAAAAGCAGGACAGTGTTCTGCAAAGCTCTCTCTCTCTCTCAGTGCTCTATCACTGCTCCAAATGGACACAATGGCTTTTTTTGTTTCCCCACAAAACTCCATGTGAGTTTCCTATGTGTTTATAAAGCAAAATGAGGCCTCCAGAAAAGGACCTCACCCTCTGGCCCTCCCCCACCTCATCCCTACGTGGCCCCACCCTTCCTCTTCCCCACCCCTGCTTCAGAGAGGAGAGCTGCCTCCCTCTGATGGAGACTGATGCTTCCACCTGGGCTTCAGCCTGGGCAGGCACCTTGCTCCGGCAGCAGTACCATCTCCCCCCTGCACCATGATGCACATTTCCTCTTTGCCAGCATGTTCTCCTCTACATATGATGTGGATCTACGTATAATACAAATCTCTCCCACAGAAACAATTTTCAAATTCCCTGAGGTTGTGTTAACGTATGTATCTATCACCCTGCTCTCCCATCCCCTTACAGCTTCTTGGAGAGCGGACTGGCTTCCCCAAAAATCTAGCTCCCATTCCCCTCTCCCAACAGACAGGGCTCTTGCCCAGGTCAGTAAGAGCCTTGACTTACTCCATCCACAGAACCCTCCACCTTCCTCCCCTCAGCTGCCTTCTCTCTGGAGCCTCAGATTTCCTTTCGGAAACTCTCTCCTCCTCTGACTTCCTGAGGGCTTCCTCTCCTGTTTCTCCTTCTATTTCTCTGGCCAGTCATATATACAGCTTTTCTGCCTCTTCTTCCACCCAGCTTTTCATGGGCTTGTCACACTCTTCATGTCCCTTTGTCTTCTTGGTCTGCTTTCCTAGTCCCCTCCTCTGGGCCTGGCTCCTGCAATGATTGACACGATGGTGTTTACCATCTGTAACTTTGCCATGTGGCCCGTGTCTCTGCCACAACTTTGTTTATGCCCCTGAAATAATTTTCCCAGTGAACATAGATCCCATTTCACTTTAAGGCTTAAAATGCAGAAAATCCTTGGAGAAGTAAAATTCTAGCAAATTCTTTCCTAAGAGATCATTTTGATGGAAGAAGGAGAAGAAGAAGAGATGCGAGTCAAACATTATCTATTCCTCAATTTTTCATGTATCACAAGTGGGATAATAAGTGTCCTTCTTACATCAGCCATCAGAGAGATCAAAGTGTCTTGAAAATTTTAAAACTGTAATACTACTATTACTAACTGGCCTGTGTACAACTAGTTTTTATTCTGGGAAAGCTCTCATGCCTTTCACACCTTACACTCTTTTCTGAGGCAAAGAACAACAGTTTTGATTAGAACACCTCTCAAAATTTTCTCCAGCATCTCTCTTTGAAAACCTGTTGAGTTGTTCCTGTCTGACCCTGAACTCACTAGAAAACTGAGTTTCGAAATTGATGAGAGGGGGTATAATGTAGGCATAGAAGAGACAGGAAAATGGGAATTCCTCATATAAGTCCATACTTTGGACTCAAAATCCTTTTTTTTTTTTTTTTTAAAGATTTTATTTATTTATTTGACAGAGAGAGAGATAGCGAGAGCAGGAACACAAGCAGGGGGAGTGGGAGAGGGAGAAGCAGGCTTCTTGCTGAGCAGGGAGCCCGACGTGGGGCTCGGTCCCAGGACCCTGGGGTCATGACCTGAGCTGAAGGCAGACACTTAACGACTGAGCCACCCAGGTGCCCTCAAAATCCTTTTTATATCTCGTAGGAATACTGGGGTAGGAAGCATTGATACAAGAGAAGACACCTGTTTCTTAATGTTGTTCACAGTTCTGTCTAGTGTCAAATGTGTCCTTGCAGTGAACCCTTGCCTACCTTCTCAGAATTTGGGAGGATAAGGAAGGCTCTTGGGCATAAATTGGGAGGCTGGGCTGCCATCAAGTGACCTCCTTGTTTTAGGATCTACAACTACTGTACGCTGACTAATGAAATTCACCACATATTTCTGGCTCATTCTCTCTACCCTTGATGTTCGGTGTATCCATGTGACTTGCTTTGGCCAAAAAAAATGTGAGTAAAAGTGAAAAGTACACCTTCGGGCTGAAGCTGTAAACACTTTTATGCAATTCATTCTGTTCTCCTATTTGTTTCCTGCCATGGCCAATGGCAACACTACAGAAGAAGTGCCCATCAGCCTGGGTTCGGAGGTCAGGATAATGCAAAGAAGCACCCCCGGTTGACTCGCAAAGAATATGGAGCATGAGCAAACCAGACTTTTTTTTTTTACACAGTATCTCTAGATCTGGACTGAACAGTCCACTCCCATCAATCTAGCATCCTAAACTCTACGTAGTGAGGTCTTCTGCTAGCTTCTGTATCCTTATTTCTCAACATGTTCCAACTCAAAACAGAGATTTATTCATTTTTTCTATTGCTGTGTAACAATTACCACAAATTTAGCAGCTTAAAATAACAGCATTTATCATCTTGGTTTCAATAGGTCAAAAGTCTGGCATGGCCCCTGCTCAGGAGGTCTCTGATCCAAATGCTATAGTCAAGGTGTTGGCCAAGGCGGTGGTCTTATCTGAGGATTGGGGTCCTCCTCTAAGCTCATCCAAGTTGTTGACAGGATTTTGGTTTTGGTGGCTGTAGGATTGAGGCCCTTGGTGCATGAAGGCCACCTTTCCCCCTACCAGTTAACATGGGTGTGTGATTTCTTCCAGGCTAGCAAGCAAGTCTCTCTCTTGCTAAGGTTCACTGAATTAGGTCAGGCCCACCACAAATATCTCCCTTTTGACTAACTTAAAGTCAGCTAATCAGAGACCTTAATTACATCTGCAAAGCTTCCTCCATCTTTGCATATAATACAACATAATCACAGAAGTGATGTTCATCATATCATAGGTCCTGGCCACACTCCAGGGGAGGGGATTGTAAAGGGTATGAGTCATTGAGGTTCATCTTGGTATCCTGCCTATCAAAGGCCTTGTCATGTCCGTACACGAGCTCCAACTTTTCTTGTGGCTTGACTGATATAACACCCTCCTAAGTGCAATCTCTTCTTCCCCCTATGTTAGTTCAGAATTCCTACATCCTCTGGCCTGAGACAGGCCCCTCCTCTTGAAAACCTTCTCTAAGACTGCCACCATGTGCAGAGAACACTTTCAACTGCCCACTTCTCAAGCCTCAGCTCTAAGTCCTCATGACCGTATAGCACACACATAACAGGAGATAAACTCTTAGGACCTTAATCATCTGTGTAACATATGTAGTAGGATGGTAAAATGAAAGTTTAAAATGATGCACAAAAATTCAGTATCTATGAAACTCCTACATGAAGCACCAGATGCAAATTTTCAAAAGAAATAACTAAAAGCAGGTTTCCTAAGTCAACAAACTTCTTTCCCACAAGACGAATATAAAGGAATTAAGAGACCTGGAATTGTGGAAGAGTATTTTTATACCAGCTGTTCAGCAGCCTCAAACCTCCCCTGTTGGTTGGGGGGGTGGTTAGAGTGCTTCCTATTCACCCCAAGCAAGAAGGGCGTCAGCAAGCAGCATGGGGAGCTCATTATGTGAGAAGGTCAAAGGAGCCTATGAGAAGACAGAACTCCCCTCCAATGACTGGTCAAACATGCTAAGTCCTGAGGACCAAATGTTCAACTTGTCCCCCCAGACAATCTGCCTGAGGTCATTTTAAACAAGACTGGTGCCCTAGAGAGGGCCTGACTTGATGGTATAAGGCGACCCAGGAGTGAACGCTGTGGGGGGAGGGGATGGAGCTAAACATGGGAATCAGGAGGACAAGTCAAGAAACCAACAGCGCTTACGTCAAGAGAAGGGTAGGTGGGGTGTCCAGAAGGTGATGTCAGTACAAGCCTGAACTTTCTCCAGGAGAGACAGAGTCATCTTTAGCCCTCTGCTAGAACTTTCAGTCCAGAGAAAGCAAAACCAGCTTGCAACAGGATCGATCATGAAAGAACTTTCCTTACTTCTGTCTACAACTACAAACGGGTCTGAGATGGCAACTACATGGTGGAGGAGAAACCACCTGAGGAACAAAGGAGCCAGTGGGCAGGTGGGAAGGTGGACACTGGATTTTTACCATCTGAAAATAAGTACAAAGGCCACAGGACTCAGTTTTTATCCGGTGGTAGGGAAAAGCCTTTCCTCATTGAGCAGGTTTAAAGGGAGAAGTGGGGACAAAAATAAAGTTGCTCTTATGATTCCGCTCTGTAAGTCCTATTGATTCTTGTAAAATGTTCTTATCCAGCACACCTGTCTCTTCATGTGGTTGTGAGTTCATTTAAGGGGACTACTTGTTGATTTTAAAGTTCAAAGTCATGGATTAAAATCAGTCTTGTCACCTTCATGGAAAACCAAGATGTGGTATTTCTTGTCTTTTCTGGGAAGGAAGAAGCAGATTTCAGCTAATACACACACACACACACACACACACACACACACACACCCTCCTCCAGTCTCCTTGAAAGGAGGCAGCACAATTCCAAGAACACCATATGTGCAACCATTTTATTTCTCAAGCAGACAGCCTCCCGATCTCACATTAAAGGCGGCACTGGGTCTTCTCTCTAGTTACTCAACTTCGATTTGGGGTCTAAACAAGAATTCCTGGGGAAGGAGATTAAAAGGAATTTCAAAGTGGGGATCAGAGATTTTATGCAAATGTGCTGTGATTGGAATTACGAGAAAGCAATCGAGTTGAAATATCTCAGTGTTTTTCAGATGTTTGGAGAGTGAAAGGGAATGGAGCAGTGGGTGTCTCAAATGCCAAATATAATCATAAATATAATCATATCTACAATTGATTTGTTTGAAGAAATAAATAATAGGCTACTTCGGCACTCATTAGCAAATAATTTAAGGGGAAAATCACTATGTGGCTCAAAAATATCACAAAGGAAACACATACACAGAGCCAAGTTAATGTGTGTGTGTATATGGGTATATATAGCTATGAATTCATCTTATATGACCACCCCTACCACCCCATCTGCCCAAAACCAGAAAAATCAACCAGCGGAATCAGATATTGTTTCTAAAATGTTCCTCTGTGTCTCCAATTATAGACACACTCAAGCCCTTCGTTCTACTTTTGTATATTTGTTTGCTGTTTTTTTTGCCAGTAAACCTCAACCACTCCAGCTCAGTACAATATACTGACATTTGCTGCATGGTAGCATGAAAAATAAACCCAAACAAGTCTTTTATTAAATGGCACTCTACAGAGACATTTCCCAGTGGCAAGGAGGCGAGAAGAGGTGTCCTCCCCTGGGCTGCCCTTGCATGGGGCTGGCCTGAGGTGAGACACATTCTCCAGATTACGTCAGTGACACTGGCTGTGGATGAGCCAGGCCTGCGCGTCAACCACATGCCACTGAACTGAGAAATCAGAGCCAAAGAAAAAGAGGAAAGTGATCCTGGATAAATTGGGGACTAATTGGGAAAGAGGGGCCAAGGAGCAGATTTATTTGTTTTGTGAATTATTAGCAAATTCCCTTGAGGTGCTGCTGATAAAGTGGTACAGGTCACAGTGTTATGGAAGAAGAATGAGTCTGAGATACAAAAGAGACTGAGAGATGTATTATGAATATTAATACTTCTGTTAATAAGGCCTTAAACGTGCCTTCCTTGTATTGAAGCCTCAAAGGAACCTATGTCTCCAAATGGACTTGACCAGGCTCCCTGCTGAATCATAATCTTCTAAAAGCTGATAAATTGCTGTCTTCTGGGGAAAGAAAGGAACTTCAAAGCAGACATTTCACAGGAATAAGGATTTAGAGGTTAAAAAATAATAATAATTAATTTAATTTAAAATGTTTCAAAAAAGCAGGAAGCTACATCACTATAGTTTGTCATTTATTACAATGGAGTTAAAACCTTAACCATGGATTGATGATAGGAAGTCAGAAAATTAATAATGTCAGACATGTATTCATCTACCAAACTCATTGAGAAACTGGTGCATGCTGTACCTAGGGAATGCGCTGACCCTGCGGGGCAGGGGTGGAGGGGTAAGGGGGGGGTAGCAGCAGGTACACCAAGAAAGCACTGTAGTGACCTACATGCCTCCCCCCATTCAGTTTTCACGATGCCACTCTAAAGTATGTTCTTTCATCATCCCTGATTTTACATATGAGGAAACCAAGTCTGGGAGGATAAAGACCTCTCTCAAGGTTGAGCAGATATTCATTGGCAGCCCAAGATCATGGCACATTTTAGCCCAACTCCAAAGTCCATACTCTCAATCACAATATCACTCCGTGAACTTGTAAGACCTTGAGTTGCAGTGGGAGCGAGTAAGTGGCAGCGGAAGTGAAGAACAAGTCACTTAACTAGGTGACAGACCAGTATGAAGACAGGAGAGTGAATCCATAATCCCCCTAAATGTGCCATAACCATCATACCTCCCTGCCATTGTGCAGGCTGATCCCTCTGCTAGGAAAACTTTCTTCCTTTCTTCATCCCCACTCCTGCTTTCTCCTTACACGTGGGCCCTCCATTGTCTTTATGCCGATGCCGCTTCCTGCTGCGGGACTTCCCATCTGGTACTTACCCTCCCTCCATTACAATATGCTGCATCATAAAGTGTGACTTACATATGTCTTTGCCACTAGGTGCCTAACATAAGAGCAGAACCAATAGAGAGATGAATCTTATTTAAATTGCCCTAGCTGTTAGCACAGAGCTAGCACAGAAGGGGCATCCATAAAATAAGTGAATTAATAAATGGCTATGAGGCTATGAGAAGTGGATGCCACATTAACGTTATAATGAGGAAACTAATTTGGGCAAAGGAAAGTAACATGAGAAATAAAAATGGAGTTTGGGGTCAGATCATGGAGGTCATTCATTGGGTGGGAAGCTAAGGTACTTGGACTTTGTATGTTATAAGCAGTCAGAGGCTCTGTAGGCTTTAGGCCAAGGGAATGACATGCTCCTCAGGGTTTAGTCAGTTAACCTAGACCATTAGCCATAGAATAATTGGGAAGTTAAGAAAGCCAGAAGGGAGCTTACTGACAAAGGACAGATCTGGTATCATTAGTACTAATCTTCAGTTGGTTTTATCCTCTCCTTGAGACTTATGCACAATGAGCAGGGACTCAAATACTGGACAAATCCACTTGACAATAATATATACATTGATAACATAGTCCAAGCCAGGCAGTCTTATTTGTCACATGTATTCCCCTTTGACCTTCATAACCAATCAGAACCAAAAGAAGCCCAGTTATTTATTTTCCTTATTCTAGGAAGCAACTTAAATGTTATTTTTCTTATTCTAGGATAGCTTATTCTAGGATAGCTGGCCCACGGTAATAGAGCTGGTAAATGGTGGAGGTGAGACTGACCCCAAGCAACCTCCCTCCAGATCTGCCTCGACTCCAGTACAGTGCTATCACTTGGACGCCTCACACGTACTTCAAACTTAGTATTTCCCAAAGAGAACTCTAAATTCCTCCCACACCCCAAACTCACTCCTTCCCAGCCTGCCTCATCTCAGTAAATGCCACCATAATCCACCAATTGCTGAAGCCAAAAACTATTAGTCATCATTTATTCTTTTATTAACTTCACCCCTCTCCCATCGAACCACCAGTAAGACCTGTCAGTCCTTTCCCCAGATATATCTCCAATCTGCCCACACCTCTCCATCTCCTTTGCCTCCACACTGGTCCCAGACACCATCAGCTCTCACCTGGACAACACAACCACCTCCAGATAGGGATCCCTGTTTAATGCCCTGTACAATCTATTCTGGACACAGCAACCAAAGCAATCTTCTAGAAATTTTAATGTCACATCACTGCTTGCTTAAAACCCTCCAGTGGCATCTCTAACTTCTCTTGGTCCTGACCAGTGGCATTTGGCCTTCTCATTCTGTAGAGTGTTCCTCTTTGCATAACTGGCTTCTTATCAGTCAAGTCTCAGTTACTGTCACCTCCTCAGAGAGGCCTTCCTTGACTACTTTGTCTAATGAAGTCCCCCGCCAGGTACTTGCTGTCACATCACACGTCTCACTTTCTTTAGAGCTTTCATCTCTACTTGAGAATGTCTTCTTTATTTGTTGGTTGGCATTTATGACTCTTCTATCTAGAACTCAACTCTGGGTGGTGGTCTTTCTTCTTTTTTTCTTTACCCCTTTATACCCAGTAACTAGAACAGTGCCTGATGTATAGTATGTGCTGAATAAACATTAATTGAATGAGTGAAACACTGATTGTGCTCCTTATTCTCTGTGTAGTGCAGAACAAGTGATTTGACTCTCTAAAATCTACCCCATAGCGTGATCACGAGCCTTGCATGATATGAACTATGTAACATACATAACACAATACTTAGCACATATCAAGCATTCAGTTCGTTTCTGTCCTTCTCTCAAATACTCAGAATGCACATCCATGTGTTACATTTCTTTTAATTTTCCTTTAATTATTTATTCCCCTGCCTGTTTCTGTTACTGATAAGCATCCCTCCTGTTCTACCAGCACTCGTCTCCTATAATGCTCCATTATGCTTCTTTTTCTATTGTCTGAAACAGCACTGGGAAAAGAGGTGCTCCTGGGGTCGGGTCATATGACCACAAAAGCAGATTTTGCTAGTCAAAAGTGTCCAATAAAAATGGGAAGTTGCTTCCTAAATGTCTCTGGAAGTCTGTGCTTTAGCTCACAATATCTTAACAGATTAAGTTAATGCAAATAGCAGATGTATTTTGTAGCAACAAGACAAATGTTCAGCAGAATTAAAGTTATTCATGTGTAGTCACACTGGGAATATTTGCATGATATTTTGCTAATTGCTCCAAAATCTGACTTATAGCAAATAAACAAATGGGAAAAAAATAAATGGGCAAAAATTAGCCCCAGGCCTCTCTGGTTTCTCTTAAACTCCCAATGTCTTTCTTCAATCCCTCAACCTTTTGCTCTTAAAACCTCGGTGACATTTCTCAGTCTCCCAAGCATGTTTTTGGACCCATCCTCCTGGGGAGACACTCATGGTTTTCCCCTGGTGATGAGAGGTCTTCGGAAGCACCGGATATTTTTCTCTCACCGACTCCCAATACCCTCCTCAGCCCTCAAATCTGTCTGCTTACATTTCCTAACTAAAGGATCATATTGATAGATTGCATCACTTGGAAACAGTGTAAATTTGTCAAGTTTTCTTAAAATATTTCAGATGATTTTTTGTCAATCTATACGAGGTGTATTACTTTCTGAGAGCTGATATAACAAAGCACCACAGACTGGGCTTGAAACAACAGAAATATATTGTCTAACAGTTTGGAGATTAGAAGTCTAAAGCCAAGGTACCCGCAGGGTTGGTTCTGTCTGAGGGCTCTGAGGGAGAATCTGTTCCACAACACACTCCGAGCCTCCTGTGATGGCTGGCAAATCCTTGGCATTCCTTGGCTTCTAGATGCATCACTCCAATCTCTTCCCCCATGTTCACATGGCATTTTCCCTGCGAATCTCTGTCTACATATGTCCATCCTATCAGGACACCAGTCACATTGGATTAGAGGCCTACCTTACTCCAGTATGACTTCATCTCAACCAAGTGCATCTGTCAGTCTTATTCCTACATAACGTCACATTCTGAGGTACTGAAGGTTAGGATTTCAACATATCTTATTTTTGGGGGGGAGGGAGGCCACATTTTAACCCGTAACACTACGGGTCTCCAAACTTTTATAAACATACATCCTTAGTAATTAAAATATCCATGCACATGCCTCCATGTGTCTGTGTGTTTGTGTGATAGAAATATACATATGTATGTTATAGATGTCATAAATATTACAAATCAGGCACAAAAATAGAAAAATTAAATAATGAAAAAAATTTTTAAAGATTTTATTTATTTATTTGAGAGAGAGAGAATACAAGCAAGGGGAGGGGCAGGGGGAAAGGGAGAAGCAGACTGCCTGCTGACCATGGAGCCCGATGGGGGGTCCAGAGCCACCCAGGTGCCCAGGTGCCCCCCAAAATTTTTAAATGATGAGAAAAAAGAGATTAGAAGTGATAGTACTTAGTTCCCTCACTCCCAGTGGATCCTCTTGTCCTTTGTGTTTGGAAGACCACTTCCTGAATAACGTGAAGGGGATGAATCTAACTCTGTGAAGGCAGAAAAAGGGAAAAAAAAATCATTAAAGAAAGAAAAGCAAGGCAACCGAACTTGAAAGATCTAGGCTAGAACAAAATTGAAGAGTTTGTGGTGAAATGCACATTCTAAGTTCAAGTTCATCATAATTAAAATAACCCACCATTAAATTAGAAATGGGAATTTTATTCCAAAAAAATAGGAATCACCATTGTCTGCGCATTCGATTAGATTCAGGAAAGAGTGGGAAGGAGATTCTCATTCTCAGAGGTAGCAGTCCTTCTTACTCCTCTGTTTCATTTCCTTTCCCTCAAGAAGTGATTTTTCACCAGTATTGTTTAATCCTCCTACAAGACAGGGATCCAAATGTGAAAGCAAAAGGCCATTGTGAACTTCGCTGTGGAGAGCCCAGAGAACTTAAGAAAATGACTCTCATCCCCAGCTCTCAGCTTCCTCATCCAGAAAATGGTGAAAATATCTGCCTCCCCTTCCTCTGGGAGACCAAACATGGCTCTCGATGGGAGCAGGTTTTCAAGAGTAGGATTTGCCGCACAGAGACCATATCAGGGCCACCTTCATGGAAGCCAACACACACAGCTACTCTGAACCCCCTCAGTTTCCCCATCTGTGAAATGGAAATCAAAAGCCCATTCTATTTTGGAAGGATTTTGTAAGAATAAAATGGGAACACGGACAAAGAAATCCTTTACAATCAATAAAAAAAATGCGCCTTACTATAAAACTGTAAGGTTTTATTATTAGTGGATTGAGAATGTAAATGTAGCTTTATGATTCATGAATTTACTATGCGAAAGTAGAAATCAGTCTTCTGCTTTGAGAGGTCAGAAGAAGAAACCTAGTGCCTTTCACTGGTTAGTGTGTAACCCCAGATCCAATTCAGAAATATTAACAAGAAGTTAATGACAAGGGCAGTAAAGTCCAGTGCCTGGAAGCACTTCCAGCTAAGAGGGAGAAACCCATATTGAAACTAAAACATCAGGGACACCTGGGTGGCTCAGTTGGTTAAGCGACTGCCTTTGGCTCGGGTCATGATTCCTCAGTCCTGGGATCGAGTCCCACATTGGGCTCCCAGCTCAGCGGGGAACCTGCTTCTCCCTCTGACCCTCCTCCCTCTCACACTGTTTCTCTCTTCTCTTTCTCAAATATATAAATAAATAAAATCTTAAAAAAAAAAAAAAAGAAACTAAAACATCAGAGTAAAACCTATAGTCTTAAATTTTCACGCCACCAGTACCTACCAAAATCTTAGAGAAAATTAGAGAAAAGCCTATTGTGTAATTATTGCTCACTGTCTATGAGCTCTATCGTCTATGATCCCCTTTTTCTTCGCCTCACCTCCAGCTCACTTGCTCTTTTTTCTTCTGAGGTTTGCATTTTGGTTTAAGATTTTAGGACCGGAGTGCCTGGGTGGCTCAGTCGGTTAAGCGTCTGCCTTCGGCTCGGGTCATGATCCCTGGGTCCTGGGATGGAGCCCCACGTCCGGCTCCCTGCTCAGTGGAGAGCCTGCTTCTCCCTCTCTCTCTGCCTGCCTCTCTGCCTGCTTGTGCTCTCTCTCTCTCTGTGTCAAATAAATAAATAAATAAATCTTTAAAAAAAAAAAAAGATTTTAGGACCAAGAAGGGTTGAAAACATGGAGCTCTGAAGACAGTCCTGGCTTCTGCGTAGCCGTTGCTCAGGATACTGACTTCCTCTGTGGACGTCCAGTGAGGCCGTGCCTCCATGAGGATGGGTTGCATCTTGAGAGGACACTCTCCGAACATCACATACCATCAGATGTCACCCAAGCGTCCACAGATAGGACTCCTGTGCAAAATAATTTATAGGGGCTCTGCCACTTGGACAAAGAGCAGCTCAGACACAGTGCTCCTACACTGGGGGTCTGGCACGTGTGTTCAGTCTGAGCGTCCTGCTCGCTGTCACGCCCCTGGCTTTCCTCTTGATCTCAAGCACCTGCTATGATTTTCCTTCTCCTCACCTCAAATCCACCTCCAAACTTCCTCCCAAACCAACCCTTGTCTGGAATCTCCTCACCATCCTCTCTGCACAAGCTCCAATATTCTACTGCAAAAGCCTCTCTCCTCGTTTTTAAACATGTTTAGAAATTCTCTTTTTTTTTTATTATTTTCACTTAGCCACTGTGTGGTACATCCTTAGTTTTTGATGTAGTGTTCAATGATTCATTAGTTACGTATAACACCCAGTGCTCATCATAACACGATGAAATGGCAAAAATAAATTCAAACTTAAAAATAAAATAAAATGCATAAAAAGATTTCGGTGGTTTTTATATTATTAAGATGCACTATATATAGAAGCACATATCTCTGGATAAAAATTTTCTGTCAAAATTAAAAAATATCAGAATACCAAAAAAAAAAAAAAAAGAAAGAAATTCTCATTTTTTTTTCCATCCACTCTTCTGCAATCAACCAAAGAAACATCTGGCAAGTCTTCTTTAGCCTACATAGGTTTATAGATACACAGGCTAAAGCTGCCCACCTCTAGTCTAACAGTCCTTTACTCTTCTGGGTCCGTGATTTATCATCTTAGTTTCAGTCTGCATCTGAATCAAACTTTCGCTGCCTCCTCATACCTTAGCTGAATAGTCACTGTTCTTTATGTGTCCCCCCACACACACCATGCGTTTATAGAAAACTGCTCTCCATCTTAGAAGACACATTGGAAGATGACAAAAACAGGGCCCACTCAACTCTTTTTCAGAGTAAGAGAGGGCCTGGGGCTTTGAAGCTGAGAATTAAGATCTGAATCCTAACTTTGTGATTAAAAACTCTGTGTTTGGGGCCCCTGGGTGGCTCAGTTGTTAAGCGTCTGCCTTCGGCTCAGGTCATGATCCCAGGGTCCTGGGATCAAGCCCCGCATCGGGCTCCCTGCTCAGCAGGAAGCCTGCTTGTCCCTCTCCCGCTCCCCCTGCTTGTGTTCCCTCTCTCGCTGTGTCTCTCTCTGTCAAATAAATAAATAAAATCTTTAAAAAAAAAAAAAACAAACAAAACAACTCTGTGTTTGAGGGCAAGCTCTCTGAAGCTCTGTTTCCTCGTCTATAGAATGAGGACAGCAATAGCCCCGTCCTGGGATTTTTGTGAAGATTAAATTCAGCAAGATAAGCTAAGCTCCAGGCACACTGACAACATTCAGTTTGTTAATAGCCACCCTCCCATTTTGCAGAGCGCATCTACGGGCAGTGAGCTATTCTAAAGACACGGATGAAGTCAGCAGGCTTTTAGATTAGAGATTCACAACCCTGGCTGCACGATTAATTCACCGGGGAGCTTTAAATGTCCTGGTGCCCAGGCCACACCCCAGATGAGTTAAATCAGCCTCTCTGACACAGGACCCGGACATTGGTATCTTTAAAGTTCTCCAGAGGATTTCATAGTACAGCTAAAGTTGGAAACCCCTGCTTTAGATCATGGTGTTTGTTTTTCCAAAGTACAAAAGATGAGGAGCCCTCGGCTTGCTAACCTTGAGTATGAAGTGAGGAGGATGAAGAGGAAAACTGGCTCCAGAAATGTCCAGTTTAATGCAACCGTACTGTCAAAAAATACAAATTCCTCGTCCAAATACATTCCTTTCCATGCAGGTGGTAAACATCTAAATGACCTGTTTTCAGTTACCATATTTTGTGAAATAAAGCTACCCCGCTAAGGCCAACCATGAACATCAAGACAGTACTTCCTTATAAGACTTCACTGAAAGCCAGCAAGAGTGTAAGAAAGAACATTGCACACCCCTGCCCACCCCACCCTGTCACGCTTGGAAATCTACAGTGTGTTAGCGTAGTTTGTGTTCATGTTTCCCCTATAACCTTGAGACTGCTATACCCCTCAAATAAAGTTTCTACTAAGCCAAATATACAAAGCCTTACCTGATATTGCAGAAGCCAAATTATCAAACTCAGCACAAGCACAATTTAGTTTTTCTTTCTCAAAAAAAAAAAAAAAAAAAAAAAAAAAAAGAAGGCCCAAAATAGTATTCTTGCAGGAAGCATAAATTGTATTGCTAGAAGTAATAGCAATCTCTTTAGCTATATCCCCTAGGACTCACTTCAGTCTATTTTCTTAAGTGCTGTATTTTTAAAGCTCTGTTGCATACCTCCCTCTTAGACATACTGAACTGAACATTCTAAATTCTGAGCACTTAGTGATGCAAGGTTGGTTGAAGATGTACTCTTAGAAAAATGAGTCCCTTTATCAATCACTATTGCTATGTGAGTCCCTGGGGAAGAAATTATTCACAGATCTGTTGGCCTCAATTTAGAATTTCTCATGTTGTTATACTTAGTGGTAGATTGATTATTGCTTAAAAATATTTACTCCTGACTGCCTATTTCTATAGTAGAAATAGATTTCCCTGAAGTTGGACTCAGCCACATGACTTTCTTTGCCAATGAGATATTAGCAGATATGATGCAAACTATGGCTTAAAATGTACTTATACAAATGAGCTTGCCCTCTTATGCCTCTACCATCAATATGAGAAGAGCTTGGGCCCAGGATGAATGAATGCATATGGGTCAGACGTGAACCCAGTCTGCAATAAGGAACTGGACCTAGCCAGACCTACAGCCATGAATCAGAATCACACAGCCAAGCCTAGCCTAGATTAGCCAAATCCTACACAACCCACAATTGTATGGGTCAGAATAAATGACTTCTCTTTTCAGCCACTATGTGTTTGGGATGGTTTGTTATACAGCAATAGCTGACTGATATACACCACAAGACTTGGTATTGAATAAATAAGAACCCACAGGGGGGAAGAATGGTTTTGAAATGCACTACTTATGGCTAATTAAAAAAATTTTTTTGAGGGGCATCTAGGTGGCTCAGTCAGTTAAGCATCCAACTCTTGATTTCAGCTCAGGTCACAATCTCAGGGTTGTAAGATTGAGCCCCACGTCGGGCTCTGTGCTTGGGCATGGAGCCTGCCTAAGATTTTCTCTCTCCCTCTCCCCCAAAAATATATTTTTTGAAATGAGTTCCTAAGGTGAAAGATTCATTTATGTTACAAAATAATCATGCTGTTGCAATCATCATTGAATGTCTATTATTGGTATATGTAAGAAAAGCAAATAATTACTTCTCTGAATAACTATTTTAGATGGTTCAAAATGCTGTATCTTTGAAGCTGAATGGACACGTTGGCTACAGTCTGCAGTGACATAAATAACAATTTTGCTATTAACTGTAGAATACTAATCTTTACAGTTATCATTCATTGAACACTTACTACAGTACTTTACCAACATTATCTCAAAATACCTCACTAAGGTAGTTGTGGTTATTTATACCCGTTTTACAGATGAGAACATTGAGGCTTGAAATGTTTAAGTAACTTGCCCAAGGGCACCAAGCTAAGAAGCAGCAACACTGGGCTCCGTCCCGAGTCTGTCTGGCTCAAGAGCCTAACTCTCACAACTGCCTCTAGAGTTAGACAAATGTATATGCAAAATGATGCAATAAGAATAAGGTCATTAGCATGGTTCTTTCCCAAGGATAAATCGTAACATAAATCTCTATGACAAAATGTGGCTTTCTGGTTCCCCTCTTCTACCGACTATCTTGAGTTAATGTCTCAGATGTAAATATTCAGTGCAATTGAACAAATATTTCTTTGGCCTTAATAGGTACCAGACTTTGTGCTTGGGGTCCGAATTACAGTTGAGCGTAGGACACAGTTCTTTCTTTTTAGAAGCTTTCAGTCTAGTAAATAATTGATGTTGAAAAGATCCTAACAAAAAATCCCAGTGTGAGCTCTATCGTGTTCTAAATGCAGAGTGAACAGATGTTCCAACAAATGATTGCTGGGGTGGGAAGAGGGTGAGGTTTGGGGAGTTAGCTACATTTACTCACTGAGAATGCTCATTCCTTTCTGAAGACAGCCAGCAGCCAAGAAAGAAGACAAATTCTAAATTAAAGGGGAGATCAAGCTGTGCAAGACTGCTGATTACAGTGAGAGCAGAAAGATAATGGCTACACAAGACAAGGCGTTCTAGTCCATCGTGGATGAACCAGAGGAGCAGTACACCCAGGCCTGGTGACTCAGATGGGAGTGTTGCTGGCCAACAGATAATAAATTAAGGAAGTTAAGGGGGAAAAGGATGGAGTCTGTAGCACATTCTAAGGCTGTCTCTTATATGAAAGGATTAAGTTTATTAAGTGGAGATACTTTGCTTAAGTGAAAGCTATAACACAGTGTTATGGTGCTACTGTCCCATGGGTCAAATTTTCTACGCCCCAAGACTGAAGATTAGAACAGATCCAAACATGGACTCTGTTCCCCTAAACAAGTTGACATTTTCCAGCCCCTGTTATCTATCCAGCCAAAAGGTAGGCCTCATCAGAGCTTCCTCCTACTTCTCCATACCATTTAAAGAGGAGGAACGAGGGAGTTTGCTGAAGCCATTTCACAAGTGGGATGCTAAATGTCAAAAAGGTATTTATCATGGAGAGAAAGCATCCAGTGTTCCATAACTTTCCTTCACCAATTTAAAATAAACGGTTCCAAACCTGTTTCATAAACAATTACCATCAGAGTATATTGATGTAATCCTGCACAGAAATATCAAGCATAGTCATCAAATATTGTATATTATCAAACACTGTATCTCTCTTTGCAGGAGAACGTCAAAAGTTCATTTTTTTTTCATAATTCTAATTCCAAATGTGGCATCATCCCTGTAATATTGCTTGCTACCTCACCTACGTTACTTAACCGATCTGAACTTCAGTTTCCTCACCTGTAAAACAGGAATAGGAAACCTACCAAAATGGTTGTTATAAGGATCGGAAATAAGACACACAGGGCACTTTGCAAGATGCAAAGAAGAAAATCAATAAATGGTAACTATTACGGGTTTCCCCACTACCCAAAATAGAGCATTCCTATGAAAACTTTCATAAGCCGAAATGGCACAAAACAAAGAAGCGATTACTGGTAATTTATATAGAAAAACTTTTGAGAGTTCCCAAACCCCAAAAAATAACCTCTGGTAGGCTTTTCTGATACCTTAGGACTCATGTTGCTAATGGATGTACAAAATTAGTCGAGATAAAGCACAGATGCTCATAGACACAGTTTAAAGCTACGGTGGCTTGGGCGCCTGGGTGGCTCAGTTGGTTGAGCGACTGCCTTCGGCTCAGGTCATGATCCTGGAGTCCCAGGATCGAGTCCCACATCGGGCTCCCTGCTCAGCAGGGAGTCTGCTTCTCCCTCTGACCCTCCTCCCTCTCATGCTCTCTGTCTCTCATTCTCTCTCTCGCAAATAAATAAAATCTTTAAAAAAAAAAATAAAGCTACGGTGGCTTGATGCTGAGATGCTGAGTTTAGTTCGGGGGAAGGAGCTTGGCGGGGCCACCCCCACTGCTCAGAGGACACGTTGCCTCTAGAAGCTTGCTTCAAAACAAATGCTGAATGCTATTTTTTTGCATAAATGCAAAGATCCTCTTCAGATTTCTTTCAGTTAGCAAAAACAAGTACTAATGTAAGTCTTTCATAAAAGTGAAGGGGTGTGATCCAAACTAGAAAAACAAGGAATGCTTGTATCATTATTATTGACATTGCTCATATTTGAAATTCTGTTACCACTTATATATCCTAATTGTCTCATCATATGCTTTGATAAGTTTCCTTCTGAACAGAAAAGTTAAAGCAAAATGGCCCTAGCTACCTATTATCTAGTTGTGTGTCACAACTCCTTTGGATTTCAAAATGGCGCTATTCTCCTCTCATTGTTCTGTGTGTAAGTAACGAATTCACAACCTTAGCCTCTCCTGCCTCCCAGGCTTCTTGGGACCTTACTAAAACCAAAGTACTCTCCATCTGACTTGTTTAGATTTAGGATTTAATGTTTGTTTAAAATTAGTGTCAACCTCAAACTTTGATGGGGAGATGGGATTTAGAGACGGTCCCTACTAGTGACAGGACCCAGAGAAATCCTAGCAGTCAGCCATCCCTTTAGTGAGCAAGGATATCATTCCTCTCCCAGTGGTTCACAATTACTAAGATGGGACATGAACGTGCTTATGAACGGGTCCTAGCTGGCACTAGATTTAGGGCATGCCCCTTCCCTGAGCCAAGTCATTACCATCATCACATCTTGGCACAAATTGTTATCTTATTGGCTATTAGCATAGCCTAGAAAACCTCAGCCAAAAGGAATGCCACTGTAGTTAGAAAAATAATCTAACAATATTTTCTCATGATGGATGATGTTAAAAACACATATTTTCCCCCATTCAGATTCATTTCTCTTCTTTGGAAATTAGCAACTCCTTTTGGTCTTTCTACCTAAGAAAAAGTCCAGTGAGTCAAGGGGTTTGGGAGTTGGTGTTTTCCTCCCAGCATCCATGCTCCCCTTTCTTTTGGTAACAGCACCCAGATTTCCTTTTGGGAACATGTGCAGTCTCTGTAGGGTCATCACACAAGATGCCATGACTGCCAACAATTCATTCATCCATTCTCCTCTTGATAGACATTTCAGTTATTCCAGTTTTTTGTTATTGTGAACAGAATGGTGATGAATAATCTTTTGGGGCTTAAGTTAGCCAAAGGGGGTTTCTGTTGCTTGCAACCACAAAATATACACTTATCTATGGGAATACAGATAATCCCCAATTATCATGTATCACTATTTATAGATATAATTCATTGTTCCTTATTAGGAACAAATTATTTTACAAGTATAGGATTTAAGGAATTCCCAAGGGCACTCTAGCACACTGTTCTACTTTCACAGAGAGAAACTAGTGCACTCACTTTAGTTTCTGGTCATCTGTCATCTACCAATTGTAGATTTAATTATAAAAGAGTTTAATCAACTGACTTCTCTTTCCTTCTTAATGAGAACTGAATAGGTAGTTACCTTGCTAGTTAAAAAAAAAAAAAAAGCCAGGGGTGACACAAATTGCTAATAAATATTTGCAAAGATGCTCAAACTCATTAGCAATCATGGAGATGCAAATTAAGACCACAACGAGATACCATTTATACACTAGATTGGCATAAATTAAGACATCTCATAATATTAAAGAGTGAAAATGTGGATTTATGGGAACTTTTGTTCATGTATGCTGCTGAAAGGAAAGCAAACTGGTAGAACCACTGGGAAGAAATGTAGCAGTGTGTTATAAAGTGGAATATTCGCATGCTCTACAACCCAGGGCAATAATCAAAGAAACTTTTGCCCGTGTGTCCCAGGAGATGTGAATAAAAATATTCATAGCAGTTCTGTTCACAGCAGCCAAAAAAAAAAAAAAAAATCTGGGAAACAACTTAGATGCCCACCAGCCGAAAAATGGATGAACAAATTGTAGTATAGTCACATACTAGGAAATTACAGGGCAAGAAAAATAAATAGACTAGAACTTTGCAAACAACATGGGTGCATCTTAAATATTGAATAAAAATAGCAAGTCCCAGCAGACCATGCAAGGTGTATCATTTTTATAAAGCTCAAAAAACCATCAAAATCAAGCAACACTCTATATGGGTGTGTGTGTGTGTGTGTGTGTGTGTGTGTGTGTGTGTGTGTGTGTTAGAGATGGAGCGGGGGGAGGGAGAATGATTTTTGAGTAAGACAAGCAAAACAAAGTTCATCCCCAGGCTTGGAGGAGGCAGAAGTACATGATGTGGGAGGAGTGTATAAGCAATTACAACAATGTTTGCGTTCTAAAATTGAGTGGTGAATTCACACCAATTCATTTTACTATTCTGCTTCATTACTTACATGTATGTTATGTTACATGTATCCTCACATTGAAGAATGTAATAAAGACAAATAAGCCAGAAGTAATAGCTTCATCCAAGGACATTATAAGAGCCTAGGGCAACGCTGTAGATATCTGGGATATATTCTGAGTTTCCACTCACTCAATACCTCAATAACTTCTCTTGCTCTCTTTCTTTTTTTTTTTTTGTATCTAACTCGTATGTTTTTCATAGACCACTTCCCAGTGAGCAGTCTGCAACATTCTAACCACTTACTAGTCCTATAAACTGAGATAAGTAGAGTGAGAAGGTAACCGATCTCCTATAATTCTGCTAGTCACACATGTTTAATGTGCACATTTTCTTCATAACAGAAGAGCCCATTTCTATCAGAACCATGAGGTTAATGTATTCTTTCCTTTCCAGTCTCCCACCCCCATACACTAACCAACCCCTCTGGGAAAAAAGCTTTTATCTTATCAGAGGCTGATGCTTTGGGGATAATGCAGCAATATTTTATTATTGCTGCTAATATGTGCATGTGGCTATAGATGGAACAATAGGCAAAGAACATTGCTTTGTTCCATGAAGTCATAAACCCACATTGACCATTTAAGTGGCTTCTTTCCTCTGATAGCTGCCTTCTCAAAGGCCTGGATATGCCAAGGTCTGAACAGAAGGTCTTTGGAAGAGATTCTTGCCCACTAAAGAGAAGAGAAAAAACCTGTCTAAGGCTACTAGAGCTAAAATGGTTCAAGTACATGCTTTGCAAGAATATGGGAAAAACATCAGTCACTGTGAGTTTAAAAAGGTGACAAATGGTTAACAATTATAATGCCTGGGTTGAAAAATGAGTGAAGAAACAGATTAAGTGGTCTGGCATACACAAAAATGTGTTTTTCTGGCTAAATCTTTGTCTCAGCTACTCCTCCATTCATATCAGCTGTACTTTTTACAATAAAAACTTGGACTGGAACACTCATCCATATTTATATTATCCTGTTATGTTATGTTGTTATGTTATGTTATGCTGAAAGCAACCCAATTTGCTAATAGCTTGTTATTCTCTAGCTGCATTTCCCCCAGGCCTAATACCATTTAATTCCATCTTAGGGTTGCTTTCTTCAGGGGATGCTGATTGAGAGCTGGACTTCAAATCTCTTCTTTCTTGGGAATAACATAAATATGGAGCACCAGCAACAACAAAAGTGAGCAGACAGTATAAAGTGGATATTGTATCACAGAGGCATACTAATATGAAATCGTTGACGACAATGTTATGCCAAACATTCATGTAAGTTATTTTTTGGAAAATAAATGATTATTTCTCCACAGAACCAACCCTCACTATGGAGAATTCCAATCATTTTTTAAAGCTATCCCAGAAATACTGAATCAATCAGGAAAGTCCAGGTTATGCTGCACTAACAAAAGAGACCATATATCCCAGTGGCTTAAAACACAAAGGTGTAATTCCTGCACTGACTACGTATCCTGCACAGGCTGGCCGAGCACTCGCCTCCACATCCTCCAACTCTGGAACCCAGATGTGCAAAGCCCACACGATATTAAATGTTGCTGACTGCTAAGGCTCAGGGAAAGAGGAAGTGATAGTGGTGATTTGTGTGCAGGCTCTTAAAGCTTACAACCAGACGCTACATTCAAAACTTCCTCTCACATTTCAGTGGTTAGAGAAAAGGCCATTCCTAACATAAAGGAGACAAGGAAATATCTTACTAACTACCTAGAAGTAGAAAAAGACAAATATTTTGCAGACAGTACATATTGAAATACATCTTCTTAACAGTCCCCAGAAATGTATTCCTCCTAAGATGTAGGGTGAGAATGGCTTTTCAAACAGGTTAATTTTTGATGCTTACTAAAGCACAGGGCTAATGCTGATGAAAAAGTATAGGCAGATGGAGAGACTCTTTAAGTCAGAACCCAAGTCTGGAGTTGATACTCTGAATGGATGGTTACTACTTCCAGACCCCTGAATAAGGTTCTCAAAACAATTTCATAATATGAACCCAATGATACTGGTAATCTTAGAATTGTAGCTAGTAGACTTTCCATTTTTAATATACAGGCTAAAGTGAATATTTCCAAAAGAAATTTTATCTTCTGAATTAACATATACCAAAATATTTCAAGCTATGGGTACAGAGAAAAATTATTCATTATTTTTAAGGAGCCAAGAAAAGAAAATGTTGTAACTGGGAACTTTAAAAGATGAATGTGAAAAGCCAAAATGCTATAAATGTTCTCTATATGCCAGAAGCGCCTGAACTTTCCATTTTTACTAAATTACATCTAATGTAAGCACATTTGGCCTTTTCCTTGCTTCCTCATACTATGATATTCCAATCAAACTGTTTCAATATAAACTAAATCTTGATCCAATACTATTATCTCAACCAGAAGCTCATTTTAAAGCAATATAACCTTTAATGAGATATATGTACAATGGGTATGAGCAGTGATATGCCTAAAAGGCTGTTTCTCCAGAAAAAGAAGATATGTTTAATATATTATTCTAGCATCACCTTCACATTCCACTTGCCAGGAAATTAGGGGCAATAGCCTCTGTGAGTTTCCAAGGAGTAGGAAGGTTCTGCTATGAACTTCTTCTCCTTCCTTTTTCTTTCTTTTATTTTCTTTCTTCTTGATTTTCCAGGAGAGAAGGGAGAGCACTAGGGCCCATGAAGTATCGTTATAATCTCTCTTTGACATTGAAAGCAGACAGCAGGGAAAGAAAAGAAGTTAATTCCAAACAAGAAAGACTCCCTCCAGTTTTAGTATATGCAAGTGCCCTCTATCTGGGACACGGATCAGCAAACTTCCTCTGTAAAGAGCTAGGTGGTTAATTTATCTGGCTGTGCAGGCCATGAGGTCTCTGCTGCAAATATCCAATTCAGCCATTGTAGTATGAAAGCAGCCATAAACAATATGTAAACAAATGAGTATGGCTCTGTTTCAATAAAACTTTATTTATAAAAACTGGAGACTCAGGATGCCTGGGTGGCTCAGTTGGTTAGGCATCCAACTCTTGATCTTAGCTCAGGTCTTGATCTCAGGGTTGTGAGTTCAAGCCCCTCATTGGACTCTACACTGGGGTGGAGCCTACTTAAAAAGAAAAAAAAAAAAACCTGGAGACTGGTTATATTTGGCCCACGGGCTATAGTTTGTTGATCCCTGCTCTGGGTAAGAAATACAGCTTAGTGTTTGAATCTTAGAAATGGCTATGGGTCTGCCCAGCTTCTCATGTTCTTTTGTCACCCTACTACTTTAAAAAAAAAAAATCAAACCTGTACCTTATTTCTGCCTTTAAATATTTCTTTCCTTTCAGAACCATGATAGTTGTTGAGTCCTATAGGTGAAATTTCAGGAAAGAAAAGTTGTTTCCCTTATTGTCTAGAAATTGATGTATATTTACCTATAAATCTCATCAACCAATATCACTTATTAGCTAGTAATGTGTGAAAAGCTCTTTACTAGGTCTTGAGCCAATAAAAAGGGAAGTAGCAATCAGCCTTTGCCTCAAGCAGCTAATACTCTCACTGCAAGTGTCATGAGAAGAGGAAACTTTGCATTTCTTTGACAGAATCATGAATGTGTGTATGAGAACAGGTGAAAGAGGACAAATAGCAAATAGGTATCTGAAGTTATAAAGGGTCCATGATGCTTAGAACTCAGAGCATTAGGAAAGTCCAAAGGCTGGAAGGTTGCTGGAGAGCCTGGGGGAGAAATATTCATATGGAGAAGGAGCACATACATCTTAAAAAGAGGACTCCTAAGACTTCTTCTCACTTCTAAATTATTTTCTGATTAGTCTGACTTCCTTTTGATAATAGACAAAGGTCAAAGCTTAAACTTCCCTCCATCTCCTCACCATTCTCTACCCCCTTCACTGCCCCCTACCCCAACTCCAAAGAGGAAAATCCCTGATGTGGATGTGGACCAATAGCACTACTATGTCCCAGCACCAAGCAGGAGGTGCGAGTGGAACGTAGGGGTGGGGTGGAGAGTCTTCCAGTGTGACTGGAAAACATGTTTACATCTCAAGGGTACCTGCGGCACACACTCATTAAAACCCCACATTTGGCTATTATTATTTGGACCCTGTCTCTCTTCTCCCACGAGGTTAATGTGGTAAGAAGGGCGGGGAATTTCTTCCATATTGAAGGAGGCAGCTCTAACCTCTGTTCAGATTAGGATCCTGAAAAATAGAGACACTGTCAGACCATTAAGTCTGTCTTCCTTTGTATCAAAGGAGCATCTGAGAGTTACGTGGGACAGCCCAAAACACCAACATGAGAGGTTCCATGCAGTGGTTGGTATGAGGCAAAGCTTACATATGTGCTACGGACTGAATTTTTGTGCCTCCTCCAAAAGTTGTATATTGAAGTCTAGCCCTCAGTGTGATGGCATTTGGAGGTAGGACCTTGGGGAAGTGATTAGTGCCCTTATAAAAGAGACCTCAGAGAGTTCTCTTGCTTCCCACCTGCCATCTAAGGACACAGAAAAAAGACAGCCATCTATGAATCAGGAAGCAGGCTCTCACCAGACACTGAATCTGCTGGCACCTTGATCTTGGAGTTCCCAGTCTCCAGAACTATGAGAAATAAATGTTTGTTGGTTAAGTCACCCAGTCTGTGATATTTTTGTTACAGCAGACTGAACAGATTAATATAGTATTTAATTGATGAATTTTTGTCTAGAGTCTCCCCCAGAACATCTCTCTTGAGCAGAAGTTTTTATCCTTTTCTCTCAGAAACAGAGCAAAGATCAAAGATCCCTGTTTCACACAGGTGTGTTCATACACAAGGCAGAAGACCTCAGCATGTTTGCTTGATCGGGTAAATAACATGCAGTGTGACTATGACACTGAACTGGTAGGGAGAATTCTCAGCCATGCCACCTCTCAGCTGTACAATCTTGGAGACGGTAGTTAACTTTTCTGAGTTTCCAAATTCTCATCTCCAAAATCAGCATTATTACTTGTTCTACCCACTTAAAGCATTGTTAGTAAGATGAGCTAAAATAATGGTTATACAAGTATTCTATAAGTGGAAAAGCTATTTACAATATGAAGAAGTTATAATGACTATTATGATTGACATTAGAGATTTTATTTTATTTTTTTTATTTTTTAAAGATTTTATTTATTTATTTGAGAGAGAGATTGAGAGACAGAGCGCACGAGAGGGAAGAGGGTCAGAGGGAGAAGCAGCCCCCCCCGCTGAGCAGGGAGCCCGATGTGGGACTCGATCCCGGGACTCCAGGATCATGACCTGAGCCGAAGGCAGTCGCTTAACCAACTGAGCCACCCAGGCGCCCCTGACATTAGAGATTTTAATCAAACTAGAAGATAATGTTTTTTCTCAAACACTGAGTAGAACACCCCTAAGCCAATATTAATGCTCCTGATAGATCAGGATAGCATTTATTATTACCCCAAACCAAGGCTCTGCAGATTACTACTCTGTAAGATTTAAAGAGTGATGCCATTAAAAAGGTCTTCCAAAGGATTATGGAAATGTGGCAGTGGTAGTAGCCGCCTAGCTGCCAGACCTTCCAGAATCCCTACATAAAAATTGGCAGACCAATTAAATCGCAAAACCAAACTCATAAACAAATTTAGAACAAAACTAGATAGCAAAGTGTCCCCATAAAGCTCAAAATGTAAGCAGCTAGAGATAAACCACCAATAGCCTCAAGAACAGTATGCTATCACATCTATGCAGGTAAAAGCAGAAGGAAGCAATAGGGTGAGGAGAAAGCCAAAATAGTGACTAGGTGGTCACCGGAAAGCCCACCGGGCTAATATGTGCACAACAGCTGAATCTGGGAAGGATTTTGCCCACTTACACAGTCTGGCCACCATAAACTCTTGAAACTGACGTTTCATGACTTTCTTCCCACACAGAGCCCCATACTGAAGCGGCGAGGAGTAGGATCAAATTTGAGCATGTCAGGGATGAGAGAGATGAAGAAAAGGTGGTATAGATAAAAATGGGGGAGGGAAGCAGAGTCAAGAATCTTTGAAAACAGCCACCATATTTTTTAACACTACATAAAAGCAACAGAAAAGATGGGTCTGTGAAGTTTGAAAAGCTATCTGAATCAAGCCACCTTATAAAAGTTTTGAAAACGAATTTCACATTTAAAAAATCCACAGAAAAATATTTTATACAAAGTTAATATCAGAAAAAGAATAAACAGCAGAATATTACTATTGCAGAAAATAAAAGCATGCCAGAGAGACATATTCAAAATATAGATCAGAACTGTAGCATCCTATTCTGAAATGAGCTAAAAGACATTAAGGAAATGATACAAGGCATGAAAGAAAAACATAAACGAAAATAAAAACTCAGAAATAAGATGGCAAACTCAAAAAAAACTTAGAAATTTTTTTAAAAATCATGAAGACTAAACTATATTTAAGATGACTGATTCCATTCATGGTCTATCGTAATCTGGGCGTCACTTGGAGAGTCTGTCCTTCTGAAGCCTTCATTTTCATCAAAGCATTTCTGCTTTTAGTGGAAGCTGAAGGAATACAGAGCGCTCACCAGCCACACGTCTCCCTTTCTCCAAACCTCTGCTGGATGGCATTTGTTTTCCCACTCGAGACCAAGCCATTCTTCACGTGTCCCTTGTGGTCGCTGTCTGAGTAGGGACAGCATGAGGAGGTCTGTTCCCCAGCCTGGCAGACATGTTGTACAGCAGATCTCTACACCTTATTCATCTTGCTTAACTGAAATGTTATGCCCATTAAGTAACTCCCTCTTTGAAAAATGTGGAATGCTTCACCAATTTGGGTGTCATCTTTGGACAGGGGCTGGGCTAATTTTCTTGGTATCTTTCCAATTTTAGGATATGCGCTACTGAAATGAGCAGATTTACTTGTCTGCTTATGTATGTACCTACGTATGTGTTTTTGCATGCTCAAGTTTGAGAACCACTATGGAAGACTCACTTGGTCGTGGCTCAGTTAGGGTTTTCTTACCATCTAGCTGCTCGCAGACAGCCCCCTACACATCACCGCGCACAGGCATGCACACGCGCTCACACATGGGCACTGCTTCAGCTCCGCACCTCTCTGTATAGTGAGAGCTCCCATGTGGGTTGAGATAACTGGCACTCCACCTTCCAGCCCTCTTTCACGTTGATCCTCTTTTACATTCATGGTCTATTGTAATCTGTACAACATCGTACCAAAGTCAACGATAATGGATTATATGCTTCAAAATTTGTTAAGCAGGTAGATCTCAGGTTATAATAAAATAAAATTTTAAAAAGAAAAAAAAAAAGATGACTGATTCCAGAAACGGGGAAGGAAATACAGAAATTAGATCAGAAACTCTTGATATACCAGAAAGCAAGACAGTTCTCAGCGATTAGCAGCCCATGTCAAAAGGAGTCAAGACACAAGTAGAGGAGAGTCTCATGGCCAAAGATCCAACAAGTTGAAGTTCAATAGTATTAGAATTGCGATGAATTAAAATCCATCAACTATGTTTTAACGCATGAGTTCATAAAGATATTTGCCCAATAAAAGCATTTGAAGTTAGAAAATTGGGGGAAAGCTGAGTTAAACAGATTTTTTTTCCTGTGGGACTTCTCAGAGCAATTAAAATGTGTTGTAAATCTTTAAAAGAGGAGATACACTGAATGTTATCAAGTCTAAGACTCACATTTGGTTTTTACACTTTAACATCTGTGAAATTGGACTGCATCTTCCAATCAATGGCATGACATAATTTAATTAACAGTGTTTTTTCTTTCTTAGTAGTACATAAAAATAATGGTGCATCTTACAATCAAAAGTTTCTTAGATTCTGTAAAATACAATAGCATGATTCCCTTCCCATTCATTCTATCACCAGCATTTTTTCCAAAGCATACATAGTAATGGATCTATGCTCAAAAATATCATATTTGAATAAAGGTACAGATCACATATTTGCCCTCAAAATCTCCCAGAACTCCTCTAACATACAGACATTGTATTTCTCCACCTGGAAGAACACTTTCACTTTTGGTAGCTTATCTATGACAACTCTGAGCACATCTCCTACCCCATTGTGGGCAGTGACCTCATCCTATGTATATTTCTTAACTCATCCCAAGCCTAAGCAGCCTTTTAAAGGTAGTTATTTTTTTTTAAGATTTTATTTATTTATTTGACAGAGAGAGACACAGCGAGAGAGGGAACACAAGCAGGGGGAGTGGGAGAGGGAGAAGCAGGCTTCCCACGGAGCAAGGAGCCTGGTGCGGGGCTCTATCCCAGAACCCTGGGATCATGACCTGAGCCGAAGGCAGACGCTTAATGACTGAGCCACCCAGGCGCCCCAAAAGGTAGTTATTTTTTACTAACTAACTGGTGCAGTTAATTTCCTGTTGAGATTTCCCTTTAAAAAGATGCAATGAAAATGTAGGTTTCATCTTCCTTCTTTTAAAAAATTTCTATTACTCTAGGGTCTAAGAGGACTGGACAAATGTATTCTTAAATGATACCTGGGTTACTTGGTCCAAAATACATCTCCTCTTACAAGACCATCTTGACAATGCTGGAGAAAGCTTATCCTTACAGAGAGGCCATTAAGTTCAGATTTAGAGGATTCATAACAAAAGAACAAGAAAGACATTTTCAACTAGAAACCCAGCAGATACAAAAATAGGGTAATAAAAACCAAAACAGTAGCTCCTGACACTCAGCCAATGATTATAGAAACATAACAAGTAGATCACAAAGGAAGCTGACCTCCACCAGCTCCTCACCTAGTCACCAAGCTCATTAGCTGCTGGTAGCTCTGTGGGCGTTGGTGCCAGCAACAGGGCCGCTGGGGAAGCAACGGAACCTTTTTCTTTCAGGAAGTCACATCTAGAAAGTCATTGAAGAAGAAGGATTTTTTTCCAAACCACAAAACTGAGTCAGACAACACGTACCCAGCGTGAAGTATGGACTACTGCCACCGATTTCTGCTTCAGGCACTGGATTAAGAAGGAGATGATCTTACTTCTAGGTCAGCTAGGAAGCAAAGATGAAGGGCCAGATACATGGATGGATGGATGGATGGAACAATAGATAGATAGATAGATAGATAGATAGATAGATAGATAGATAGACAATTGCTGTATCTATATCTCTATATAATAGATATAAGTGTATCCTTCTCTTAGTCCTGTTCCATCAACCAGCCCTACCTCTACTCCCTGGCAGATACAACCAAATCCAGAGGAAACTTTTCTCTTTGTCCCTCTTTTTGCCCCCCTCTTGTTCCCTCTCTCCTCTCCCCTCTCTGATTCTCTCCAAATTAAAAAAGTGGGGAAAGAAATGGCATTAAGGGTTTGAGACAAATGGTCAGAGATGGTGGAAGGAGAATTGTTCCAGTTCTTTTTTTCTACTTTAGTGTTTGTTCAAAATAAATAAATAAATAAGTAAAACTTTATTTCTGGGGAAAAAAATGAAAATATACAGTGAAGAAAATGTGTAACAGGGAAAAAATACTGGAATAGGGGTCCCAAGTTCGAGTTCCAGTTCCAATTTTCCATCACATCTTAGAAGTATGTTGAGGTAAAAAAGCCCAAGTATGCCCTGGGCAACACAATATCCCCTTTTGTCATGAACACGCAGCTCCCTTCACATGGCCTCACAACACTTGTCAGAAATCATCTTGGGATCACTACATCTAAGGTGGCCTTATGGACTCATGGGAGTTGGCCCTGCAAATGAAGGACAGTGAGGTAGCTCAAGTTTGCACTGCAGCAACAAGGTGTCCCCAACTGCACAGCCCTGGGAGCCAGCCCAGGGTCACTGGAATGGGCAGTTCCAGAGTCCCACATAATCAGATCATGGTCTAGAAGTCTCTTAGGCATCACCGACAGAAGGGAGTTCTCTCTCTCTTTTTTCCCATCCCCCTTTCAGATGAACATTATCTTAAAATGCTAGTGATATTTTAGGGTATATGTATGAATATACTTGCCAGGGTTTGCTTGTCATGTCCTGAACATAGGAACAAGGCCCTATACCTCTTCACATCACCTAATATAGTCCTAAGCACATCAGCAGGCACAAAAATTCATGTTAATACATGTTGATTTTAGAACTCTATTCCAAAATTGCCTACATATTTTTGCCTAAATGTGTAAAACTGTACCATACACATGCATGTGCAGAAGACTACAGATATTTTTCATCCCACCTGCACTGCTTGGTTAGTATGTATACTCTTATTTCCCTGGAATCGCCTTCCTGCTAGACTCCTGCCCAATACGCTGTGTGACTCTGGTTGTCTATTTTTCCCATCAAGATTCACAGAGCTATCTGGTACTTTATGGCATTTGAAATTGGGCAGTTTCAGTTGTGCAACAGTCCCAAATACGTGAGTTTATGTACCAATAAGAGGAACTTATGGTTTCTATATTTTCTGGTTTCACAACATAGTATACTAGTTTCAATGAGTAATTTTTGGTTTTTACAAATTTGTCTTTTACTTAAAGCTTCTTTATATATGAAACTCTAGAGAACTGTTTGTGGGAACAGAAATGTGCCAGAAAACTCAACCATATAAATGAAAAAAGAAACAAACCATCATGCTGATAGGAAAAGCACATATTTATAGGTTGACTATCCGACTGGAAAGCAGAAATAAAGTAAAAATGTTCAAGGTAAATCTCTGCATTTTGGACACGGGCAAGCCAATTCCCTATTACCAACATTTATGGGGATTTTTTTTCCTAATAGTTACAGAATATCAAGACACTGAGGCTATTTTTCCTTCACAAAGTAGAATTAGCTTTCCATCCTCCTCCTCCTTCCCCACATTAACCATCTCTCTAGTGGCTACAAACAAGAACCATTTATATTTATATTAAAAATGATTTGGCCTATGTACACTGCATTGTTTGACAGAAAAGATGGATGTTCGCTTATAATTAAGTTTCAGCATAAATGACATCATTCAGGAAGATAAGAGTTCCCTTATTCCCTCTCTGCTGGTTTTCTCATAAGATGCTGTGGGTTGTATGAAGACTCTGATGATTTTTCTAGGCCTTCTCATCAGCAAACAGTTCTGCAGCAATTCAGTTACCTCTGAAAATCTGGAGGAAATTTTCCCTAATTCATCAGATATCTCTTGGTTCTTTGCTTTTGGAAAAGGAGGGGTATAGAGCCGTGCCACTTGAATTATGGTCTGATGCAGCATAGGCATCACGCAGAAGTTTACTAGAATCTTACAGAATAGGATCTTATAGAATCTTATAGAAGATCTTATAGATCTTATACCTTATAGAAGATCTTATAGATCTTATAGATCTTATAGAATCTTATAGATCTTATAGAATCTTATAGCATCTTATTAGAATAGGATCTTATGGTCCCTCAGACATATGGAATAAAAATCTGCATTTAAAAAAGATCCCCAGATGATTTTTCTACTTATGAAAGTTTAAGAAATGCTGGTATGAGAGACATAAATATGTACAATGGGCAGCTTTGTGGAAAAGCTACATTGTTTGAGGTTTTTTCCTGTCTTTAAACATCAGGCTTTGAGGCTAGGTTTTTAAACTCTCACACATCCCTTTCCCCTACTATAGTAGGAGAACTATAAAATTAATTTTTTTGTCTTGTATAAATCTCACATTACTCTGTGTGCATAACCTAATCTTCCCAACCAAGTTATAGGGCAGCAACCATATAAAAATAAATTATTCCACCTTTATTGTGTTTTGAATACATTTAAGACATTATACCAGATATTAAAGATGGTATTACAGAAATGTATAAAAAGTCATCCCTGCCAAGAATAAGTGTTTGTTTGTTGTTTACTTGTTTCTTGTCCTTCGTCATCCCAGAACTATAAACTCCAACAAAGCAAGGATCATATTGTTCACTGTTATATCAGCAGCTCCTTCCACAATGCCCAGCACCTAGGAGATGCTCAGTAAATACGTATTTCATAGATGAATGACCTTATAATATGGTAGGAAAAATAAAATGTATATACAAATATCTAAAAGCCTGGCATAAGTAATAAGTTTCCTACAACCACATTGTTCATATGTCTTCTATAAAACTGATATGCTTAAGAAAGAACTGAATCTGAGGCACCTGGCTGGCTCAGTCAGTAAAGCATGTGGTTGTTGATCTCAGGGTCATGAGTTCAAGCCCCACATTGTGTGTAGAGCTTACATAATAAAAATAATAATAATTTTAAAAAATAAAATAGGGAGATTATTTTAAAAAGAAAGAAAAAACTGAACCAATCATTCACAAACTCTTCCAAAAAATAGAAGAGGAAGGAACACTTCTCAACTCATTGTATGAGGTCAGTGTTCCCCTGATACCAAAACCAGGCAAAGACATCCCAAGAAAAGAAAACTAAAGACCAATATAACATAACATAGACACAAAAATCCTCAATGCAATCCATTAGCTTGTAGAAAGAATTATACAGTATGGCCAAATGGGATTTATTCCAAGAATGCAAGGTTGGTTAAACATATAAAAATCAATCAATGTAATATGCATATTAATAAAATAAAGAACAAAAACTGCATGATCATCTCAATGCGGAAAAAGCATTTGACCAAATCCTTTTGTGATAAAAAAAAATTCAACAAGAATAAAAAAGAACTTCCTCAACCTGATAAAGGGTACCTGCAAAAAATAACTCTACAGTTAACATCATACTAATTATTAAAGACTGAAAACTTTCCCCTAAGATTGGGACTAAGACAAGGATGTCTACTTTCACCACTTCTATTTATCATTATCCTGGAGACTCAACCCAGGGCAATTAGGGAAGGAAGGAAGGAAGAAAGAAAGAGAGAGAGAGAGAAGAAAGAAAGAAGAAAGAAGAAAGAAAGAAAGAAAGAAAGAAAGAAAGAAAGAAAGAAAAAGAAAGAAAGAAGAAGGAAGGAGAGAAGAAAGAAGAGAGGGAAGGAGAGAGGGAAGGAAGGGGAGGGGAGGAAAGGAAGGAAGAGGGAAGGCGGGAGGGAGAAAAAAAGAGAAAAAGAAAGGAAAAGAAAAATCCAGATTGGAAAAAAAAAAAAAAAAAAGATCTCTATCACAAATGACATATTTATTGAAAATCCTAAGGAATTCATAAGACAACTAGAACTAATAAATGAGTTCAGCAAGGTCACAGAGTACAAGCTAAATATACGAAAGTAAGCTGTGTATCTATACACTAGCAATGAACAATATGAAAATGGAATTAAAAAACACTTCCATTTATTTTTTTAATATTTTATTTATTTGAGAGAGAGACGGATTGTGAAAACAAGTGGGAGGAGGGGCAGAGGGAGAAGCAGACTCCCTGTGGAGCAGGGAGCCCGATGCAGGACTCGATACCAGGACCCCAGGATCATGACCTGAGCTGAAGGTGACACTTAACCAACTGAGCCACCCAGGTGTCCAAAAACAATTCCATTTAAAATAGAATCAATGGGGTGCCTGGGTGGCTCAGTCGGTTAAGTTGACTCTTGATTTTAGCTCGGGTCATGATCTCAGGTCTATGGGATGGAGCCCTGGGTCAGGCTCCATGCTCAGTGGGGAGTCTGCTTCTGTCTGTCTGTCTGTCACTCTCCCTCTCCCACTGCCCCTCCCCCTGCTCTCTCTCTCTCAAATAAACAAATAAATCTTTTTAAAAATAGCATCAAAAAGAATAACATACTTAAAGATAAATTCAACCAAAAAATTTCAATACCTATACAACAAAACTACAAACATGTTGAAAGAAATTAGACAAGACCTAAATAAGTGAAAATACATCCTGTGTTCATGTATTGGAAGACTCAATATTGTTAAGACGGCAATGTTTTCCAAATTCATCTACAGATTTTATGCAATCCCTCTCAAATCCCAGCTACCATTTTGCAGAAACTCACAAACTGAACCAAAAATTTATATAGAAATGTAAGCAACCCAGAATAACCAAAATAATCTTGAAAAAGAAAGACGAAGTTGGGTTTCATCCCAATTCCAAAACTTCCTATAATGCCACAGTACTCAAGGTTATGTTGTAGTGTAATAAGTTTAGACATGTAGATCAATAGAATAGAATTTAGCATCTAGAAATAAACACTTACATATATGGTGAAGCATTGACATAACAATTTGATGGGAGAAAAAATAGCCTTCTCTACAAATGACTCTGGAACAACTGGATATCCACATGCAAAAGAATGAATTTGGACTCCTACCTCACACCATATACACCAAAATGGATCAAAGACCCAAATGTAAGAGTTAAAACTATATAACTCTTAGAAGAAAATATAGGTGTAACTCTTTATGACCTTGGATTAGAGAATGGTTCCTTACACATGATACCAAAAACACAAGCAACCATGAAAAATGATAAACTAGACTTCATCAAAATTAAAACTTTTTTTTTAAAAGAAGTATTTATTTATTTTAGAGAGAGAGAGTGCATGTGTGTGAGTCACAGGAGGGACAGAGGGAGAGAATCTTCAAGCAGACTCCCCGCTGAGTGCAAAGCCCAACGTGGGGCTTGATCTCATGACCCATGAGATCATGACCTGAGCCAGAACCAAGAATTGGTCACTTAACCAACTGAGCCACCCAGGCACCCCAAAATTAAAAACTTTTGCACATCAAAAGACCCTATAAAGTAAATGGGAAAAAAAAAAGATTCACAGAAGGGGAGAAAATATTTGCAAATTATAAATCTGACAAATGACTATTATCCAGAATATATAAAAAATATTTACAACTCAACAATAAAAAATATAAATAATCTAATTAAAAATGGGCAAAGGATTTGAACAGGCAATTCTCCAAAGATGATATGCAAATGGACAATAGGCACGTGAAAAGATGTTTAACATCACCAGCCATCAGGGCAATGCAAATCAAAAACACAATGAGATACGCCTTCTCACTTACTAGGGTGGCTACAATCAAAAAACCAGAAAATAACCAAGTGTTGGCAAGGATACAGGGAACTGGCACCCTCAGACATGGCTGGAGGAAATGTAAAATGTTACTGCCACTTTGGAAACAGTTTGTCAGTTCTGCAAAAAGTTAAGCACAGTAATACCACATGACCCTGCAATTCCACTCCCTGACATATACCCAAGAGAACTGAAACATGTGTAACAAAGCTTATTCATGAATGTTCATAGTAGCATTTTTAATAATAGCCAGAAAGTGGAAAAAATGCAAACACCCATCAACTAATGAATGAATAAAGAAAATATTGTGTATACATAGAATGGAATATATTTGGCATAAAAGTGAATGAAATACTGACATATGGCACAGGATGGATGAACCTTGAACATTTTGTACTAAGTTTAAGAAGACAGACACAAGAAACCACATATTGTAAGATTCCATTTACATGAAATGGCTAGGATAAGTAGCTCATATAGACAGAAAGTAGATTAATGGCTTTCGGGGGCTTGGTTGAGGGGGAATGGGTGTGGCTGTTTCTTCTGGGAGTGATGAAAATATGTGAGACTTTGGGAATTTACTAAAACCCACTGAACCCACCCACTTTAAAAGGGTGAATTTTATGGCATATGGATTATATCTCAATTTGAATAAAAATTTGTGTGGCAAAAAATAAACAACCACCCCTTTCAAAATTGCTTCTCTCTTACTTTATAAAAAAAATGACATCTCTCTCATTCATTCTATTCTTTTATGGTACGTTCCCTGGGGTACATTGCCAAAACAGACGAATGATTCAAGATATTGGTGAATGACCCTAACGAGTCCTTTTGTGAGAAAGTTGATTTCCAATTTTTGCTATCAAGGAAATTGCAGGAACAACTAATCAAGTTGTCAGATAAAAATGATTTTTGATGATAAATCACAATATGATTTTTAATGTAACAGAATAAATTCAAGGAACTGTGTGGACACCATTACAAAATTCTTTCTATATGCACCTACTTATTTATATGAATAAGTTTTTTCAGAATTTACATCTATTACCATGAAAATTAGAAATAAAATTGATGCCGAAATCTTCCTCACTCTATAATAATATTCTACAATATGTGAACTAATTGGAAAAAAGCTATATCCATTTCCTTAAGAGGTGTGTTTCCAATAAATTTTACTCTTACCTTTAATAATATTTTAAATTTTGCTATATATTTTATTTTTGATCAATTGAGTACTATAGGTATTTATAATGTTAATTCAGAATAAATATTTTAATGCTTCAAACCCTGTGGTTATAGGACATTTGAAAAGACAATAATAAAGCTTCAATTTATATGTTATTTTCGTGACAGAAGAATAATCAATAAAAGGCTTTAAATCATAAAACAGTAACAATATAAAATTCCAACTGTTAAAGAAGAGCTTATTCATGCATTTTTAAATAAAATAAAATTTAGATTTTATTCTATATAGAGAAAGAGTGTAAAAACTTTTTCAAAACTTTTTATTATGAAAAACTTCAAATATCAGTAGCTTTAGCCGAAGAGATAAGGGCTTGGGCTATAAGACCATGTATGTTTAGAAATTACTATAAGGATTTGATGCAGGTAGTTTCTTTAAGGAAGTAATCCTAAGGAACAGGAGAAAGAGTCCAAAACAAAGTATAACAAGGAAGAAGAAAAGACCCATCAAGGGTATGTTATCCAACTGATCACACTGGGGGTTCCACTAGGAACCCTCTGACTCTCCATGTAAGATGCACTTCAGAATCATCCAGCAGTTTTGCCCCCCATTAATAAAGAATCGTCCCATGGAGTGTTAACTTTTTCACACTTTCAAATCTGTTCATGCATCAGAATGACATGCAAGGTTTCTGTAGATGTTCTCTGTGGCAGGAGAGATGCAGCGTTCAGCTGAGGCCAGGTTCTGCTCCAGGGATTACTATTACAATGGCTGAGGGAACCCAAACCACGTACAGAAGGCAGAGGAGGTGCCCTATGCGGAAACTAAAGAAAACAGAATGCTGTAATGAACATCAACAGGCCCAGCATCCAGCATTGACAATTATCTTGCTTTATCTATATCTTCATCTCCCACTGAATTTTGAAGTAAATCCCAGAAATCATGTCATGTCATCCATACCTATTTCAATAGGGATCTCTAAAAGATAAGGACTCGCTCTCTTTTTTATTTTTTTAAGATTTTATTTATTTATTTGAGGGAGAGAGAGCACAAGCGGAAGGGAGGGGCAGGAGGAGAGGGAGAAGCAGACTCCCCACTGAGCAGGGAGCCCGATGCAGGGCTCAGTCCCAGGACCCTGAGATCATGACCTGAGCTGAAGGCAGACGCTTAACCGACTAAGACACCCAGGTGCCCCTAGGAGACAGGACTTTTTTTAACATAACTCCAAGCCTTAGATTTTCTTTTCCCTGGCGTATTGAAATAGTATATTACTTTACTTATAACCATCTTTTGACTGTCCTTTTCTGGATTTTTGAGATTAACAACCCAGTCTCATCAAAGACCGGTGCCTTAAAATCCAATCTACATTTACTCACGGCTTCAGTTTGACATGGCCTGTTGGTTGCAGGGGGAGAAAAAAGGCAAAAGACACAAAACACACAGTGACTACAAAACAAACAACAAAAAACTCACCTCCAAATTAGACACTTGAAAAGGAAGAGATATAAAAGTAAAAAAAATCATGGGCCGCATTCCCATTTTTCCCTACCAAAAGGCAATTGGGGGTTCTCCATAATTATTTATTTTTAATCAAGATCCATGATTTAGGAATCGTTAGCCACGTACTCAGGTTTCACATTTTAGATGATGATAATTTTGTTGTTGTTACCTCCTTGGGATGCCTCTTAACCTTCCAGCTCAAATTCCATGGAACATCTGTGTGTATATGTACCAAAAATTACATAATCAAAGTAAACTTTTAATGAATTGTGATGCATTCTGGGATTATCTGGTGCCTGTGTTGATATACGTCTAACTTTTGTTTTCTGTACCAGGCCTCCAGCTTCCCTCTGGAGGTACATCCAACTACCTATTAAGGATGAGAGCATGTGTTTACTCCAAGTTTAGAACCCACTAATGCCCCATAGGTATAGGGTTACAAACCAACTTGAATCTTTTCTGGTGTTCAACTTTGTTTGTTCTTGGCAAACCTCAAAAAACTTAACGGGGCTCAAAAGATTTCTTGGACATGAACTTTAAGAAAAAGTATTTTGATGAGTAAAGCATAAATGAACCAGAACCCATATGGATCAAATTTTCCTCAAAATGCACATGGGTTTAATAATTAATGGAAAAAGTGCTTCTAGTATGCATTGGGGGTTTTATCAAACCCCAGATATTCGGGAAAAAAATAGTTTGATAGGTTCAAAGAACCCAAACTCTGATTTGATGCACCCACATTAATATCTCGATGTTGAATAAAAATGAGAACTATTTAGGTGTAATGGAAAACAGAGGCAGAACTTGTTCAAAAATTATGTGAATGAAAGAAAATAACATAATGCTACAAAGTTCATCGTTGTTCATATTTATTTTCGTAAATCCTTCTTTTGAGAATTTCCAACAATCTTTTAACTATACTCTGTCTTAGCATATTAAGAGTTTTGAAAGAAATTATTGATTGCAGCTAAAAAAGAAAAAGAAACTGAATGAAATCCTTTGAGATGCATAATATGTCATGAAATTTTCTACGCTATTTGCAAATGTTTCTGCCAGTATCAATAAATCGCTAAAATTACAGGATAAACTGCATTAATTAAAGAATGTTTCCATGTATTTAGAAGTTCCTGAAAGTTGTATTTTTTGAATTCACGGTAATGGTGCTGTGTGTCTTAGCAAAATTTAGTTTTACCTCTTTTCCAACAAGGCAATTATGGTCAGCTTCAGGGGCACTTTCTCAGCAGAACCTGAGCATTTAAACTTTATGCACATTCAGTGTATTTATATCCCAAAGAACTCCCATAACTTTGAAGTATTTATCTAATTTCCATTGAGCACGTGAATCCTCTACAACTCTAAATAAAAATAGCACTGTGTTTTCTTCATGTAGGCTTGTATGTATATAAAATAATAGTTAAAGCATTTTTCTGACAATGAGCATGGAAATTTAACCTAACTTTCAGCAAATTTGAGCAAGATATGTTAGACCAATAAAATTAATTCTTAATTATCTCACCCTTCAGCTCCTTAAGAAGCTACTGAAATTTTTGAATTATTTTAGATTTAAATTCTGCACAGAACAGTAATGATCTATCCCTTTCATTTATACCTGTACATCTATAAAAAGTGATGTAAAGTAGATACTTTAGTGTTGCATCAAAGACACTGAACCGGAAGAACTTTCTTAAAAGACAAAATACTTTCATAATGAAAACTGAAATTTTAGATTTTGTCATTGTTACTGTTTAAAAAAAAAAATTACTGCCTTACCTAATAAAAGCAAAGCCTGGTGTCTTGCGAAGGACTCAAGTTGGGTTTTCTCTGTCACTTCTGTGACTGTGGGCCAGCAAGTCGGCTATGACAAGCCTTAAGAAGTGACTCCTCAGAGGGGATTTCCCTAAAGATGGAGGAAGAGCTCCATGACTAGGGTAACACTGCATTCTAAGCAAACACAATTGCTTGGAAACATTTATGGATGAGCCATAAATGGAATTGAATGTTATCTCCACTCCAATTTTTCTTCCTCCTCATACTCCTGCACACAAAAAAACTATTGTAGAAGGCAGCTGCGTAGGTTGCCAGAAAGCCAGCAAAGCCGTATTAACGACATGACCCTTTATGATACAAGTTTATTTATATTCAGTGAAGTAGGTTACTGACAATTTGGCCATTAATTTGCTGTTTATAAATCGTATTTTCCTTGTGTAGTAACCACAAGACTTTGACATTCACAGTCGTGTTGAAAGAAACAAGTTTATTAAAGAAGGTGAAGGGGAAAAAAAGATCGGTCCTTTAAAGTTCACCAAATTGCACATGTCAGCCACTAAGTAAGATTCTGGACTTGGAAAACAGCAAAATGCCTAGCGTCAGGGAAATTCGCATGCTGAAGGGTAATCGGACAGCAAAGAAAAGTCTATGTATTCCAACCCTTAAAGAAATATAATCCGGAGTTTATATCAGATGGTTTATGGGAGTTTATTGGAATATACAACAGGGTTCATGTCGTGTGTCACAAGGTGACGCTTGTTCGCCAGTGATTTACAGGCTGCATGTGCCGGCATTACTGTAATTTATAGAACGCAGATGGTCCTGGGGTGCCCCGCTGACTTGTAGCTGAATCAGGACCTAAGCCCTGTGTGTCATCTGCTCTGGGTACTTCAGGCTCACTTCCCAAAATTACGCGCCAACACGTTTCTCTTCTGAACTGGAAGATTCCAGAGACCCTTACCTGGTAACAAAATGCAACTTAAAAATATCCAACTGCAGCCGAGCTGGGAAAAGACAGGCTGGGAGGAGACATTTTGTCCCCTCTGCCCAAAGAAAGGCGGGGTCAGTCTCTTACCTTCCTTGGGCACTTTTCATCAAGAGGTTTGTCACTACTATGCAGTTAACAGGAAAACAAGACACTGCTTTCCTTTCTGAGTGCGTCCAAACTCCATATCTTTGTTAACCACCCCCACTCCAGAAATTATTCAAAAGGAAAAAAGGAAGGCTAAGACATTAAAATTTTTTGCCTGTTTCTGCTATAGACTGCCAAAAATCCTCTGTCCCTAGCCACCTTCAAAACTATTATATAATTGTGTCTTTATTACACATCCTCTTTATTACCCTCAAAGGATACGGTTCAGAAAGATGGTGTAATAACGTGAGACGGATGTTTACAGAATCTAATGTAAATGGATTGACCTTTTTCAAAAGATTGTTTTATCAGCACTTTAATTCACAAATTAAGGCACACGTGTTGGTTTTGAACTCGCTTTCAGTACCTTCATTTGAAGTTTCCAGCACTCCTTGTTCTGGTGCTAACATATTTCACAGCGCGTTTGAACCTCCTTTGACCAAGGGGCAGTTAGAGAAGAAAGGACCCTTGAAGCTCCATTCGTGCTGCTCAGACATCTCCCTTTGAGCTCTTTATTGAGAAATTGAGTTGAACAATCTGGCAATCACAAACATGTGCCTTAATAACTTGTTCCAGCACCCTTGTACGCCACCACCAAGGGCTCCCATTTCTCCTTGCCAGCCAGCCCTTCACAGCCCTAGGGATGGCAAGAAGGACAAGACGAGGTACTTCCAGTGCATTCTTCCACACTTCAGCGGGAAACACAGGACTCAACCTCTAGAACAGCGCTGTCCGATAGGAAGAGTATGAGCCATGTCTGTAAGTCTAAATTGTTTACTAGCCCCTCTCAAAAAAGGAAAAAGAAATGGGTGAAATGAAACCGTCATGTTTTACATGACCAAATATATCCGAAATAATATTGTTCAACAAGTAATCGATATTAAAATCATCACTGATATCTTACATTCTTTTTTTTTTTTCTTTTGCACTACATCTTCAAACTCTGACAAGTACTTTACATCTATGGTGCATCTTAATTCAGACTAGGCACGGTTCAAGTGTTCAATAGCTACCTGTGGCTGGTGGCTACAGTATTGGGTAGCGCACTTCTAGAACGTTTCTCTGATGAAGAAGTTGATCTAGAAAACCTGAGACAGGTAATGACTCTTGTGACTTTTTCCAGAAGAAGTAGCCATATATACAAGTTTTAATACATATAAAAACATATAGGTATGCAATGTGTGTGTATATATATATTGTTTTCTTATCAAGCAAAAGGGGCGGGTTTGGGGGAGCCCAAGAGGAGAGCCAGGAGAGCCATAATGGAAATAAAATTGACAGCCTCTCAAAACTCAGGTGGCACTTTCCTTTCCCAGTTAATTACGGTTTTAATTACATGGCTTCTTGCGACTCCTTGATACCTAATAAACCAGACTCTTTGGGGCAGCCAAGTTGGGTTTTACTTGAACTGCAGGTGTAAGACTCAGCATGAAACATAAATCAACTTCTTAAACACACTCCCAGGGTGTGTTCAAGCTTTTTCTTCCTGTTTGCTTGTAAAATCACATCTTTTCACCATTGTTGGTAAAGAAATGATTGAAGCAGCTATGAGTTGAATAATAGCTCTGTGTTTTTGACTCACTTGGCCCGGCATAAAACATTTTGCCTCCGATGAAATAGAAGAGGGGAATACAAGATGGGGTTTTTTTCCTTCTTTCAGTCTTATGAGTAATATATACTCCTGAATATTGACCATTTCATTTAAGAAAATAAAAACCTGTTAGGGAAAATAAAAATGAAGGCCCTGGGAATGTGTTAGGATTTCTGGTTTGAGTATTTGGAGCCCATAAGATGATGGGGAGCTGCATTTATTCTGGGTGAGTGCTTCATGAAGTCAGTCTAGTTCAAACCCGGTAGAGTGTGGGCCAGGCATGGGGGCTCTGCTGCAACAGAAAACAGGGAGGGAGAGAAGCGTTCTCAAAGTCCTCATTGGCTGAAAAACCAGCAGAATCTGATGGCATTATGAGCAGCTTGCAATTTAGCTTCAGCAGCAGGAAAATCTGCACTTGATCAACTCTGCCATAACTAGTAAACGTCACTATGGTGAATGTGGGTTTCAATGGAAGGTTTTGCAGTGCCTAGTGATAATTCTGCCAATCCTCCCTCCTTCCCTCCTCCACCCATAAAGAGAAAGTGCAACATATGGTATTTGCATGTTATCACAAAATATGAGATACTGGGTGAAATAAATTACGTGTGAAGGGGGTTTAGCCCATAATTTCTAGTAATTTCAAAAACATGAAAATGGCTTTTGAAGTAGGAGAAAGGGCCTTTCTCCTTGGGGAAAACTTCAAAACACATCACACACTATATAAACACAAATGCGTTTACCTTGCCTGGGCCTCCCTCTTTTTCTCCTTGGAATTCTAGCTAATTGTCAATGATGTCTGGGTTCTAACAAGAGGTTTCTTTTTCAGACCTAAATTATTTGAATGCAAGCTCTCTGATAGGGAAGTTCTATTGTGAGTAGGAAAGTTCGAGGGGGAGGGCCTGTGGGGGAGGGTTGGGGAAGGAAGGAAGTTGCTGCACAGGAATCACAATCTTCTTATGAAAGAAGATCCAAAGTTGATTCATGGTCTGTTGCTCCTCCCAGGTTCTCATCAATAATGCTGAGTCCTGAAAAGATGTTTTTCTTGTCTCTGAGTGGTCTCTACTTGTTCTTCTTTTATTAACTTTCACAGCTCTCTGCCTGGAGATGCAATGATCAGATTAAATGTAGAGACCCAGATTAGAAAGCATGATGCAACCCTTGGAATATCCACATGTCTGGCTCCTACTGGCCCCTTAACCATGGTTGCATTTTGGAAAATATGTCCAAGATGAGTGTATGGGTGAATACAAACTCTGAGCTGGGAAGTGCTTTGTTTTTATGTTAGCAGTGAAGACCTAGAAACGGGCATTCATGGGTATTATTGTAACTGCTGCCCCAGAAGTCACTGGTTGTAAGAGTTTCTGTTCATCTTTCATTTAAAATGAATGCTTATTACTATGCACAAGTCTGCTCTACTATGAAGTCCAGGGGATAGGCGAATTGCCTTGAGCACACAGCCTAGCACACAGTCAGTGCTCAGTAACTATTGGTTGAGCAAATAAATGAATTGAAGTGGACTTAAACCCCTCCATCTATTCTGGACAGGTGAAAAAAGAGTGAAGATCCAAGAAAACTGGGTCCAGTTACGTATCATTAAAATGCTCATCAAGTTGTGGGACAGGGGGAAAGGCTGAGAGACTCCAAATAGACTTTCCCTGAATTCCTCAATCTCTCTTCTCAGCCAGTGTGCCTGTCTGGCCAGAAATTCTAAGGAGATTATTTACCCTTGGATGCCAAAGGCATCATCCTTGAAGCAGTGGGATGGAGAGCAGAAGGAAATGATCATCAGGAAAAAAGCAACATGGTAATCACTAGTAATTGGATGGTCCATGAGAGCTTAAAAAGCACTTTCAAAGAACTTTTTTCAGTTATCTGCATAAAAATCTTGAGTTAAACCCATTATCTTCATTTGGCAGAAGAGGAAACTAAGGTTCAGAGAAATGAAGTGCCTTGCCTAAAATCACAATGATAAAAAATCATTGATATCCTAGTTCTGAAACCAAGGAGACTGAGTCTTTTCTTAAGTTGTATTTTAAAAATCAATTAGCAAAAAATTGGGGCACCTGAGTGGCTCAGTCGGTTAAGCATCTGCCTTCTCCTCAGGGTCCTGGGATCAAGTTCTGCCTCGGGCTCTCTGCTCAGCTGGGAGTCTGCTTCTCCCTCTGTGCTCTCTCTCTCTCAAATAAATAAAATCTAAAAAAAGAAAACATCAACTAGTAAAAAAATCAATTAGTGAAAACATCTTTGTCTCAGTCAGATCCCCAGTTTCCATCCCCAGGGCAACTATTGTCTAGCTTCTTTAGTATTCTTAAAGAAATTTAAGTGTATATATAAGCATACACACACACACACACACACACACACACACACACACACACACAAGTAGGGGCATGATAGCACATTCTTCTAATCAAAGCTTTCCTTTGAAGAACCTGTAGCTGGGTGAGTATTTATACAAAGCTTCCCATCACGTATGGATCTACATCATTGTATTAAATTTTACAAATATAATGTATTTTTCCATTTCCCCTTTAGTGGGTATTTAAGTTGCTTCTAGGAATTTGACATTGTAAACAATGCTGAAATGAATGTAAAATTAGAAGATGACACTGCAAGAAGGCCTAACAAGGTAGGATTGTGTGTTGGGAAGAGATCCAGTGTAACATTAGGGCACCTGGGTCCTGGTCTTAACAAGATCTGTGATAATGAAGCCTCTCAAAGTCTAAATGACCTCGGAGACCTCCTATCTCCTCCAAAATGGTCCAGAGGAGAGGTAATGTTCTCCAGTCATTACATTTATTGGCAGTGCTTTCAATGTAATTAACATGGTAATGGATGCCGTGGTTGCTCCTCGTCCATGCTCCTCACTTGGATATCCACATCACCCCTTTACAACTTCTATGTTTTGGGGGAAGCTGACATCAAGCCCTAAATGTGACTCAGGCCCAACTTCATCAATATAATCCCTTCCCCTGGTTACAGTTTTCAGGTCTGGGATCAGTATAGACCAAGTTGGATCACAAAGACACAAAAAACTCTGGGAAAGAGAGTTCTTTCACTCTTTTGAGAGGCTTTCCTGGAGGGGGAAACATGTAAACTCAGAAAGTGTTTGTGGCCATCTGCCAACCCCAAAGAAATGCCAGCCTTGGGATAAAGTTAACACCTGAAAGGAAGGATGGAGAGAAGGATGGTTCCATGGACCTTGGTGATATTCTTAAACCATTGAAGCAATCCAACCTGAAGGCTTGCCCAATTTTGCCTTCTATTTATGTTAGCCAATAAAAATCCCTTTAGGGTCTGAGTCTTTATGGTTAGGTTTGAATCATATTTTTCTGTTACATGCAATTTAAGGCATCTTAAGAAACAGGAAAATAGATATCAATATAGATACTCATGTAAGTACACAGTTTATTGATGCTTCTTGAATACAGGTCAGGTACTGTGCTTTATAAGCATTACCCCCTTTAATCATCACGGCAACCCATCAAAATAGATAATACCATACACATCTGGCAGATGAGAAAACAGCCTCAGAAATGTTACGTAACAGTCCAGGTTATGCAGTTAATCAGCAGGGGAGGTGCAATAGCATAGCTCCAAAGCTCTTGCTTAGAAGCACATACCTCTTCCAGCCTCAACTCAAATAAACATGTTTATTTGGTGTACCATCCCTCTAAGCAGGATTATGAAGGGGTAGGCTTTTCTCTAGTGTCTTGCCCTACCAGAACCCTCCTCCCACAAAGGTACACAAGGCTCTCGACTGAAACCCCCTCTCCACCCAGGGTAAAGGAACTCGGTCCAACTGGCAGCCATGTCTCCACCTCTAAGCTCCCTGTAGTCTCACACTTACTGGATCTGCATCCCACTCCTTTGCTGCTAGATACCCATTCAAGTTAAATTATTAATGAGTAAACATGTTTTCATGATATGCTCTTTCCAACATATTTGCATTTCACCAGAAACCTTTGAAGTCTTTCCCCAGATGAGAGACTAATGGAGACGCTAAAGGGTACCAGGTACATTAGAAGATGGGTAGACGTGATTTTCAAATAGTTCTTTTCAGGTGACAACATTTACCACCAGCCAGATTATATGAACATCAAGCTCACATTTTATTGACTGAAAACTGGTAAGTTCATTCAACGTGTGGCAAAAATCAAGAAGAAAATACTTGATCTAAAAAATAAGAAATAATTAGTAACAGAATCACATTTCTAACAACAAAATGTCAGAAAAGAATGAACCCTTCTTTGGGCATGAATGTGCCAGATAATTTATAAACAACCACACATGTGCACATACACATATATATCACATATCTACAATATGAGCATCTTTTTTCTTTTTTTTTTTTTTTTTCCTGTTCACCTGATTAATTCGTAGACGGAGCTCAGATTCAGCACTGGTACCCAGTCCTTTGTTTTCTTCTTTTCACAGCTTAAATACTTTGAGATTAACTTCTTCCATATAACATTGTTCTCATTATTGTCTTTTGTTTATATAAACCAAAGAAAGGAAGAAAAGAAGGAAAATAGGAAGGAAGGGAGGGAGGGAGGAGGAAGAAAAAAAAAAGAAGGGAAACATCAAAAAGATATTGTTTGAACAGACTTTCAGAATAAAAATGAAAACTGTAGTTATATTTATTAATTCTTTTCTGCCATAATTTACACGGCAGTGTTTTATTATGTTGATTACTAGGAAGGAATAAAAGGACCTCACCAATAATTAATTAATTGTGCAATTAAAATCACACACCTGAATCTTCCACAAATGTTTAAATAAATCACTTTTAAGAGAATTAGTACGTAGTTGATGTCCCAGATGTTCCAAAGGCAAACAGATGTGTTAATTAGCATACTTTAGGGCTTGAACTATACTTAAGTCTCTTCCTTATAATTTTTCCTTTTATTTTCGACTCTAAATTCCTTGGGTAAAAAAAGGTCAAAACCTGGCCTGATAACAGCAATTCATGTCAGAAGAAAGTAAATACATGTTTTGTGAATCAGTAAATTAAATTGAAACTGCAAACAAGTTATGTATTATTTGCTTGAACTGGGATAATCCAACCAGATAAAAATTAAAATAAAACCGACAAGCAAAAGTAGTAGTAAACACACATTTAAAAATATTCAAAAACAACTTCCACCTGTATTATTTCCAGTTACCCGCACAGTGCCTCTGTGGGGAAAGGGCTATTTATTCTTCCCAGTTGCAGTGAAGCAACCAGAGACAAAGATGACTTCAATTTTCACAGCAAGCAAGTCGCAGAACCTGGTATTCCTGGAACCTGAAAACTCCAAATCCCACGCATGCTCTTTTCCCTACACAATCCTTTCTCCCAGGAACTGCGGATTTCCCTCAAGTCCGAAAAGAGCTTAAGAAAGAGATGTCAGGGAAGACAGGAAAGAGCCTTCCTACAAAGTGGAAAGAGTCTGTGAGAAATTATTTGATGAGCCTATGGAAACCCAGTGAACATGTGTTTAGAGTAACGTGGAAAAGATGAAATGCTATGATGCTTTGAAACAAAGATTTATCTTCTGGCGAGACAAACTGAAACTGCCCTGCTTTAGCAAAATGTTATTTGGTGGCATGATGGAGTGAAAAAAAGGTCTGGCAGACAGAGGCCTGCTCCATGGGGTTCTGGAGAACACTGATGCTCCGGGGAACCGTGGAGAAGGGGAGGAGGCTGTTGACTACAGCCACGCAGAAAGGGCTGTTTCCCTCCACTATCATTTCATTAAGAAAAAGAACAGCAACTTTGTTATCAGAGCAGAAGTTGCATAACAACGATGAGGCATGAGAAAACAATCTATATAAAAGTCCAATGGCCTCCACTCCATCAGCTTACTTTTTTAATTAAGCACACAGACCCACGCCTCAAGCACCTCAAGAAAGAAATGAAGCACGCTCAACAGGAAGAATAAATCAAGGTGGTAGCTAGACATTCTTACACCAGAATTGCAACACAAAGGAGGAGGCTTCATAGACTAGGAACTCACCCTCTTGAGGCTTCCAGGGGACTTCTTCTTCAACCAGCCATGGATCCAAATTCCACGTCCAAATTTGCTTACACATTGAGAAAATATTCAAAGCAGTAACTCCCACTGCCTTGTACTTCAGAAGAACAAAGAAATCAGTGGGGAATCCAATGAGATGATCTAGAGGGGGAAGTTCACATTTGAAGGAAGAATTCTTTCTTTCAAATACTGATAAGAAAAAAAAAATGTCCCACTATCACCATTATCATCGTTACAACGTGGAAATCAGGGGCTCCGTGGATCTGGCCAAAGTCACAGAGGAATTAAAGAGCCAAGAAAGGATTAGAGAAGTGGACCCAACTCTTCTGATTCTCCGGCCGGGACCGCCTCCGCCAGCACACTGGGGCGGCCAGCTAGAGGAAGAAAGGCCCAGAGAGAGGAGGGCGCTGCTTGCAGAAATGGAAATTCCAGGTGTACCCCTAGACAGGTGGTCGCACTCAAGAGAACGCTCAGAAGTGCTCCACACAGCCCAGGCATGTTCTTCTTCCACGCGTCTGTCAATCTGACCTTGGTGGGATCATTCAGAAGTCCTGAACCTGATTTATGAATTATTTTAATTCATTTTCTTTTAATTAAACTACCCCTTTGCTAATGTCTGTGTACTTCCTTGCCTCGTGGCCACTACCATGGACAGCAATATTCTACAAAAGTGCCCCTCACCCCCTCCTCTGACAACCTCCAGTTGGCAGGATATGTAGCAGCACTTTGGTTTAGAGGCGGCAGTTTCCAAATGCTCTCATCTTTTGGCAAAGTAGCACTAGGCCAACCGTGAGTCCTCATTTAGAACGTCGCAGTATCGTTTTTTGTATGAGCAGAAACCAGAAATCCAATTAGGAGTGGGAATGGCAGATAACCTTTTATAGGAGAGATTATGAGTCCATATCGGGCTCCCTTTAGAGAGGATTCATCTTAGAACAATTACGTAAACACCAATAGAGCAAGACTTGGAATTCTTTGAGAACATAAGGATAGAGAAAACCAGAGAGCTGCGGAGATTTTGCTACTGTGGAGAGCCATAATGTTGCTACTAGGGAGTGCGGGAAGCATTTACAGTAAACACAAGGAGGGGAAGATCTAAAGCATTTGGCACGCATTGACAACAATTATTTGAAAAAGCGAAAAAGCCCTGGAACATTTAAAGAGAATTATAAAGGATTTTGTCAGACTCAAAGGGAGAGAAAACTCCATGGCTGGAGATGGAGCTGGGGATCTGCGAACCTCTTGCCTCAAGGAGAGCGGAGCAGCCTTAGTGGGGAGCCGGGAGGCTGCCAATCCAAGCCACCCTCTGACGGCTCCTGAAGAGTCATCCGCAACATGATTTACTCAGCCAGCGATATATGTGTTGCTCAGAGATAGTCTCGAAAGTGAGCGAATGTGGAAAGGAGGGAGGCAGCTAGCTGAGCTGGGAGAATTGAGAGCAGACCCTGAGACAAAGTGAAGTGGCTCGCACTGAAGACAGGGAGAGGAGATGGGTGCCTCCCCTCTGAACTGGGTCTCCCCTTGAGCCAGAGCCGCCTCCCCAAATGTGTGACCTGCACAGTTGACAGGGCACCAAGCTCAGAAGGGCCCTGGGTTTGGTTTAATGCACTACGGTCACCATCTTGAAATCCTTACTTATTTTTGAGCCCAGGACCTCACATTTTCATTTTGCACCGAGCCCCACAGATCAGGTAGCCAGTCCCGCTCTCCTGCAGGGCACCATCCGGTGTCCGGACCCTGTCACAAATGCCCAAAGCTGGGGATTTCTGTCTCCCGACTGACCAGCAGGCTCAAAGAAATATGGAGAGAGTCAAGGTAGATAATTTTACTGACAAAGTGAGAAATTCGAGGCAATAGAATATTGTTTTCTTCTTGGTAATAACCTGACGAGGATTTATTTTCCGGTCTTTACTGGCATTATATCTTTTTCTAAAAGCCACTGGGGCTGTGGTTTGACCTGGTGCAGTTTAAGAGACAGGACTGTAATCACTAGGCCAACAAGAGGGAAAATGCCCCATCAACTCAACCCAATTCAATATGCATTAACCTCCCTGGGAGGGAAATCGTGGTTAGGCCCTGTGGTGATTGAGAAGGGGCGTCACCGGTTCATTGGGTTGGAGAAACACAGCCCTGAACTGGCTGGCTACCAGGCCTGGGTGAATGTTCCTGCTGAAGAAAGCGTTTGAGAAGTGGGTCTGGAGGTACTAAAGGGTAGATCATTCCGGAATTGCTTCAGATTCAGACCCTATTTAATTCGGATCCTCGCCTCAGCAACCTTCCTGCAACGTCCTCACAAAAGAACATGCTGCTTCTCTAGCACAGAAGGTCCATATAAAAATTATTACGTTTCAATAAATAAGTAATATAATTAAGAGTAATCTTTTCCATATCCCAAATTCAGCACTAAAATTAAACAAGCCCGCACATATTCCAGAGACAATAACCAAAGGGGAGGGAGTTTGAGGAAACAGATGAAAACAATATAAAGACATGCAAAACTGCTATTAGCTTGGGATAGATAAAAGAATTTCTAAATTATAGCTTTTGGTAACGTTTAAGTTGAGAGTCTAGTAATCTGGGTGCAAATTGTACTTGGGGGCATTTGTTCTTTGTAAAAGAAAATAGATTAAGAAAGAAGAAATAGAGTTGCTAAGCCCACCATCAGAAAACAAATCTTCAGAGGACGGCCCCAGCCCTTTGAAACGTTACATAAAACCTGTCACCACAGGGCTTCCAAGTGAGGACACTGAGCCAAGCCTGGCCTGTCGATTTCTAGAGCTGGGAGTGAACCTAGAAATCACTCACCTCATGAACCTCTTTTCTGGTAGGAGAGGTCCTGGGTAGAAAGACGTCTTCTGCTGAAGTCCTCCATACATACAGGGGGTAAAGGGCAGGGAGGAGGGCAGTGCACTCAGCCGCATCACGACCCCCTCCCCAACATGGCCACTCATCTGGCCAACGTACCCAAGATGTCCCAGAAAGGATGGGACTCGCCCAAGGTACACAGCTCAGTGGAGGTGGGTGTGGGAGTCCCACTCAGGCCTCTAGACCCAGCCCAGCCCTTCCTGATGGGGAGGAGCAGGAGCATTCCAGTGCCCCCAGTCCCAGTCAAGCAGGAACAGCCACCGATGTCACCTCCAGCCTGGCACCCTGAGGCCACACTGTGCCACGGCCCAGGCTGAACCATCTTTGCTCAGTGAAGCCAAGGAGGAAGGGGGTGGCATTGTCTTGAAGCCATAGGGATCCAGAATGAAGATATTCCATCTAGGGTCCACAAATTGATGAAGACTGTTCTTAGAAATTGCCTCTGGCCCTGCACCCTCGGTCACTGCAGTCAGGGCCTCAAAGATCTCTGAACTGGGCCTTCCTGATTATCACGTCTATCTCCAAACAACAAACAACACACTCACTCACTCTCTCTCACTGTTTTTTTTTTTTTTAAGATTTTATTTATTTATTTTAGACAGAGAGAGAGAGAGCACGAAGGGGAGGGGGAGGGGGGAGGGTGGTGCCGAGGGAGAAGCAGACTTCCCACTGAGCTGGGAGTCCCACATGGGGCTCAATCCCAGGACCCTGAGAGAGCATGACTTGAGCTGAAGGCAGACGCTTAACAGACTGAGCCACCCAGGCGCCCCTCTCTCCCTGGTTTTTTTATGTGACCAGAGCCTTTTTACTGAGGAACTATTCCATGAAAACGTGATTTTCATCTTATTTTGAAAACCCCAAAATGTTCATGCATCTGGCTTTGTGAGGAGCCAAAGTGCTATACACCAGTAGACCTCAAACTTGAGGGTCCAGCAGAATCCCCTGGAGGCCTGTTGAACAGATTGCTGGGCCCGTTCCCTTCAGTTGGTCTGGGGTGGAACCTGAGAATGTGCATTTCTGACAAGCTCTTGGCCCCTGCTGTCAACTATGTCTGAGGGAATGCTGGCTCTGTTCAGCATGCCTTCACAGTGCTACAGAGCTGAGCACCCCTTCCAAAGAGATGACGTCTCATCTCAGTGCTCTGCGAGGGTGGTCTTCCACATGAACTATCAAGAACAAGGCTTGTTAATACCCCCAGCCTTGGCCTTCCTGTGATACCTTCTGCCCAGGCTTGTGCTTTCAGCTCTGCAAGACGATCTGAACAGGGAACTGGTGTCAGAGCTCCAAAAAGACTCCTCTCTTGCTTGTAGAGTGCAGGGAAGCCACTGGGCATGTGTAACATGGTGACTCTACCAATGCTGACAAGACCAAGAATGTTGACCGAAAATGTAACGGCACCAGAGGGGAAGGGGATGGCGTTGTCTTGAAATTTCCAGATCAGCTATTTGTATGGTCTCAAATCTCAGGTTCAAGCCCACGTCCCTTTGCCAGACAGGAGGCAGGAAAATGCTTCACTGGAAGAGGAGAGCGAAAAGCAAAATCTTCTTTAGAAATGATAAAGCTGGTGTTCATTAACATTTAAAGAGGCAGTACTTTTTTTATATTCCAATAATTCTTTTATTCTTTTGGGTGAATTTAACAGACAGATTTCTCCTTCCAATTGTGTGTCCTATGAAAATAAGATAATTGATTTCAGAGAAATGTTATTTATAAATTAAGTTATTTTCTCATTTGTATTTTAATTTCTTGCTTAGTTCTGGTCAAAAATCCTATGAATTATGCATTTTAATTTATAATTAAATAACCAAGTAATAATAGGACATTACTAATATGCTAATCATAAAAAAATGACTACTGTAAAAAAAAATGCATAGGGACAATTCATTGTGAAGAAAACAGAGAAGCACAGGTTAATTTAAAGTTGAAATTTGGTTCTCAATTTGCCATTATTACACTCAGGACTCAATTCCAGAATTGCATCTTTGTGTGTTAGGCCCTATGGGAAAACCAATACATTAACAGACATGAAAGAACTTCGTGAATGTTAAATCATGAAAAAAATTGCATTAGAATTATTTAATAGGAGCATAAGATAATGTTGCTGCCCTCAAAATAGTTCGAGTACCCCCAGCAGCCAGCCATCTGAGTCAGCCTCCTTATAACATGAGCATCTTTTCCACAACACCACTGACAAGGGTCATTAAGTGCTATTTAAACCATCTCAGATGCTCAAAAGATCTCCAGATAGTCCACATTGATGGGACACATGAAATCAGCCCAGTATCTCTTCCAATGGGAACCCATAGAAACATGAACACAGCTTTCATGGCCTCCACTCTAACTCCTCAGATGCAGATTCAACAATTCCAGTTGTATTAGATTAGCGGAATCCTGCAAGTCTGAAATCTAGAAGGCAGACTGACAAGCTGGAGATTCAGGTAAGAGTTGATGTTGCAGTCTTGAGGAGAATTTGATCTTCTTCAGGAAACCTGCCTTTGCTCTCAAGGCCTTCGACTGATTAGATAAGGCTCACCCACATTAGGGAGAGTAATCTGCTTTACTCACAGTCTATTGATCGAAATGTTAATGACATCTAAAAATACCCTCACGGCAACATCTAGACTGGTGTTTGACCAAACAACTGGACACCGTAGCCTGGCCAAGTTGACACATAAAATGATCACAGGGATCCTTTCCCCACTTTGATCGCATTGATGTCAGTTAGCATTCTGGCCAGGGGAGGGGGCAAGGACTTGATTCTTTGGCTTTACATTTCTCTGAGGAGATGTAGAGTCACACTGGTTGGCCTGATCAATGAATCCGAGAGGCTTCACTGAGTGTTTGAGGCTAAGTCCTCACAGGACCTTCTACTTTAAAACCACCTGCTTGCAGAGTTCGATTTTTTTCCTGCATGTGGTGAGCTTAGGGGGCAGGCCCCTTCCAGGCTTATGGTTCTTACCCATACACGTGCTTGATTCAGAAATCAGAGAAGATGAAGATGTGATTGTCACCTCTAAATCCTCAACAGCTTCCTCTCTCAGAATGTGGTCTGGTTTGTCGATGGCCATCGTAACATCAGCACACAGTACAGAAAAAATGAGGTGCCCCTCCTTTGATCCATAGCCTTTGGAGTCATCCAGTCACTGCTGTCTCTTCAAAGCAGTGTGGCCTTTGGCACATTGATCCATCCTCCTTAGCCTCAGTCTCCTTGTTCACAAAATAAGGCTATGATTACCTACTTCATAGAGATATTGTCAGGGTTGAACTAAATGAGGGTATGAATTTAAAACATCCAATGAAAAAGCCCAAGAGATAGTTAAGTATGTGCTCAATAAATAGTGGTTCATTTTTGGGTCACTTTCAGACAAGCTCTCTTCCCACAACTTGCATTAGTTTAATGAACTTCTTAGTCCAAAAAGCAGGATTTTACACCTCATTGGTTTCAAAGTGGAATCATTTGGGTGGATGACCTGTTGAAGAAGTCCTGCCCGGGTTCAGTAACCTCTGCGTCTTAGCTCACACTCTTCCTAATTCTTATAAGCCACCACACACTTGTTGTCTGATCTAGGCCTGCCCTCTCTAAGTTCTTTGGGAACAGTTTTCCACCAGCCATATACCAACCTAATTATAATCTCTAGGTTTATGGTATTCTTAATTATGTATGGGAGATCTTGTGAAATTTAGGCTTTATTCAGTTACTTGTTTGGTGAGCATGTATTGACCCTGTTATCATATATTAGGCTCTGGATTGAGCACTGGAATTGCCAAAATGAAAGATCCAGTCCCTGTCCTCAAAATCTTCCAGACTAGCGGCGTCTGGGTGGCTCAGTCGTTAAGTGTCTGCCTTCGGGTCAGGTCATGATCCCAGGGTCCTGAGATCGAGTCTTGCATGGAGCTCTCTACTCAGCGGGGAGCCTGCTTCTCCCTCTCCCACTCCCTCTGCCTGCAGCTCTGCCTACATGTGAGCTCTCTCTCTTTGTGAAATAAATAAATAAAATCTTTTAAAAAAACAGCTTCCAGACTAGTGGGGAACACAAACACCAACAGACAGATACCACACAGCACAGCCAATGCCGCACTGGGAAGCAATGGGGTCAGATGGGCAGAGGAGAGGGCTATCCAGACCATCTTAGAGGTTCATGACAAGCTTCTTAGAGGACAAGATGCCTCAGTTTAATGTATAGGAAGCAGAGAAAGCGGAGAAGCACGTTAACTTCCGAGGAAATGGTCCGTCCAAAGGCAAGGCATGAGGAAGAGAGAAGTTGGTGAACAAGGGGAACACTAAGTTTCTTAGGGCCAGAGCCCAGGGTACCCATGGGCCAATGGACCCTAGGGGCCCACCACAAAGGGTCATGGGTGCCATGCAAATACTGTTATATTACCCCGTAGGCAAGGAGGAGCAGTTGAAGGATTTTACGCAGGGACCTTAACATGATCCCAATGGCATTTAGGAAGATACAGAGGGCCTTGGTGGGAGGAGAGAAATGTTCCTCTTTGAGAGGCTTTCCCATTCCGTAGATGAAGGCAAATAATCCAGAAGAGAGTCCACAGTGGGAGATCTCTCTGTTGGAGAGCCGGATAGTAAAGATTTTGCGATTGGTAAGAGAGGTTATAGTGCCCTCCCAGTAAAGTAAGCCAACTGAATCAGGCACTGAAGAATTGGGCGGGGCCTCACGATGCCACCTGGAGCAGCTCCCTGCTTCGATGCAGGCACGGCCGGGCCCCCGGCAGCACGAAGCCACACCGCGGAGTCTTGGGCCCGGAAGCGGCTGGTCGGCGCGATACAGTCCGCGCTCGCGGGTAGAGCGCCAGGGTCTCAGCTCCTGCTAAGCCCGCGACTCTGTGCGCTGCGCGCTGCCGCTGTCGCCATGGAGGAGGTGGCAGGGGAAGACACGCCGGAATCGACAATGGGTTTCCCATGTCAGATCTCCCAGGAAAGAAAAAATTATATTCAGTTTCTCTGTGCACAGACATGTCAACAATGATCCTCACACAGAGGATTTTTCTTTTAGTCTCTGTTTTGACATGATAGCAATATGAGGGACTCAATCCCTCTACTCTGAAACAAACACACGACCTTTTTGAAGAGGTTCATTTTAAGAAGAGAAGCATTTTAAGAGATTGCTCCTGCTTTCTTAGAGATTGCTAAAAAGTGCCTCAGGTCTTCTCAAGTGCTACGACTAATTCCAGAATGTCAGGAAATGCAAAAACACCAATTTCCAAAGGAATGAGTTGGAGCCATTTCTGGCTCTCGCATACTCTAGCATTCTACCCTATAAGTGGTCGGTCAAGAGAGATCAGATTTGGCCAACAGGGGAACGAGGGAAGCATTCTTGGAAAGGAGGGAAGGAGGAACCAAAGATAAGAAGGAGCGAAACACTAAAGCTGGAGAGAGGGACCAAGGTGTTCTCTTGTCAAGGAAAAAGATGAGACCACACATAACAACAGGCAAGTGTTTTGTTTCACTGTCTAATAATAATTGCAGCTCATATTTATGCACCGCTTACCCCATGCCGGTCCTCGTTCTCAGAACTACACTCATTAACCTGGGATTCTCACAACACAGTGAGATGGATACTATTATTGTCCCCACACAATAGGTGAGAACAATGCGGCACAAGGAGATCGAGCAAGTCTTCCACCATCGTACAACTAGACAATGAACCCAGGGAATCTGGCTTTTCACCATCACGAGGAGGAATTGCATTTGGCTGGATTTTGTTCTTGTTGACTTACTAAGAGCCGATTCAAATAGGATCTTTAAAGTCATTTGTTCTGAGTTGGAAACACACGCCTTGTCCTTAATCCACACCTTGGGGAATTTTAATTTCTTGGGTGTACTTCCTTGTGGCTTATATTACTTTCAAAAGTGTAATTGTAAGATATAAAATAATTCTGAATCCTGGCTTATAGATTAAACAGCTGCTTAACGTGGGCACATTCAGATCAATTTAAGGCCGACATATCTTCCTTATGAAAATTTTACTTATTTTACATGAAGAATTTGTTGTTATTCTTGCTGAACTTCAAGACTTAGAAAGAGATATATTTATTTACTTTGGCCTACATCTAGTATGTGTTGCTTGGTCTATTCTTCTGAGTTTATTGTATCTCTTAATCTTCTACACATGCAACCAAGGACCTCAGTGATGAGGGCATTGGAAAAATCTAAACAAACAATAAATTCTGGCAACGAGATTCCCTATAAATGGAGCACTTAATAAAATAATGCTTGGAAACGTGATGTGGGATTGATTAGATCTTTATGAAGTCACCAAATTATAAATTTCCAGTGCTTGCCGTAACTGGTAATTTTTTTTTCTTATTGCCTGAAATATTTGTCATCAGTATTTTGTACACGATAAAACAAAATAATTCCTTCTTTTGGGAAGCTAATGTGATTCAGTACTATGGTTCAGATAAACCTAGAAGCCATGATGTTTTCCTCCTAATCCTGAAGCTTGGATTACTGCTCGTGGCTCTTCTCTTTTCCTTGTATTGTCCAATTTAGTCATTCAACATTTGTTAAGTACCTACCATGCTCTAAGGACTGAGAAGAGGATGGTTAGTCAGAAAGACAGAACTACTTTTGTCACGGGATGATGCAGTAACAATAAAGCATAAAGGCTAGGAGCCTAGGATGCAATGGAAATGCATAGAGAGAATATAAATATGAGAAGAAACACACCAAAATGTTGGAGCAGTTCTCCTTAAGTGGAGGGAGTTTGGTGAATTCTTTCAAATTAAATATTTCAAGGTCTTTTCCAAGTTTTATTTAGTAGGAAAAAAATATTTTTAAAAAAATAAAATATATTTTTAGTCTATTCAAAGACTGTCTTAAGATTTTTAAGATATATCAAAATATTTTTTAATATCAAAATAAATTTTCATATCTTTTCTGTCATGAGGCATCATTTTTCAGGCTATGACCATAGATCCCATGGCCTAATGAAGCTACCATTGGATAAACACCCTTCTGAATTTAAAAAGGTCTCAGGCATCCCTCACCTCCATGTTGCCCCTCCGTGCGATCTCATCTACCTCCTTCTTCCTCCTCTCAACTTCATGAGCAGCAACCGAAGAATATAAACTATAGTCACATGAAATTTTAGAGATTCCATAAATGCGTCCTCTGATTCCCTCTCCAGAACCTCTGATGTCAACAAAACAACAGATAGATTACATTCATTTGTATAAGAAAAAGCAAAAGCATCAGCAACTATAACAAGATAGCAAAACTATGATTATGTCCAAAGACAAGATGATTTAGACAGAAGCCAACCTGAAGCAGCAACCAGAACTTTTGCAGACGCTCTGTTGTTGGTATCTGTCTGATAAAATATTTTTTTCCAATTTGAAGGTAGAAATTATAGCCTTTGTTTCTTTGTGGTGCTGAAAGTTAATCAAGAATAATTTCTCCAGGACACCTGGGTGGCTCAGTCGGTTGGGCGTCTGCCTTCAGCTCAGGTCGTGATCCCAGGGTGCTGGGATCGAGTCCGGCATCAGGCTCCTTGCTCAGCAGAGAGCCTGCTTCTCCCTCTCTGCTGTTCCCCCTGCTTGGGCTCTCTTTCTCTGATAAATAAATAAATAAATAATAAAATCTTTTAAAAAAAGAAGAAGAATTTTTCCAGGTGTTAAATGCGTTTCCTAGTAATAAAATAATAACACCTTCTTGTTAGAGAGAACTTACAAAGTCCAGAAAAAATTTAGAGAAGGAAAGAGAACCCCACATAATCCAGCTGAGAAATGCCCACTTTTATTGTTAAGTCCCTGTATAGTTGATTTTATCTTGGTGTATCCTGCTCTCTTCATTTAACGTTATGTTGGGAGCAGGTCATTCCTCTTTTTTTTTTTTTTTTTAAGATTTTATTTATTTATTTGACAGAGAGAGACACAGTGAGAGCAGGAACACAAGCAGGGGGAGTGGGAGAGGGAGAAGCAGGCTTCCCGCTGAGCAGGGAGCCCGATGCGGGGCTCGATCCCAGGACCCTGGGATCATGACCTGAACTGAAGGCAGACGCTTAACGACTGAGCCACCCAGGTGCCCCGGTCATTCCTCTTTTTAACAAAATTTTTTCATGACTATAATACTCTATCGAGTGGATATATTACTTAACTGTGTTTCTTATTTCTGTATACTTAGTTGCCTTTTATTATTTTACTATTATGTTATAATGAATGTTTTGCATTAAAAATAACTAATACAAACATCTAAAGGACTTAATAATTACAAATCAAGATCAAAGAGAAAGTTTGAAGACACTTGATCCATGTTTTTACAGTTTATAAATGACAAATTAGCCTTGGTTTCCCACCTTTTTGGTGTTTTTTACATGACCAACTAATTTAATAATACCTAGGTTTATAAGCGTTTCAACCTCTTTGTTTTAATACCCTGCTTTATTTCGCAAATTCTTTAAGGCAACTTCAAGTTTTTGCCTCTTTAATAGAATATGTATTAGTTATATTTGCAGCATAACAAATTACCCCCAAACTTAGCTTAGACAGACATTTATAGTCTCACACAGTTTGTGTGTGTCAGGTGAGCCTCCCTGGGCAATTCTGGTCAGGGTGTCTCATGCGGTTCTAGCCAGACTGTCAACCAGCGCCATCTCAGATTCCCTTCTAAGCCCACTACCATGGCGGTCAGTAGGCCACAGTTCCTTACTGGCTGTTGAGGGGAGGCCTCTGTTTCTCACCTTGTGGGCCTCTCCGTGGAGGTACTCACAACACAACAGCTGCTTCCCCCGAAGGGAGAGATCCAAAAGAGACGGAAAGATAGAGGGTGCCCCAAACAGAGCTACAGTCTTGTGTAACTTAATCATAGCATACTTTTACTCCATTCTCTTGGTCACACAGACTAAGCTCAGTGCAGTGTGGGAGAGGACCACACAACGGTGTGAATACTAAGAAAAGGGGATTGTTTGGATTTTAGGATGAAACCAGAGAAATCTTAGAGACTACCACAGAGAGTGGTTTTTGCGAAGACCGAAAATGTGTATGTAATAATCTTCCATCAAAAAATTTCTTTCAGGGGTGCCTGGGTGGCTCAGTTGGTTAAGCAGCTGCCTTCGGCTCAGGTCATGATCCCAGGGTCCTGGGATCGAGCCCCGCATCAGGCTCCCTGCCCAGCAGGGAGCCTGCTTCTCCCTCTCCCTCTGCCTGTCTCTCTGCCTACTTGTTCTCTCTCTCTATCTCTCTGTCAAATAAATAAATAAAATCTTTAAAAAAAAAAAAAAATTCTTTCAGGGGCGCCTGGGTGGCTCAGTTGGTTAAGCGACTGCATTCGGCTCAGGTCATGATCCCAGGGTCCTGGGATCTAGTCCCAAATCAAGCTCCCTGCTCAGCGGGTAGTCTGCTTCTCCCTCTGCCTCTGCCTGCCACTCCCCCTGCTTGTGGTCGCTCTCTCACTCTGTCTCTCTCAAATAAATAAAATTTAAAAAAATTTTCTTTCATGAGCCGCTACGTAGAAAAGAGTTACCATCACCTGGTAAATTTGAATATTCACATATCCTACAACTGAGCAACTCCACTCCTGGGTTTAACTTCCTAGAACCTTTCAGTCTTTCGTGTGTGTACCAGGGCTCATGTATAAGAATGCTCTGGGCAGCAGTGCTTGTAACAGCAATCAATCAATAACAGCCCCGATGCCCATAATAGAAAAAAAAATAAAATAAATTGTGGGGTATTGATATAATAAAATGCTATACAGCGGTGAAACTGAATGAACTAGAGCTGTCCACATCAATCCAGTTGCCTCTATTGAAGGCAAAAAGCAAGACACAGAATATATTATACTACAATCCATTAATATAAAATTCCTTAAAGATAAAAACAAGGAACACATTGTTAAGAGGTACATTTATAAGAACTGAAATGATGAAGTAAAGCAAGTATATGATGGCTCAAAGTTCGGGAGAACAGTAACCTCCTGAGCGGAGGGACAGGAATGTGCTTAGGAAGGCTTGCAGGGAACTCTCAGGAACTGGCAAAGTTTTATTTTTTAGTCTGGGGTGGTGAGAATATAGGTGTTCACCCTATTTTTTTCACCTACAGAAACGTTTTTACCCTCTTCCACAGGTATGGTATATTTCACAATAAAGTAAATTTTTAAATCGTATTGTATATGCCTTCAACTAGGAAATAGTAGTTAGCACATACTAAGCATTTCCCATATGCCCAGCACTGTGATAAGCATGTCCAGTGATTTTGTTTTCATTTAATCCTCACACCAGGTGGAAGGTAAAATTACGCCCCCCCCCCCATTTGCCAAAGGAGAAAACCTAAACTTATAGAAATGAAAACACTTGCCCAAGGTTACACAACGAGCCTGTCATGGAGCTGGGATTCAAACCCAGGCAGGACAATTCTGGAGCCAACAGCCCTAATTGCTAATTTAAAATGAGGCTTTGATCCTAGACTTAGCTCCGTGTGTAAAATGATGAAATGCACCTGCTAACTTTGCTTATGTTTTGGAACAACATCTGAATGGATAACTCATCCTTGCACAGGTGAATGGGCCAACTCTCACAACCTCTCAAGGCTCTCCTATCTCTCTCCACTATTCCCCGATGATGAAATACCCCTCACTTTCCTAACAGGATTCTAGGTGCCTCTCTTGTAAACACCAACCTAATAATAGGGCACATTTATTGAGCATCTACTATAAGTCACCTACAAGATACCCATCCAAGTTCATAGATACATTAAGTCATTGGACCCTCACACCCACTCTCTATGGTAGATGTTACTATGATACCCATTTTACAGATGACAAAACAAGCCTCGAGAAAATGAGAAAATCATTCCCAACAGTTACATAGCTTATAAGTGGCAGTGCCAGGATTTAAACCCGGGCATTCTGGCTCCAGAGACTATGATCCTAATCCCTAACATGCTGCCTCCCATGAAATACTATGCTTAGATGAAGGGAAAAAACTGGCTCCTTTTCTAATGAAGCATTGTATCAAATAGAGAGACCTCAATGATGTTCTAAGGAATTTCCATTATCAGATTTTCTTAAGGTGTCAGAAAATTGTAACATGTAATAGTGTATTAGGAAAAAAAAAATGACGGTTTCATCTCAGAGATGGTAAGAACAATATAATTGTGCTTGAGTTTTTAATTTAATTTTGTTACGAGTTCACTGTCTTTATCATCTTAAGCTAACAAGAGTTAATTCAACTAGTTAGCATTACAGGCATTTCATTCTCATTTACTTTAAGTCATGTTTTAGGAGTGAAGAATGACTATTTTATATATTAATCTAAATTTAATCTCTCTGTGAAGCTCCGGAACAAAAAGTATCAAGTTGACGAAAACATTGTCTCTGCCCACAGGGGTCCACAACCTAGTGGTAGACAAATAATTACAGTGCATATAATCACCGTTCAGCGTATTAGGTTCTCCAACAGGGGAATGGACTCTGGAAGTGGCCAGATCAGCTTATACTGCCCTAAAAGATAGGTGACTTTTGAACCGAGCTGTGCAAGATATGCACGAGTCACCAGATGCAAGTAGAGAGGAAAGGCATTCCTGGTAGAGGGTGCAGCACGGTCAACAGTCTGGACACATAAAAGAATATGACATGTATAATTTTTTGCTGCCACAGTGCAAATTGCTTAGGGGGACATGGTGGAAAATGACCCTGGAAAGGCCAATTGGCAGGAGATCACGAGGGCCTTTGCCCAACTCAGTGGTTAGACTTGAGGGAAGCAAGGAGTCTTAAAGATTTTTAAGCAGAAGAGTAGCGTGCTTATTATTTTATAATGATAACTCTGGTGAAGCAAGGAGGCTGGATTACAGAAGGGAGAGCCTGGCTACAGAGAAAACAGCCTGAAGGCGATTTTAGCAGTTCAGTCAAAAACAAAAACAAAAACAAAAAACGAGAGTCTCACTTAGGCTACCTTGTAAAATAAGTGGTATTTCCAGCCCCATTGTACAGATGAGAACATCGACGCACAGAGGAGTAAAGTAACTTATCCAGTGCTGCACCACTGGCAAGCAGGAGCCAGGATTCACACCCAGAGAGCGGGACTGTAATGCCCTGCACTTGTCCCTGCCCTGCCAGGCTGGGTGGCCATCGAGGTTAGGATGAGGCGGGAGAGAGTAGAGATAGGCAGAAAGCGCTCAGCTTGCGCGGCTGAGTGGGGTGGAGGGTGCTCCCAGTAGACAACGGATGGATCTCGGAGAGGAAGCAGGTCAGGTGAGGGATCAACGAGTCTGGTCTCAGGACCATGAAGGCAGGCCACCATGCCAGGACCGTCGAAAACACCAGGACCGGGCGAGGGCTGGAGAAAATCAACCAGGACGTGAAATATCACTGCTCATGAGACACCATTCCACCCAAGACCCTCATCCTGAGAATGCAGAACCTGAGGCCCTGAGAGGCGGCTCAGAAGAAACAGCTCTAGGGCCAGCCTCACATTCAAATCCTGGGCTTCAATGTGTGTGTTCTGGGATAAGTTTCTTCACTTTTCAAACCAGAGTTTTTCATTTATAAATGGAGACTGCCAATACTTCATTTGCCACATTGTCGCAGGACTAAAATTAATATATACCTAAAGCACCTAGCACATTGCTTTCCAAAATAAGTGCTCCATAAATGGTAATATTATGGATGTCATCATTATTATTTCAAGGATTTGTTGAAGATGAGGCTCGAGTGCAGAAAATGCTCTGGGCTGCTAGCCCTATCACTCTCTTGACAATTTTTCCCACAAAATTCTCTTACCTACACGGAATTTTTGCCACCCAATTTTTGCCATTTTACAGAAGCTCTTTTGAGGAACATGAATTAGTCTTTTTTTTTTTTTTTTTTTAGAAATCAATTCTCTATGAGCCAAAAGAAAAACCTGGAGAAATCAGATGAAAAGAACATGTATGTATATGTGATAAAATATAAAATAGTGATGAAAACAAATCAAGTGCCACCTTTTCCCAGTCTTAAGTGACGAAGGCAAATCTGTGGCGTGGCTCCTTGCGTGTAAAGGAGAATTGGGGCAGAGGAGTGATAGAAAGTATGTCTTCAGTCAAGGTCACCTTGCTCAGGATTTTCTATTGTGACAGTGTCCGTGTTCACAAGGGCCACGTCTTCCACGGAGGAGAGTCTTTCAGGAGTCACAGACAATCGTGAGATCTAAAACCCCAACAGAAAAGATTTGGGCTTGAGAAAAAAGTCAAAGCCTTGAAGACTGAAGGATATGCAGCCATTTATTTATCCCTTTGTCGTTTCCAACTTCTTCAGACATGTTTTTCTTTGGGATTCAATGTGGTGACTAACAACATGTTTATTTAAGTCAGAGACCTTGGGTTTGAAAAATTACAGTAGAGAACAGTTTCTGGTAAAGTGACTCCAATTCACATCACACACACACACACACACCCCACAAAAAGTTCAAAACACAAACAAATACACTTAAGAGGGAAAAAGGACATTGGAAATAAGTGGAATATATTGTTTAATGTGATTGCCTCTAAGATAATATGCTTGGTAAGGAAATGAAAATAAGCAATGTAGACAAAGTTAAAAAAAAAAAAAAGCAGGAGAAGAAGCAATGCCAATCTCTTATTAGAAATAAGGAGAGACGTTTTGAGGCAAAAATCTTTTTCCCTTCCCCACTAAAGATTCTCGACCCTTTCAGTTCTCTTCTCTGAGCATGGCCGTGGAGCATCAGATTCTGCGGGATCTTGCGCCTTCCGCGCCCCCACCCTCACCCACGCTTATCTGAATGTATAAGCCTGCCCTTTGCTCAGATTTATGGGTTGGGCCAGGGCTGTGTGTATTTACAGTGTTCTGACCTGAGGACCCGGGGCTGAAGGAGAAGAGGAGGAAACCGGGCCCATTCCATAAACAGAGACAGATAGGAGGGGGAGGTAAAAGGCTTTGCTAGCACTTAACATTTTTAACTATTTGGCCAAGCTTAAGAATTAGCGATTAGATTAGAGTGAAAGAAAAACGAGAGATACGGGTGCAGACTTGGGGGGGAGTCAACTGTGTATTTTTGCTTTTGTCTAGTTAACTTGGAGGTTCCAGATTGGGCGGGGAAGAGTGGGGTTGGTTTTAACGTGGAAGGTCCGAAAGAAAATGAGTACGTCAGATACAGAGGGAGCTATAAAACGCTTTGGGAAGGCAGAGAGTCTACAAAGATGAGGATATAAACAACATTTAATAAGTTGGAAAATTTCTCCAACTGCGAGTTGCGCTCCTTGTGTGAAGCAAGACTACTTGCATTTTTTAAACTGTAATTGGTTATAGAAGAAAAATCTCCCGCTCCGTGCTTATATGAGAACACATTGACATAGATTACCAAACCCCAATCAATTTTGAGTTGAAATATTTTTCTCAGAGCCTGCCGGCCACTTCAAAGCGATTCCATTTTCCAACAGGGCTGCCTGGTAAATGGGCCGTCCCCGTGCAAAGCCGCGCGCACGCGCACCAGGTCCAGCGGCAAGTACAGAGCCGTTCGATCTCCAGCCGTGCCTGGCACCCAAGAACTGAACCCTCCTTCCCCAGGAGGGTTCTTTGTGCACGGGCAAACTGTGAAAGCTCAACTTCTGTTTGAACTATTCTCAAAGAAATTACTTGCTGGAGAAACTGGAGGCTGGGTGGAAAAACTGACCCACCAACTGACTAAATGAGAAATAATGTGGCATCCTAAGTACAATATTCACGGGAGGCCCCAGAAGAAGAGCCACCGGGGCAACATAGTAAGGGATTCATCCACAAATCAATTTACACTGCAATAGAGCAAAGGGCTGTCCCATACATGAGTTAAGCTGTGATGGGAGACTTCGTGAAACATCATCAAATTGTGGCTTTTTTGCTCCTTTTAATATAAAGCAATCATATTCCCCTGATGTTACCTATGAAAGCATCTGCAGGAATGATGAGACTGTTTGACTGGAACTTTGTGTTTTAACTAAGATGTGTTCTGGGTGAGGAAGAGGGTTATTATTACAGCCCATTCTGCCTGGGTTTCTGTGACTTGGATTGAATTGTCACTACTAATCGCATGAGAAAATGCGTGTGTGCTTAGCATTGTGTGTGGCATTTCATAAATGTTAACTTGTTTGCTAACTTGTGTGATACTAATGTATGATATGATTATTCAATTCATGAGTCAGATATCAAAAGTAAAGTTAATTCTACAACTGAACTTTGAAAAAACCTATAATACAAAATGCACTTCAATGCATTTTCCTTTCCATTTATGTTTGGCATTTTATGTTGGAAATTACACATAAAAGTCAAAGCTTTGGAGCTAAAGAAGGCATTGGATTATTACCTGGGTGCAAGCTGACTATGTGTGAAAACTTGGGCAAAAAAAAAAAAAAAAGGATGAATGGGAAGGGCTACCCTAACAAGGTAAAATGAAATGTATAATAGTCTAGGAAACTAATTTTTTTATTGCTATCATGTTTGAACTTTTCTCTCCTCTAAAACAATGAAACTTCTGCTTTGTAAATAACGCACGCTCAAAGCAGATGCGACCGCATGAGGAGTATTTAAGAGGAATTTTGGGACAATTACATCACAGCTAAAATGCTTTCCTTGTCATTTCTGTTGAGGTCCACTTGCCAGTGAAATAATTTTTTTTCTCTAATATGGTGTGGATCACAGCAACAGTGAGTTCAGATGTCACCATTTAGGAGCAGAGGCCTAGCTCAGTATGCCAGGAAAAAAAAAAACCCAACAAAAAAACAACAAAACAAAACACCACGTACCACAAAGAACATTGAGATGAATGGCTCTATTTTATGAGCCATAAAAGTTTTATTCATCTTGACACTGAAACAGGTTTAGGCAGTGAGTTGACACGCCTTAAATAAATAAGTGGAATTAATTCCCCAGCCCTTGAAACAATAGCAGCATGCATGTTGCACGGAGAAATGCCCCATTGTTTCCCGTGGCTGCCTGATATTGATATTATTTGTGTTTTTCTGTGGCCGCTGCCTCAGGGGCCTGGTTGATCCACTTCAGATTCATCCCCTGTTTTATTAGAGGTTGAAAAAGGTTCAAGACCTGTTTGTACCACAGCTCCCACCGACAGCAAAGGAACCAGTTTGGCGTCTGGTTTGTCTGTTGTTTTACTGCTGACCTTCAAATCAACTTTAACCCCTGACCTCTGGAGGCATCTATCATGACAAGAGGCTGTTTAACACAAATGGTGCCCATTTATAGGGGAAGAGACTCCGAAGATTTCCTTTTTATGAAGAATTTCGTTTTTCACCCCTCTTGGCTCAGTCACCACAGGTGAAATCCCTCTTAGCGGCTGGCTTATGAAATAATGTGGAGGGAGGCCTTAATGAGCAGAAAGCACCCTCAGCTGGAGATAAATATATGCAAATGAGATGCACAAACAAAGGCGCCTGGACAGAGAAATATCTGCAATTCCAGCAAAATGCTGCCTGCAGCTCGAAGATGAACAGCTTTGATAAAATGGTAACAAAAAGCACCTTTTTATCCTCCAGCGTGTTTTACATTGCAATAGACCATTGTCATTGCAACCCAGTGGAGCATGCAGAGGTTTTCTGCACTGTTTCAGAAAACTGTTTAAACATTTGTTTTAAGGCATTCATGAAATATAATCAATGGACTGCTTCTGTGTTGTCGTTGTGATTTTTTTTTTTTCCCTGAGTGTGTTTTAGATGTTGCTGTAGTTATTTTACCTGTTGGTCTTTTCGGGGTTTAAGATTGCTGTCTCGCTCTGCTATTTCACTTTCTGGTGACTTGTTTCTTCCACTGGCTAGAATGATTTTTTTTTTTTTAATTTCAATGGAAAGAGATTTCAAGTTAATAACTAGTAAGAATCGGCTTTGAGGAAGGGTTTGAACCATCACAGAGCAGCACCCAAACAACTAGTTTTAATGATGGCAATCAAGTGTGTAGAGCTAATTCAGAGACAGGCATGTAACATGCTGATTTTAATAAGCTTTAAAAAGGCAATCTCTAACTTTTAAAAGTCTCTTTTTAATTTAATCGTCCTTGGTTCATATGATGCGAAAACAAACAAAACCATTAAAATATGTTTTCAATATGTATCTGCGGTGTTATTTGATAGTGTTTTAAACTAGCACTGTGTTGGTAAAATATTGATTTGATGAGCTTTAAAAATGGAAGAGCTAAAGTCATCATCCTCTTTGGGGGGAAAAAAGGAACATTTTTCTCTAGAAAGGAATTACACCCCAGCCCCAAGATCTTGCCAGAGACAGGCTGGACCCATGACAAGGAAATTGCTGCATTTGAGCCTACATCTGATGTTTAGGTTAATAATCAAAGCCGTTGAGGTGAGAGAAGAAACACTATACTCGTCCCATGTGTCAAAATACTATTGCTCTAGAAGCTCAGCAAGATTTGGTTCTTTCATTTATAATACAATCCTAGCATTCTGCAGCAGAGATGTACGAGGATCTTTACATTGCCTTTGCCTAAATTATTTCATCTTTGTTGCTTGCATTGGAGTGGAGACATTTCTTCTGAGTACTGTGTAGCTTTCACATTTTATGTGCATTTCATCAGGCAAATGTCAAATTTGCTAATAACAAGAAAATCTCCTCATTTTTAATCATGCCACTCCTGTTGCACGGGGGTGGGGGGTGGAGAGGGGGATAGAGGAGGGAGCATAAATGCATGGAGCAGTCTGGCCAAAGAGAAGAAGGAGAAAATGCTTGTTTGGGTTTTAAAATGACACACGCTCTGTTACCTCGATGTCTGCATCAGTGCATCATTAAATTCAGGATTTCAGGAGTTAATAGAAACTTGGTTATATTAGGGATGCTTTTTCAAGCCCAGGTTTGAAGCAGCATAATTATGTTCAACTGCTGTTGTTTGGAAAGGGCGAACAGCATCTTAGGCGCAGAACAATGAAATTACAGCTGAGATTTAGGTTAGCAAAAGCCGTCTTCTTCAGGCTTTTATGATTCATTATTTCCCATTAAATACAGTATTAGAAGTGTACACTAGATAGCTCATGGTTGCTGCTCTCGGAGCACATTATCTATATTACACAGGTCTGGGGAGCAGAATTAGAAAACTTTGGGGGAATGAGCAATATGTGTTTGCTGATAGAAGTACCATATGGCTCATCTTCTTCAATTGCTTTCATTGCGACTCTGATGCTGGAGAAATTAAAGTTTTATTTGATGTGGCACAGCTTAATGAACTGTCTTCTGTTAGGAAAATTGAATATGTTTCCTGTTATTTGAGCACAGAGCCTCCATGGTTTGGCTGATGAGGGATGCATTATGTATTGTTTATTTAGCATTTTGAAAACAAAAGCAAGATATTGAAGGTAAAATTGATTACTGCTGGATTGCATTATATAATCAAGTTTTCTCCTTTTAAATTTCCCTTTACAATCCTTTTGTAATGTTTTAAAATGAGATCGTTTCATGTCTTCGTTTTTCAAAAATACACAGGGCTTGGTTTTTATCGAGATACCTTTATTTGTAAACAAGCCACAGGAAACTCTAAAAACTCAGTGTTGTTATGTTTGTGAAGTTCGAAGAAGAATGTTTGGGAATAAGGAACGTAATTCAGTTTGTGTGAATCTAATTGCAAAACTTCCAGTTTGCCCCCAGTCGATTTAGAGAATCCAACATTTGCTAGTTGAAAGAGGGATGTCATCTTCTTTTGTTTGAAATAGACCACTTCAGAACATGCTGGGGAGGGGCCATAAGAAAAGGAAGAGTTTTTGGATATTTGGAAATGCAAACCTCAAAATATCAAATTTAAGATTTTTGAGTTAGTTGTCGGTAAATGAAAAAGCCGGCTTCAACCTGTGAATTAAAAAAAAAATGAAGTGTATACTCCATGAATTTATATTTTTTTTAACTAAATAAATGTGACTAAAGAAAACATAGACTCAAAAATATACTTACAGGATGAGAAAATTGGGATGTCAATCCACGTGAATGTTCTCCACTCCCTGAAGAACCTGCAAAGAGATACGTTCAGCATTTTGTTTAATTTCCCCATTTTTGTTTTGGACCCGATCATGTTTTAGAAATATAAAATCTGAATAAACTCTAAAAAGACTGAATGTAAAATCATCTAATCACTGTTTCTTTCTTTCTTTTTTTCAGTGAGAAATAATCCTCACATGTGCTGATGACTCAGGCATATGAATCTGCAACAAGCAAGTAGGACAAAAAATAGTTAAAATGAATCAACATTTATCTGGAAGATACAGTACTGACCTTAAAAAAAAAAAAAAAAAAGTCATTTATCTTCTGTGTCCTGTGATGTTTTGAGGATTCTGGCAAATATGGCAGTTAAACAAACTTCTCTCACAATCTAAATACTGTCTGTTCAAGAGAGGCTTCTAATGTTTATAGCTCATAAGTAAAGAAAAAAAAAAAGAAAGAAAGAAACCCTGGTATTTTACCAAGACTAGTGCTCTTGAAAATGTCTCCGAACAAAGTGTCTAAGCAAAACTTTGGCCACAGATATTCTCAATTCCTCATTCTTCCTCTGATTTTTTTTTTTCAATGAGATATTTTCGTATTCTATCATTGCATTCCTTTTCTTGTAATTAACAAATTAATTTCAAAAAATTCATGCCTGACTAGTGACCTGGTCATACAAACTTCCTTTAGAAACAGTTGAGAAGAAAACATCACATTTTTATGAACCCCGTCTCCTGCCAGGGGCCTCGGAGGAGGAACACCATTATGCATTGTTATCAGCGTGGTGTAATTTGACTGTTGACAAAGTATCCGCGGCAGTGAGAATGAGCGCAGTTAGAAGTGTGGCGGATTGTAATCAAGAAGATGCTTAGCTGTGCAACACTGCATCTTGAGCAGATTTGAATCAACATTGCCTTAAGGGGACACACACACACACACCAAAAGAAAAAAAAATCCATTAATTTTTAGAGGAAAATTAGAGTGGCACTTGATGAAGTAAAATTTGACATGCGTTAATTGCTCTGCAGCTCTCCTAATTAGAGATTTTCAAATTCTCTTACTGCTGTCACCAGGATGGCACATTGTCTTACTGGACAAATCCTGAAATTGCAAATTCGTTTGATCAGGAAGTTTTATGGAGGAAGATTGGACTGTGTCCTCTAGTCAGTCCATTTCCAGAAGGTGGACCGCTGGAGAGCAGAGGGATTTCCAGCATTACCTTCACCACAGATAAAAATAGGCTTTACTAAAATAGTTTCATTACAAGACTTAATGTAAAGGAAGCAGGTGCTGATGTGATTTTCTTCAACAGACGGAAATGTTCCTTTGATACTCACGCCTCTGTTTCATATGAAATATTTCAGGTGGGGGGGGAGCCAGTGAAATGCTGCATTATACACACATTCTCATATTTCTACTTCTATCCTTCAGAAATTGGAGAGAGGGGATTCTGAAAGGCCATGTCACATTTTTCCCAGGGCTGAAGTCCTAGGCAACGGCAATCCTGGTTCCCCTTCTTATCTTCAAGTAATTACACTGCTCTTTGGCCCTCGGGATGGCACCAAATATGACACAATAATAATTTTGGTTTCCCTTTTTCAACCCTTCCGTCTAGCCCTTGAACCTCTCTTAATTCATTAACATATTGAATTTTTTCAATTTTCCATTTTCTTGCACTAACAATATTAATGCCGGGGTGAAAGCTTGATTGGAGCTAAATTACTTGTTACCTGCTGGCATTTACTTATATGGCATTGAATTATAAAGCTTGGCTATTGTCATGCCTTGGGCGAATTGTTTATGACACCAGTAATAGGAGTAATTGTTATTGTTGAAATTACCTGTCAGCTACCCATAGCAGTGGCCCTTGTCCCACTGACAAATAGTGACAAGGGAGAGGGATCCTCCATGCGTCCCCCTGATGGCTTCTCCTCTGATAATAAGAAGTGCAGGGCCTCTGATAATTCACCTGTCACTGTTGAGTGCAGCTCAGAGAGAGTTAGCCAAATTGTTGTCATTCACTTTGACAAAGACGGCAAGATGCTCTTGTGCAAGAGGAGGGTTATGAAAATAAATGAAATCGTTTACACCCCCTTTGTTTGTTTGGCTCAAGAATCGCCTGGCTTTGTATGAGGTTGTGAAATCGGGGTCCAGTTCTAGGTGTACCTCTGCTCACTCTAAGATGAGGATCCCACGGAAGAAAAGGCACCTGAGAAGACTCGCTATTCTGCAATTTGCGTTAAGCTGTTTCAAAATGATTTTCGGATATAAAGAGAAAGTCAGTGAGACTGTCACGAGAGGTCTGAACGTGTGGTTGAGTGCATTAGTTTATAGCACGTGTAAAATTCACACCTTTTCTCTCCTGTCTTCTTTTTATCCCTCCCTTTTTTTTTTTTGAATCCATGCAGGCATTCAAATTCAGTAAGTGTTCAAAAATGCACAAATTTCCCAGTTGCAACCAAGTTTTCTTTAAAACTGTAGAAATCTGCAGAAATCTGCATCTTTGACTCTTCAAGTCTTTCAAGATTATATAGTCAAATTTAGGATTATTATTGCAAATGGTCGTTTCCTTTCCATAAATTATCTCTTATTTATGTAATATCTTCATGTGTAAAGAGATAAATGAAACGTAGTTCCAGGTATGAAGCATCAATTATCACAGGCTAACAGAGGAAGCAAAATGACTCTGTTATTGCCAGAGCTCCAATATAAATATTTGCATTTTAAAACCCCTTGGTTGCAGCCTGTGAACCTGTCGTGGACAGAGAAGGGGACAGGAGGTGGGGGTGGTGTCTGGGACTGTCCACCGCTGAAAGAAAAGGACTTTAAAGTAATCAAACCTTTGCTTTTATAAAGACCAAAATCATTCTCACCATTCCACAAAGGGCATCATTTCACGCTAGGAAAATTCTTATTTTTAGGGGCCTGTAAGGTTATTCCTCATAGATCTTCTTGACAAATACTTGCTGTTATAAGACATGGAAAAGAAAAGAAAAGAAATAACTAGGATAAATGTAAAATATTGGCTCCTTATAGGATAGTAATCATCTGTTTATTGGTCTCTCTACCAGACAAGTAATGACCAAGCCCAGCATTAAGTGCCAGCAACATGGCCTTGGGCCTTTCCCTCCTAACACCGGCCATCATCTGATTAGAGAACCTCAAAGAAGTCACTATTGCATAATTTTCTGGGTCTTAACAGCGCAGGTTGGCTGGCAGGAAAACTACCTAAGAGGGTTGATAAAGCAACAGTGAAACATGATTTTTATTTACTCCACTTACACCTTGCTCTCTGAAAAAAGTCTCTGAGTATCTCAGACGCTGGTGGCTACAGAAGAAACCTAAAATTGGTTCAAATAGGAATTGTGGGAGAGGTGGGGGGGTGGGGGAGGCAGCGGGGGAGGAGAAGGCAGGGACGGGGGGAGGGGGTGCACGGTGAGACAGGAAAAGTAAAATTATCTATCCCTTAAAGCTTTCCATGAGCTGCACCTAGAAGTAATTAACAACATTGTTATGGGCACCTAGACATTTTCTTAGGTGTTCTGTATTTAAAGCAGGTAAATAAGTTTTTAGCAGTACTAAAATCATAGATGCAATAACATGATGATGGGAATAAAATGAGTTTTTAATTCTTAATAATAATGTAGTCATGTAAAGGCAACCACTCACTGGTTAACCATGTTGAATGTCCCTGATTAACAAGTGGAAGCAGTGACATAATTAAGAGGTTATCGGTAGTAATAAAAATGCTCAAACCTGTCTTGGAATGTGATCCCTTTAACAGATAATTTTTAAGAATGTAGCATGTCCATGCTTTCTCTGTCGACACAGACGTTAGTGATCCCAGGAGGGAAAATAAACATACGTTTTTAAATGAAGATATTTAAAATGTACCCCATATTTCAGCATGTTGCTGTAACCTGGTCTTTTTTATGTTCCTCCTATAAAACCTAAATTAAGCCTCTTAGGAGTGGTTTTGCTGTAGGTTTCATCTAAAAAAATGGTTCCAGTACTTGAGTGCACTTTAACATGTGATCACTAACATGTATTCTCTTCCCCTTCTTCCAAGCAGCAGGCTTTTAAACGGATGAGCCTTCTTTAAAATTTAGCTTCATTTGAAATGTAAACTTTTAACAAATAGTAATTGCTCCTCTAGCTCTGTTGATAAAGTGACTGGCAGCAAATCTTTTCTCTCTCTCTCTCTCTTTCGTGTAACATTTTGAAACACCCATCAGTGTCAAAGGAAACTGCACACATCTCCTTTGCTGCTCTAAATAAGGCTCAGCAATGTTAAGAAAAATGTCAGAAAAAGCTCGGTGGATTAAAGTAACATTTCTGCACCATGTCACAGAGAATGGCAGGGCAGACTGGTCTGCATAATTCTGAAATATATTTTGTGCAAAATGCTTACTCTCTAAACCAAATGAAATTTTATTTGGAAAGATTTAAGATTGTATTTGATAACATACAACATCCAGTTGTTTTTCTAGATCTTGTTATTCCTTAATATGCCTTTGGTATGTATTTTTTAAATCAGAGCAATGATACACTCTTCTCTTTGTAGTGCGTTTCTCCACCCGTGTGCAGCGTTAAAATACATTTCAGACTCTTCAGTGCATTTTTCTTTTCTTTCTCAAATTCCTAGGATGTTCATTCAGTGAAAGCAGTAAAAACGCTGGGCTCTTGCGCATGCAAATTTATTGAACTAATCAGTCCTTTTTCGCTTTAAATAAAATTTGTATATGGCTTTGGAGATGCTCAGAACAGTTCACTTAGAGATATAAAAATACATACATAAAGCATTTACATTTCATTCATGTATTAAAAATAAATTCCTGGTTTGAGATTTTTAGTTTTGTTCTATTTTTATAAAGAATATTCAATAATTGCAAAAGAGTATAATGATAGTAAAGTATCTCATAGTATCATAAGTACGTAATTAAAACTTAACAGTTAAAAAAGAAAATAACTTACGGATTCATTACTGGATACCAATAGACATGGCAAGATTAGTTTTACAGAAACAAGGTAAATCTCAGCTGATTTTAAGTATAAACTTTTTCAAAACAGTTTAAAAATGAATTTAGACAAATTTGTCTCTTAACCTTTAAAGATCTCCTGCCTGTTTCTGTATGTCCTTTATTACATTAATTTTTTATTTAAATTACACCATTAACTGGATATGAATTTATCAAGAATACATGTATTGATTTATAAAACAGTACCATTAATTATTATAATAGCTAGATGTAGCTGATATTACAAAGCCATTTAAAGGTTTTTAATATAACTTGGACATACATAGATAGATAGACATTATGGACAAGACTACAATTTAAACTGGCTACTAGCAGTTAATGAAATCCTTGATTTATATTCTAGTTTAGAGATTGATTATATTGTTGCTTTGTAAAACTATTTATATTATGCCATTTTTCAAAGGATGTCTCAATAAAAAAGCTAAATAAAATATTCAGTCAATTCCCAAAGCAGATTTTGTTTTCTATATTTTAAATGCTAGTGAAAATAATTGATTGTGTGTGTTCCAAGCTTTGTCATTTCCATTCCAGAGGTGGCTTTCCTAAAGGGAGCCTCGTTTGCAATGCACACTTTCGCACACTCTTGATCCTTGCAGAAACAAACCCCTTCTCTTTATTTCATTACCAACATTGCTCCCCGCCCCCCCCAACACACAAACCCATGTATATTTCACAAAACCCGCACATCAGGACACATAAGTCTTTTTGGCATCTTTTATGTTATGCATTTTTTTTTTCTTAAGGTTGTGGAAAGCTGGGACTTACCCCAAAGCCGCAAAGCAGGCAATCACGAAGAGTATTTGGGTAAGAATGCAATCTGAAGAGAAAAAAAGAAAAATGAGGAAGAATATAAGCAAATAACTAACACTTTCAAATTACTTTTCAAATGATAATTAGCCAACGAATAGATTGAAAGTTAAATTCTTTTCACATTGTACTTGGTTTGGGTCTCCTGGTCTCTTTATTTGTATCACTTTTCCTTGCCTGGCAACATATGTTACCGATTTATTATAGTATTTTTACTGTTAGCAGACAAATCTAAAGGCTAGCTGAGAAGGCTAGCTTCATCTGATGACTTTCACAACAACTGCAGGGCATCCTTGAGGGTGAGCCAATAGGCTCTTTTGAAGCTATAATACTATTAACCATTTTGATGCCGAAATATTTCTTATAGCTCAAGTTGGTTCTCTTTTTGTAGGTGCTCTGCGTTTTGCGTATATAAAAGTTTAATGTAAATGATTTGTTTAGTAAATATTTCACTAGCCTTCTAAGCACTTTCTTCCATGTGTCCTAAGTTGCATAAAAGCCATATGAATGCTTTGGTTTCTTTATTTTCCCTTTCTTTTACAGGACACTGAAATCTGGACACACATTTATAAGTAAACAGCTATCAAGCATCACGTTAAGTTGTCACTTCTCCCTCCCCCACGCCATTAATTTTCTGCTATGCTACTAAGAGAAACAAATATCCCTTAGAGTTCCAATGATCACATCGCTGATACATGTACAGCCCAGAAAAGTAAAGTTCAAGCGAGAGAGATTCTTTGGGGCTAAGAATCTGAAATTACTTTCCAAATTAGAGATGCCGTTCACTATGGCCATTTTAATGGATACGTGGCACTAGCCAAAGGTTTATGCCTTTTAATATGTATACGTGAAAATGTCGGTTTTAGAACTGTATTTGTTGACTAAAGGTATTCGTTTTAAAGCTGCCAAAATAACAAACTTCTATTTTTGATCACCTGTAATTTACTTCAGTCCAAATTATCTAGTTAACTTTAATTTAAAATCCTGACAATCTCTTTCTCCACTGAAATGTCCTGTGCGGTGTTCACTTACAACTTCAGGTACATTTTATAGAATTTCTTCTGAGTACGTACGGCTTAAAATTTTAGAAATTAAATCTCAAATTTTGGAAGCCAGTGTCTCCTGTCTACGAGGTCCAGCTCGGCAACTAAAATTTAATACAATTTTGAAATTAGAATCCAACGAATAAAACCGAGACATGTGTGGCAGCACTTAGCGGTCTCACTGTCAAAAAAGTGAACTTTGAGGACCTGAAATGCACCCTGCAGCCCCGGGGTGCAGAAGGTGCTAAGAGATATTGTCTGTCCAAACTCACCTAGCATAGTAGACCGTCTGCAAATCATAGCAATGCCATAGCTTTCCAACATGTTTCAGAACACATCCCCTACCTGGTTTTAAGACATTTTTATGTAGCATTTGCCTTTGGAACAGGTGTAAAATAACTACCATCCATCTCACCACTCAGCTAATTTTATTTTTTCTTTATTACAAGTTCCCGGATCTTCAAATTTATACTTCAATATACTTTCCATAAATTTTATTTTAGTATTAATTATAATTACCCCAGCACAATAATAACAAGCAAATTTTATATTAAACATCTATACATATATAATTTTGTCCTAGTCTAATGTCGCTTAATGTTTAAGGAGGTTTATTGTTAAGACCTATTGTCAGATATTTACCATATTTACTTCTTTTGTCCCCAGGAGGCATCTTATGGGGACTCTAGGTAATTTTAAGTCAGAAGCAATTATGATCAAAAGGATTTCAGCTTCAGAGAATGAGGCCAACTTTCTGAGAGCATAAATGCACAGCAGCTCTGAAAGTGATCATGTGTAGGGTTATGAATACCCAGGTGACTCAGCGCTAGCCCTGTCATTTCATTCCATGAATGAGCCCATCCTAAAGGCACTGATTAGGACACATTCATTTTAAATATTAATTTTCTCAGAAAAATGAATAGCGACAACTCTGTTGAAGGCCCTAGAGTTTTCATCTTCAAAAGATTATATTCTTGAACCAAAATAGAATCTCTAGCAGAGTTTTATCCCCATATGTGGAAGCATGCCAACTGTGTACATGGCGCTCCAAGCTCCTTGATGCTTGACGCTCGTTTCTCTTCTAGACTAGGTCCTCTGCTCCTTGATATAGGCCCTTAATAGAGGAAATGGGCTGGACTGTCCCTTCTCTGCTTCTCTTAATCTGCCCCCTCCACCCACCACATTGTCTCTCCCTCCTCCACCTTAAAGCAGGTGCCTTTTAAAGGCCTGAATCTAAAGACACAGTTTCCTCTGGCTTCCTGGTTGGGGCTCTGTCGTTATCATTCTGTAATATCTCTAACTGGCCCCTTCCAGCAACTGGTCCAACCCTAAGCTGGGATCCCCCATTCCCTGTTGCTCCTCACCTCTACCCCGACCCCCAAGGGCCACCCCCCTGCTTTCTGTTTTGTCCATCACCTCGGTTCTTTTCCCCTGTCTCTGACCTGCACTTTTTCTGGATCAGACGCAGGCAGGTTGAGAGGTAATGAGAACCAGATGGACATAGCGCAGAAATTGCCCAAATGGGTATGAGAATGTGGGGAGCTGTCAGGCATGGAGAGAAGCTGGAATTTTTCAGCAATAAAATGGGATTTATCGCCACTCTACCACAGTCATTGCCGACAACCGTTTACCTTGACAGAAACCCCATTCCAATAGGCCACGCCGATGCAGATTCTTTTTTCCCAAAGAGTGATGATTGGTATTTGTTCTAAGGCTCAAATGGCCTGCACTAAAGGTGAAGCATTAGGCCAAAGTCCTGTATTCCCCACTGAGGCAAATGAACCTGCTAAAATAAGTTCCTTCCACAATGGCTGTGTAATTGAAACCAGAAAGTGAGAGAATTTGATAAATTGCTTGACCCTGAAGGAATGTTAAGGTCATAAATTTTCATTGCATTTTTTTCTCTCTCTTTTTTTATATTTTTATATATTGATTATATTTAGTATTTGCTTCAAAATTCAACAAGCTTCCAGATCATCAGTTGTGGCCCCAGGGGAGGGCACAGTAAATCATCAATTAAGAGGGCAGGGGGGCCATTCTCCCCTCATCTTCCAAAGAGGAATGTCAGCTCCTCAGTCTTCCAAGGACAGTCATGGAGGTGTCTTACATCTCAGAATTATTCCAACTTTGCACGCAATTTGTCCTGGCATGGACAAAGTCAAATCCACAGGAAAGGTTTTTCTCAGAGGCTGCTGCTACACTTCTATCATTTAAGAATGATGGACTGTTAAGAGACTGGCAATCCATTTACAGCAATCACACCCACACACCCTTTTCCCCTGGAACCTAAAAGTAAGAACAATGGTATTTTAGCTGAAAAAGGTGATCCTCTTTTTTTTAGGTAAATTGAAAGTGTGCCTGTGTGTGTGCTCGAGAGCACCCGTGCTGCTGAATGCTGGTTTTGGCAAGTCCGCTTTGAAGTTTTTCAAACTTACTTTTTTAAAATCTGGATTATCTTAATGTGGAAATAAAACATAGGTCATAAAAACAGCCCAAACCACATGTGACATAATGTAAAACGGACTCAAATACTAAAGTCATCACATAGTAGCAAATTTCTACACATCTTGCTTTAAAGTTTTACTTGTTTTTCTAAGAAGTGAATGAACTAAGCTTGTCAGCATTATAATTTAGCTGTATTTTCTACCAATTACTTGTAGTGAAACATTACAAAGAGTGTCTATATATATATATATATATATATATATATATATATATATATCACCACTCTATCAAGTTAAATAATTTCTTGATAGCCAAAACTTCTTACCCTTGAAAATTTTAAAGAATAACCCATCTCCTTTGTATTTGTGTGCTTGACTTGTTCTCACTGTTAAATAAATAAAATCAGAAGTATTTAATCACTAATGCATAGCTTTTCTGTTCAGAATTTTCAGAATTCAAGAGACCCGAACTGGGATGCAGAGCAGAATTTCTGATTGACCACTGGGACAATTTCTCTAATTTAGGAAAGATTCATGCCAATTTATTTTCAACTATTAATGATCAGTTTACAGATTGAAACCAATACTAGCTCGGGGATGTGTAAGCATTAAATAAGTACATGTGCATTTCTTGAAAACCATCTAAACTGTATAAGAAAAAAATAATTTATGGTGCATTCCTTTAAGTATTATTGGTAGGGGTGAGGCTAAATAATTTCCAGTCCTATATCCTACTTTGTTTTGCTCAAAAGTAATTAATGACAATATTTATTCAGAGTATTTCTATCTCAAAAAATTTTTCTTGGTCAAGTAAAGAAATTGGAAAGAGAGTCCATAAAAGAAATAAATTCAAATTCTTATTATTCCAAAACATGCAAGTCAGAGAATTTGTGAGTGAGGCAAAGCAGTAAGTAATAAATAGTTCCAAGACTGTTGAAAATCTTAGAATCTGGCACCAAAGTACAGGGAAAAAGATAATTTTCATACATTAGTGCTTATATGTATATATATATTCTAATAAGAACTCAGCAAGCATATGTTTTCAACTTATAGAGGGGAGATCATTATGTACATATGATCTACTGTTAATCTAGTGGCTTTGTCAGTGTTAAAAATGTGACTTCCTTCCTCTGCACTTAAAAATTTCATTGCAAGACTTTCAGAAAAACAAAAAATAAATAAATATATGCATATGTATGTATATACACATATATATAAGTATAAATAAAATATGAACAGAAAATGGCTTCAATCACTAATATTTTTGCAAACTAATGTTCAGCTGATGCAACTCAATTTTATTTTGCATCACATTAGTGTCATAATGGTAATGACTAGCCTTTATTCACTAACAGTTTGAGTCAGCACTTTGAGACATTTTCAAATTAGGTCATACTGCACATTTGTGGCTGATACAAAGGTTGATTAAGAGAGCTGCACAATTTTAAAGTGATGTGGTGTGAGTTGAATTAAGTTCTCTTTGATAGTTACGGGAAATGTGAGCCACCATAAGTAAGCAGAAATAATGTATGGGCTATAGGGGGAGAATAGATTTCCACAGAGTGCTTGAAGTCATACTCATTTACAATTTCACAAAGTCCTCTGTCTGTTATGGAAGAATTCTATCATGGGGCCTAGAAATAAGCAATGAATTACAATAAGGACACTGGAGGCCTGGTCCTCAGTCCTGTTGCAGTGAAAGTCAGTTTTTGCCTTTATGTCCCTTTTGATCGTCTCAATAAAGAGCTTTTTTTTTTTCCTTCTAGACACTGACTACTGCTTTTCTGAAGTCAAAATGATCCCGTGTCACAACCAAACCATTTACCCATAATGTGATGATGCTGAGGTCTGGCTAAATCACTATGCAAGCTGGACCTGAAGAGAATAAAAAAGAAAAGAAGGAAGAAGGTCCACTTAAAGTGATCTTGTCATGGCAGACCCACAACCTCACCTAAAATGTGTAGGCACAGGACTGTCTTTAATGCACCCAGCACTTCCAATGAATTGTAAAAATTACCCCTGAAAGGCAGAGCACCTTTTCATTGGGTTTAAGGAGAACAAAAATAAAGGCTGAAACTCTTACTTGTTGGTTTGCTCAAAGGGCAAAAATAGCTGTTATTATTAACACTCTATTTACTTCACACTGCCCTCTCTGTAGCAGAAGGGAGCCAAAGAAGACTATATATATATATATATTATATATTATATATTACGGGTGCAAGTGACCTTAAAAGCCAAAGAACCTGGAGAAAAACTGAAACGAAAGAAAAAGCTCCATCCTTGGCTTAGCAGGCTTTGGTCCCAAGGACACAAAAGGAGTTCCCTATAGTTTCTCTTGCACATACACCTGGCTTCCTTTGCATTGGCATCCTGAAACATATGGGATCAAATCACATTGTATTTATGTCTTTGTTGTGCTTTTTCAAATTTCAGCTTCCCAGGCAGACCCTTCTGTACTCCTGGATTGCGTCCCCTGGGGAGGGACAACCTGGGTGTGCTGCCCTGCGCCCTGCAAACCTCTTACCTCCAGTTTCTTCTCCGTTTCTTTGAAATTCCATCTGAGCTTTCATGGAAGTTTGGACTGAACTTGTTTTCTCTGGGAGAAGACATAGGCAAAGTAAGAGGAAGGACCCAACTAAAAAAAAAAAAAAAAGGTGTACAAGTTTTTTTAAAAAAACAAATGTGCCTAGGGGCACCTGGGTGGCTCAGTCAGTTCAGGGTCTGACTCTAGATCTCAGTTCAGGTCTCCATCTCAGGGTCATGAGTTCAGGCCCTGCACTGGGCTTCACGATGGGCATGGAGCCTACTTAAAAAAATTAATTAAAAAAATAATAAATGCACCTAATTAGGAACATAAAGTTGTAATAGTCACAATCATTCTCAATATTCATAAATATGTTTATATTCCAGGCTCCTTAAGATTTTTACAAGAATAAAAGGCAAACAACCTTCAAATCTTGGGAGGGGATATAAACAAGAACTCTTTGGAAGGGGGGGAGGGAAAAAAAACAGGGAGGGAAGGAGGAAAAGGAAGACTGATTTCAGCTCTTTCAGTCTGTCCCAACAAAGACCTGCTCCCGAGGAATCCATCCCTGTTCACTGGTTTCTATCTTTCAGCTGTGCAAGTTATGAGCCGTGCAAGTTATGAGCCATGCAAGTGACACGTAAACTTGCTGCCTTCAGTTCTGCTGTCATGACTTTCTTGTGACAACACACAGCCAGTACTTTTAATAAGGGATAACTTGAATTTGGATAACTCCTTGTTCTTGCTGAACTATAGCGGTTGCTCTACCCGGACCAGACGATGTATCACAAAAGCAAGAGTCCTGGAACGTCCTATGACCCAGATTAAAACACAAACGTCCGTGGGTTCATGGTCTGCCAATTAATACCTGAAGCAATGGTGGCACAATGTCTCAAGCACATACGTTTTCATTTTGAACACACCCCTGGGGTGTGCAATCACTTAATTTACATTTTCAAAAGGTCACTTGTGGTACTCGCTAGAAGGGATTATATATTTTACTTATTTTGAAGTAGGCTAATTTGCCTAGCTAGGGAGACACACCTTTCCAGCTCCTAGGATGAAATAAATCTGAATCAGCCGTAATATCGCCATGAACAGACAAAAGTATTTTTGCCATTTTGTTAAGCAATTAAGGGAATACTTGAGTTTCTCCAACAGTTTAATTTAGTACACAAGAATAGCATCTAGTGAGCTATGTTTATTAATAGTGGGTTTTTTATTATTATTTTCCAGAACAGATACAGTAACATTACAGGGGTTCAATATGACTTTTGATGATCTGGCATGCGGTGATTAAATAAGGTTAACCCTTATTTTCTATGCTAATAGGATATTTATAATCTCCACAGCATATCCAATTTAACGATTTTATTCTCTGTTGTTCAGAAAGTATTTCTTATTAGTGAAAGAGAATACCCTTACATTCACCACAGATGCTAGTTTAATTGGGCTTGAGTGCATTGTGTATAATTAGTCCACTTCTCTAATATTTCATCTATAATTACACAATGAACAATGTGCTTAAATTTCATAAAATTAGTGGGTTCAAAAGAAAGACTTCAAAAAAAATGAGCATTCCATTCTCAAGCTTTCCCAAGCCTTACTGAGAGCCTGATGAAAATACGGCTCAGGCCAGTGTGACTTCTGTGAATGGGGAATGGATGCCCAAAGGCTCTGAAGTTAAAAGCAAAAATAATGGTCTCCTCCAGCTCCACTCATCCCACCCAATGACAATGTTAGTGGCAGAACTGTTTGGTCCAGGTCCAGCTGTCACTGGAGAAATAGGATTAAAATCCCCACTTACTGTATTCCCAAGGTCCCTGCAAATGTCAGGCTTCAAGAAGGTATTTTGAATGGCAAATCTGTTTGGTTTGGGGTTTGGGTATTTTTCTCCCCCAGCATTTAGAGCTCTTTTGGGCAAACTCATTTCAGATAAGCAGCCTATGAGGTTTATCATGGAAATCAACCTTTCGTTCTGTTAGGAATATGACCAAGTAGAGAAAGAGGGAGAACAAAAAGAGAGAGAGAACCTGGTTTATGATTTTGAGCGTTCCTTTATTGATGGAAGGAAGTTAGTGGAACCTCTGAGTGTGCATGTGCGTATTGCCCATGTTAGTTCAAATGAGGCTGTTTTTACACTGGCAGGATACTTGCAGAATTTTTTTTTTTAAAAAAAAAAAAAGGACTTCAAGGACAAAAGAAAAATGTATTATGGGGTTTGGGGAGAGTCTTCCCAAGGGCCACAGGAAGCCTCCTTGTTCATGCTCAGTGCTGTCCAGCTCAGGGGAGTTAGCCAAGGTCAACAACATGTCCACATGTCCCCTTCAATGTGCCTTCTCTTGTAGCCCTAAAATATCCATCTTATAAAGGTCCTTAGAGGTTTTTACTTCCTCATTTTGCCTTCCGACGTTGTTGGAATGAGGTGCCAATTGCCAAAGTGACCACTGGGACTCAGCAGCCTACCCGCTGGTCAGCAGACAATGAAACACCCCCAAAGATTTCAAACAGAATCACCTTTTGAAAACATAGCCTCTAAGTGAAAAAGCAGTCCGTTGTTACATTAGTCAGGATCTAGTCAGGAAGCTAGAGTGACCACCAGATAGTTCAACAGGGGGATTTACACTAACGAACTAGTCACAAAGGTATTGAAAGAACTAGAAAGTCAAATGGAGACCTGCCAAGAGTTTGGCAATCACAGGAAGCCAGTGCCATCCCTAGATCGAAGGGACCAAGGAAAGGGGACAGGTTCTGGGACCTCAGAGGAGATGCAGCTATTGCCAGAACCACTTTGAAAGCACACAGGGACAGGGCAGGGACTATCCAAGCCTCTCCCCTCCTCTCTACTCAGAGGCTTCCTTGGCAGAACCTTTGTAGGAGGCAGATGGCAATGTACTTTGCAGGGCTAAGCCCCCTAGGATATGAAAGAGCAAGAAAAGAGCAGGAATGGGGCTCAGAGCAAACAGGTACATGACCAAGCAAGGTTCCTTCTCAACAGCCTTAAGACTTGTGTATGCAGATAAAATTCCAAATAAATCCCTATGTGAATATAGTAGTAGGAAATTGATATTTATGTTGGTTTCCAATTCCTAAGGTGCTACATCGAGGAGCACAAACTAGGAAAATGGCTATCATGTTGAGGATAAACATTTGAGCATACTCAATCTATTTTAGCTATGTGAATTAAAAGGGGACACAGGTGCTTAAAAGTTGAGGCCACCCTCCATGCCAAACCCTTGAAGTTGTCTGTCAAGGTAATGTGTCATTTTTCACCCCAGTGTGGCCCACCAGCAGCAGAGTGAGGTGCAAATAGAAGGTCAATCTTGACTTCAAGTTTTCTGGGCTCCATAGACTTTGTACAACCCAGGATTTGCTTGAACAAAGATGGAAGGTTTTGTTTGGAGATGCTTTGCTGCACCCCAACCAAGCAGCCCCAGACTGTTCATGTTCCATGCCCTTTCACTGTTGCCCCATGGCCAGATCAACTATTGAAAAAGCGGTGTTTCTATTGTCTTCATAACCCTTAAACTATTCTTCCTGGACACCTGCTAGCACTAGTAGGGTTTGTTGTTCAGGCTCAGGGACAAGGTCACCTTGAAACCTAGACATGAGGGTACTTTCAAGGTTTAACATCTTCTCTTCCTGATCCTCTATTTTCAGCCATATCACTTGTCCATTATGATGCATGCCGCAGTTAAAAGAGATTTGCATTTGGTCCTACAAAATGAAGATTTCATAAGTTAGCTTTTTTTTTTCCTCCTGACCAGAATCCATATTACTTGGAAAGAGAAAGGCCAAAGGGAAATTATTGCTATTTTAGACAGCAGCATAAATTTTCTTCCTATTTTTAACCTAGCTTTTAATTTAATAAGTTTTATGACCCTTATATTAAGTACATATGTTTTACAAGACATTGTGTCCCTTGAGTCACCCTGAATTTGCTCTACTGTACCAGAGTTAAATGAACAAATACCATGTTTCTGATTTTAGCTCACCCTGCATCTGATCCTTATAATATGCCCGGTAAACCTTCCTAAAAACAAAGAACCACAACACAACTCAAAGGCCATCTAAAGGCTAGCATATATTGTTTTAAATGAAGTGAATGACTGTGTGTCCCTCTGAAGTATTTTAAATTTTGGATTTTTCTCCCACTGGTGTTTGTAATAAATAATGAAGGACATGCAAAGTTGTGGAAATGGTCTTTCTTCTTCAGATCTGGCAATGAAGCATACAAACACCTTTATGGGTTTATTCCAGTGGCCAATGTGAAGACATTTTTCCTTCAAATTAAAGTTTCAAAATCAAAAACAACCAGATTTGGTCACCTGAAGTAATATTAATTTTCTTCTACAAAAAGTTCCATCATCCTGTGTTCATGGTCATTTGAATATGAGTTTGGTGCTATTTAAACATAGAGAGGGTCTCACCAATCCTAAAAGAAAGATTCTTTGAATAATAATTCTGTGGTTATTTAAGAAGAACTTTTTGAATTCATACCAGAATGGAGAAAATCCACCTACAGTGTTAGTGTAGAGGTAGGTTTAGCAGTTAGTAGTTGGTTAATGAAGAGGTAGGTTTTCCTGAGTTTATATGGAGGTGAGCAGTAGGCAAGAGGTGTGGGAGCAGAGGTGTGGTCTGACTCAGAGTGATGTGTGTAAATAGTACAAAACTATAACCACCTTGCTTTGGTGACAAAACTTGTTCTTTAATTGTTAAGATGTAACAGATTTTTATACCCTACCAGTGTACAGGAGCCATTGATTAGCTGAATATTCAACCAGAAAATCTTCATAATGTAATAAAATTTGTTTTGAAATATGCTTTATAAGTTTTCTGCTTCAATTCTGATTTTCAAATGGTTTCCCTACATACGCCAAAGTTTAATAAAGCAAGAGCCTACTAAAAGTACATTTTAGGTCAATGGATTGAGGGTGGCACAAACTCAAGATGGCAATATTAGCCTTTACACCACAATTTCAGATTATGTGCCAGACTGTACGACTGTGTACACTTAAGTTTACTAATGTATCAAATCCAATTCAAGAAGCCATTAATTTCTTTCCTTTTCATTTTGTTTGCTTTTGTCCTACTTCAGTGACTTTGAAGGACATGACCTTAAAATATAATTGGTTATTCAGTAGAACTTCCCTCAAAGATCTACATAGGAATTGATGTTTATTTCACAATCATGTATAGGCTCAAAATTGATATGTTGCCTTGTGATTTTTATTGTTAGAGGAAACCATCCATTATTTTCAAAAGGAAAGAATCTCAGCCTCTCTGTATTTTATTTTCAAAAACGAGTGACCAAAATATTAGACCTGTTTGAAATCTATTTAAATATTGGCCCTTTGTAGATTATTTGCATTTAAAAGGTTGTTTTGCTTTTTTAGTAAACATGTAAGGGTCTCTAATATCTAGAAACTCTTGGTCAGTCCAACCATCATGGCCACTCTGCTGAGAAATACAGGTTAGGATGGAATGTTGGCATTAGGCTACAGGAAAACAAGGGCTGGCCATTTTAGCCTGTCAACTAGAACTCCTGGTCACCTCCCAAGGGGCAAATTGATGTCAAGTTCTGCTGTCTGTCAGGATTAAGTGCCTGTTTGCTTTTTCACTAACATGTGGTTTGAGAACAAAGCAGCTCAAATCTCCTCAGTCCCTAACAAAGCATCTCAAATTGCTGAGTAAAATTCCTTAATCCCCCATCTTAATCTGAAAACACGAGCAGCACATGGTAGAAGGCTGTGGTCTCTTTTTGTGTTGCTTCTCCACTCCACCCACCCCCATCTCCCCCACTCCTGACCACCTCCTCCTTAACACTACCATTAACATGTGCATTTGACTCCCCCTTATAAGTGATTCTTCAGTAGAATATTATCAAATTGGAAATCCAGGTAACTTGGTCAGAGATCATGCTGGTTCTAGTCATTTTTATTCCTTATCAATTTCCTTTTTAAAAGTGAAGGGGAATAATAAAGATAATAACAGAAGGATTAATTAACCATCTTCACGTACCCTTGAAGTTTATATGTACATAAATAGTATTGTCAAAAGTCTTAATGGACAGGATTTGACTGCTTGTTTGCAACATTTGTCAACTCTCCGTCTGAAGTCAAAAGGATATGGGGATTTTGCATACAAACTTAGGATATTTTCACTAGGTAAGAGAAAGAAGCAAAACTAACCTCAATGACTGGTTTGGAACTGTGAAACAGTCTTCGTTAACACGTGGCAAAAGAATTGGCATTCAGAAAATATTTTCCATGATTTGCGTATGTTCATTACATATTAAGGATGAAGACTTTATCCATCCACTAGATTTGAAAGGTTTCAACTTTTTGCTACCTTAATTTGCAAAGCATTCAAATCTGCACATTGAATTACATAAAACCCTACTTCAACACTTCATGATGTCTTTCCCTAATTTTAGTTGAAAATAGAATTGGTAGATTTTTCTTAGGGGGATATTTTGAAGAGCTGCCAAATTAAGTTCTGGTCTTAGGGAAGCTGAAACTAACTCATGGTGGTTATCTTTTTTTTTTTTCTATTTTTCAATAAGAAAGTTGAACAAGATACACCATAAAAAAGTAAAATAAGGGGCACCTGGGTGATGGAGTCAGTTAAGCCTCCAACTCTTGGTTTAGGCTCAGGTCGTGATATCAGGGTGTGAAATCGAGGCCCAAGTCAGCTCTGCGCTCAGTGTGGAATCTGCTTGAGATTCTCTCTCCCTCTCCCTCTGCCCCTCCTGCTCATGCTCTGTCCCTCTCTCTCTCAAATAAATAAATAAATCTTTTTAAAAAAGGATTAAAAATAAAAATAAAATCAGAAAACTCTACTTCACTCCAAAAATTTCATTCAGTTGAGTGGTAAGATAGATTCTGATCTCATAGGTTCTCACTCTTTTTTTCCTCTTCTTTCATAATGGTCTCCTCCTTAAAACAAGTGAAGTTTCAGTATATGTGCTGCTGAAACGAGCACTGAACAAGTTAATACAATACGTTTCCCTAGTAATCCAGGGCTCTGTTGCAGTATGTAGATCTCTGAAGAATGGTAATTAAGTTTTATAGAGAATGTAAAAAATAGGAGACCTAAAACTTCCCTACACCCATGAAAATAGCACTTGTACCAGATTTAATACTACCTCTTTCCTCATTTTTCTTCCTGGCATTTTCACTTTCTACAGGAACGGGTGAAGGGAAAGAGCAAAAAAAGAGGGAGGTACCTGCAAACATCATCATTCTAGGTCAAGTCTTCATCGCCAACTATCCCTTTGAAACGTTAACCTTTATTAGAAAAAATAACATAATTGGAATTCAGATACAAAACTTCACATTTCTCTCAGTAAATTTATTCATTCTCATAAAATTCCCACTTAAAAAGTAGAAAAAGCTCCCTCCCCAATTCGGAAATGGTTATCCTTTACAAATTACAGGTTTTTAAGCTCATCACTTTTAGAAAAATAGAAAATCTGGACAGATGTTTTAGCCTCCTAATCCATAAATCCTCAAACATGAAACTTTCTGCCTCAAGCCCAAGGTTGAAGGCAATGACCTCAGATGACCCAAATAAGAGCAATAATCCCAGAAATGCTTGAAAATACAGTACACAGTACATGTGTAAGAGCATGAACCATAGCCAAGCTGTCTGTGTTTGAATCCCGGTTCTTCCGTTTCCTAGCTGCGTGAACTTGGAAAAGTTACTTAACCTCTCTGTGCCTCAATTTCCCCCACAAAATGAGAATATGGTCATACCCAACTCATATGAATATTAAATGCATTAATATTTGCTAAATATAGCCCTGTATGCTATCAGAATTTTTGAATTTTTTAAAAAATTATACCTTACCAGGATAGTTTGAAAATACAATCTCTCTTTTTCTACTCTATTCAAAGAAAAGCCCTTTATATCCTAAGATGACAGCACAAGAAGAAGAAAAAATGGTGGGAGAAGGGTTTTCTTGCTCAAAATAGGGCAGAATATGCAAGGCCAAAAATTGTGAATATGTGAAATACATGAAAAATATATCTTTAAGGGTTCAAAGGATTTGGAAAAGGATGTGAAGTGTTTCATGTCCTAATAGCCTACCTTAGTCATAATCAATAGTTCTTTGAGAACTCTTGATTATTCTAGGCGAGTGATTTTGTTAAATAAGCCATTAGATATTTAGGCTATACCTACCTTGGCAAATATTTATTACTAGAAGTTGGATTTGACCAAATAAATGCCATATTTTGGGACATCTTAATAACCTGAGTTGAGATCCCAAAACAAATATTTCTAGTAGTTGGGTTTTTTTCTTTTCCCCCAATGGACATGCTCATTTTAAGCATTAAATAAAATAGCACGTGGGTGGAAGTTTCTATAAAGTTTTCCCAAGCTTTCTCATATACCCTTCCAGCTATCATTTAAACCAGCACTCCTGGTTGCCCCATTGAAATAGTCACGAAAATATTTTCTTTCATCCACTCTTTCAGCCAGTATTTGATGAATCTCTAAGTGGGCTAGGCCCTGCGCTAGGTGTTGTAACACAACAGTGACCTACACAGACACGACCCATGCCCAAAAGCATATGACCGGCAAGATTCCCTGACGACTAACGTATACCCATATGAGAATGTTGGAAAACCTTTTTGTCTCTAGTCTTCCAACCTGTGTTCTCTCAGCCTCTTCAAGAATAGGAGTTATGGTGACCGGGCCACAGAATCTGTAATACTCAAGACTCTAGCTAAGAGATTTGGGTAACATTTCAAGACATTAATCTCATTTCAGTATAACCAAGTTCCCAAGGCTAAGCTTGAATGAAAAACAATGAGAGAGTCCTTTAATACAGCTCCATTCAGATAAAGCATGTCGGTGGTCCAAGAGCAGCTGAACATTTTGTTGAGCATAGTATCAAGAAAGTTTCTGTAGGGCGCCTGGGTGGCTCAGTTGGTTAAGCGACTGCCTTCGGCTCAGGTCATGATCCTGGAGTCCCTGGATCGAGTCCCGCATTGGGCTCCCTGCTCGGCAGGGAGCCTGCTTCTCCCTCTGACCCTTCCCCCTCTCATGTGCTCTCTCTCTCTCTCTCATTCTCTCTGTCTCAAATAAATAAATAAAATCTTTAAAAAAAAAAAAAAAAAAGAAAGTTTCTGTAAAGGACAAGGTTCAAAATGGGGGTGTTACCACCCACACATGTACTGGAGCAATTAGAATGTGTGGGAGAGTCTCCAAACTTCCTTCAGGCCATAACTCTTCTTCACAGGTTGTACTGCAACTGAAATCATTAAAGATGGTTCCAGTCACATACTCATGAAGCCAGAGCCAATGATGCAATTCTCATGCTCTCTAGCTGGTTTTGCCATATCTCACAGGCATAAACTGGTCTAGTTGGTTTTGCCATATTTCACAAGTATAAACTGGTCTAGTTAGTTTTTCCATATCTCAGAGCTATAAACTCATCCTAAACCTAAATAATCTAAAATTATTTATTTGCAGTCACAACCAATCAAGGGAAAGATACCAATAAGTCAATTTACATATAAATTGAAAAAAACTTTCAAAATACATTCTTTAAGAATAAAAGAACTGCTGGTGTGTAGAATGTACCACACATTGGCATGCTCTAAGAAAAGTCTTTCCAATCATATTTAATTATAAACCCAAAGAAAACCTGAAAGAAACTCCTCATGAAATGGAGGGCCTTATAATGAAATGGAAGTCCAGCTAACACATGGTTTTCTAACTTTAATAAAGCTGGTATAGAACAGTGAGGGCCTGACCATACAAGTCTAAGGATATTGATGTTTATCTCCACTTTTTTCACTGCTTAACAGAACTTTGGTTTTCTATAAAGGTCAAAAAGAAAGAAAGAAAAACTGAAAATAACCTAACAGTCCATCAAGAGGCAACTGGCCATACAATTATTAAAAATGATTCTGTGTGTGTGCGCGCATATGTGTGTGTGTGTGTGTGTGTGGTCCTATTGGCATTCATGCCATATTCTTCTTAAAAATGCAGGTGAGAAGACCATAGGCATAGTATGACCCCATTTGGGAAAACACATCTGTTTTGCACAAAAAATAAAAGTCTGAGAGAGAACACAAAAAAGTGAATAATGGTTATCTGTTTAGAGGGCTTTCCTTTCTCATTATTTTCTATGTTCCACCTATATTTTCAAAAGTTGAAACCCAGGTAGGGCTTCATTACATAAACCCAGATAGGCGCAGCCAAACTATCACTTCTAAACGTTTGTGCCTAGACAGTGGGTGTCTTCATTTACATCTGTTAGATTTCAATTCCACAGAAATCTGTGTACTACTACCTGCCAGTAAGTTTCACATAAATAAATACACCAAATATATGCATGGTTACGTACAGACATACACACAAACTTTACAAAAACATGAATGATAAAGACTATTAATAATCACCCACATCTGTCCACATGGCTACCCTATCAGCAGTTCTCAAACTTCAGGGAGCATGAAAATCCCCTGGAAGTTTTGTTAAAACACCAATTACTGGTGGACCCACCCTCAGAGTCTCTGATTAAGCAGGGGGGCCGAGAATCTGCATGTCTAACATGTTCCCAGAGATGCCGATGCCACTGGTCAGGGAACCACTTTGAGAACTACCGACATAGCAATGCTATTTTGCCTACATGATGGAAGCCTGAGGGTGATTTGGTGCCTCTCTGTTCAGTGTGTTCAATTCTACTCTCGGAAAGATGGTAAACAGCTGTTCTTTCTCCTCACTGGAGAAAAGAGAGGGAATGGAATTAACGTGCCGCATAATGATTTAGGTTTGCTCTAGAGGGAAAATGTCCTTACCTAAGGATTATTAAGTGCTGAGATGGGCTTAGAGGGTTACTAAGAGGAAGTTTTTGTTATCTGCCTCCCTGGAGATTTTTCAGAATTTACAAACCTAACTTGAATGGAAGGGAAGAAAGAGAGTCGACATGAGGGGCGCTTGTTATTTTCAGGTGAACCAAACCCATTCCATTACCTTTTGCTGAAATGGGATAACTAAATATTTTCTCTTCCTCTGTTCCCCAATCAGAGTGATACGCAATTGTTCTCTGTTTTCTCTCACTTCAAGGAGAGTGTTTCAGATTCACATCACATTGAAATAGTTTAATTTGTAACCTTTCCTTGAGACAGAAAAACAGATCCACCAGGACATCTTCCTCATGCTAGGGAAGAACCAAATAAGAGGTTTACATCTAACTCCTTTGAGGAAAAAGCCCAGAGCCCAGATATCAGCTCAGTAAATCTTACAAAAGGTTGCCTTCAACATGGGTCCAGAGCAATGAGAGAAAACATTTGGAGAATGAAAACAGGTTTAGTTATACAGCCTACTCAACTAATTTTCTTCAGGTTAAACTCTTTGTTCTCAGCTGTTGGCCATCTCAGAGAATAAAACAAGTCTCCATCTACAGCCTACATGTCCCTTCACTGGTTACACATGTGGACTTTTCCATGGTTCCCATCATGCAGCTGGGAAAACGGACATACCACTCTCCCACCACATTTCAAGACCTTGGGCTCTGGTGGGTGTAAAACCTGGATTCGCAGCTCCGCCGACATTTCCTGCCTGTGTGACCTTGAGCGAGTTACTTAAGCTCTCTGTTCCTCCTCTGTGAGATGGAATCAATCATACCTATTTCCCCTGGAGATTAAATGAGATGCAATGTCGAGAGGACCAAGCCCCATGCCTGCCTCACAGGAGGAGGTCAACAAATGTTACTTGTGTCTCCCTTTAAAACCCAGTCCATGAGGAGAAAATGGGCTCCTGGACAGGAGCCATTTGATGGCTCTTAAGTCTGATTCAACATTTGTTACAAAGCTAATCTTGTACATAGATTTTGTCCACTTCTTATCTTCTCCCAGGTCAATGCAACTTTGCTTCAATGAGTGCCTCTGAATTTTCACCGGCCTGTGTGGTAGAAAAACCTCTCCTGCACTGGTACATTAATAAACTAAATTGTTTTGGATGCAATTATGTAATTAACTCCCAATCAACATTTCCTTTGGAACCCATTATTTCCTTTAATATGAAGTGAGAAAACGGAGAAATAGCTTTAGAGTCAACATTGGTATTCAGATTTCTCTGCTTTATTAAAAAAAGCAAATACTAAGCTCCAACTATTTTCAAATGGGGCCTTATTCAGATTATAACCAAAAAAAAAAAAAACCACAAAAAAAATAAAAAACCAATAGCTACAAAATGAGAATAATATGATTATATATCTCAAAGCATTATTAGGAGGATGAAATGGGATAATGCATGCAAAAATACCTTGCAGAGTTCATAGGACATAGTTATCGGTAATTATTATTATGATGGTTTTGAGTATGTGATGATGAAAGTCCTCTTCAGATCTAAAATTAGGTGCTTAGAAGTAATTTAATCCTCAGGAAAGCCTGGCTCATTCCTTCACTCTATACATACCACCTTCCTAGACAGATAACACTTAGGGCCTGTGGACCATATCCACAGCAAATTCCTACTTGTGCCATAACTTCATTCTTTTTCATTAATTTGTAGGAGTGGGCATTTATAGACCATCTCTAAATACATTTCTTTCATAGTTGACTTACGTCTTCCATTCTTGCCCTCCCAGTCCATGCTTCAGAAAATAAGCATGAAATCATAATCATTTGGAACTGAAGGGACCCTAGGGGTCATCTAACCCACTCTTGTTATTTTGAAGATGAGGGACCTGAGATTCGGAATGTGAGGTGACATCCCAAAGCCCCCCAGCTGGCACTATCACACCCAGAACCCCAATTTCTTCCTTCCCATGCCAGCAGATAGGGAGGTAAGGCAAGCACTAATCGGTTTTAGATATTTGTTGCATAGACAGTATGTTTGTTTTTATTTTCCTATCTCCAGGAATTCTTTTATCTGCAAATGACAGAAACCAAACTTGAGTAAACTTTAGCAGAACAGGGTTCCACTGGTTCATATAATATGGCCCCAGACTGCACAGAAATTCTGGACACAAGAGACTTGAAGATCAGGGCTTGTTATTGGTCTCTTGATTCTTTTTTTTTTTTTTTTTTGTGGATTGACTACATTTTTTCAGACTGACCTTCTCCATAAAGCTGCCCTAACATAGGGAAAGGAGTATGCAGATTGGACCACAGGATCCTGAATATAACGGCAACCCACACACAGGAACATAACTGAATAAAGGTGTTACTTTTCTCACATAGCAAGAATTATGAAGGTGAGCAGACTAAGGCTGGAGTAGCCACTCGAGATGATGGTTTCAGTGATTCAATGCTCTCCCTATTCCTACTCCATAGTTCTTAGGCTTCAGACATGCCATGTTTCAAGCAGAAGAAGGGAGAGGAGTAAGGGCAAAAGTCACCTGTCAGCTGAGAGTGACCCTTTTTATCAAGACAATAATTTTCCAGAAGTCCCACACAGTAGACTTTCAATTATATCACATTGGCTGGAAAACGGGAGACAAGGTCACTTTTGGCTCCAGGAAAGTGTAAGGAGATGGATGTTTTCAACTGGGAACATTCCCACTCAAAAAAATCAATCAATCAATTAATTAATAATGGTGGGATTTTGTTCATAAGATAAAAGGGAAAACTAGATACAAAGTAGGCAACTTGTTTGCCACAGGACATTCCTCTTACTTCCAACTAGACAAATCCTGAAAAGGGCCATTAATTGGCTCTCTTGGGCCCCACACCCACCCTCATGGCCAGAGTGGTGGGATATCATGATTCACAGTCCCAGCTAGCACCACAGGCAGGTTAGGAGAGGATTTTCGACATAAGGAGGAGGCACAATGCCCAGGTAAAAAGGGGGCTCAGCAGGGGCAACCAGAAACATCATGACAGTCCAAATTGTACCAGCTATATCCAAGACTATCCAAGAATCTGTTCGATATTTAAAATACTGATCATAATCATGAATTTTGAAAAGCACCAAGAAGTTCCTCTGATGAAATTCAAAATGTATCCCAAAGCCACAAGGAAACCCATAGCAAAGGCCGATTCCAAATATGAAATATATGAGATCCCATACCCATTTGTCAGGTGCATCATTTTATGGCCTACGGGTGAGTAATAGGTCAAGGCTAGGTATCTGCTGCCTCATCCAGTGATATTATCTTCAATCATGTTAATTAAATTAATATGACTTGCACTAATGAAAACCGCAAAAACCTATTTTGGTTTCTATCAGCACATACATTTTGATAATTTAGTCCTGTCAGACTTGTGTGCCTCTCAGAACCAGAGTCAATGCTCATAATATCAGGGTAATTTTAAGCGTTTTCTATACAAAACTAACAAAGAAAATGACTTGTGAACTAAATCTCACTTCGGTTGAGCAGCAAACCAAATCAAGGATTGTATATTCATGATGACTTTACTGACGCTGGTGGTTTTATCCATCCGTCTCTCTTTCTTAACATATATTCCTCTATGACATGTTTTCTAAATGATTAGCCACCTGAGAAAATATTTAAATGAGCATATCATAAGGTAAAAGATTTATGGCCTAAATTACATTAAACAAATTCAATATGCTGTACATATGGAAATTAGAAGTTTCCAGATTATTATTTTAGCCATTAAAATGTGCCTTAAAATATTTAGTTTCTGTTTGCAACAGTATGATCTTTTTCTCCCCTGTTCATCTGATGGCAGATTCTCAGAGTAACCAAGCGAAAACAAATGACTTAGTCCTTGGTTCAGAGAAATAATGGGTTACTAGCATAATTAATTTTATGTTTAATTACTGTAGAATGAAACAATTCAACAATATCCAATCAATCCTTAGAATGACAGAACAGAAGGTCAGCAGTTGCTAAGTCAATTGTTTTGAAAGAGAAATTTATGTCAGGTTCTCTTTTATGTGCTATGGAAAGAAATTGGATAAAAGTGGTCAAGCAAACATTAATTAATTGTATAAATGTAATCTGGTTGTCATGCTAAATCATACAGGCCGGGGATACAGTTCTCAGAATGGTGGACAGGCACCCACTCCAAATTTCATTGACATGCCCAACCCACCCCCATTCCCAGGCCATACACAATCAAAAGCCCCCGGGTCAAATATTAACATCTCTAGAATTAATTTTCTAAAGTTTGTATTGACAACACTATGGAAAAGAGTTGATGGTTCCAGTCCATTTCTCTCTATACCATCCCTGCAGCGTGTGGAGCTGAGGCTAACTGACCTCTCCGTTCCCTCCGCCTCCCCAACCGTCTTGCTGCCCCATTAATAGCAAGAAAGAGAACCCCAACTATTCCACAGAGCGATTCTTCTGATCCTTGCATTGATCATATTGGGGAGTTCATGTAAACAATAAACTAGTGGATCAGAGAAGTGGTCCCCATTACCTTTGCACATTTAAAGAGTTCATTATCCAAGATCTCCCCCTGACTATGGATTTCCCCTCATTTTATGCATTTAGATACTCTGCTTATTCAATTCAGAAAACCCTAGCTTTCCCTCTGCCATCACTAAGATACTTATATCGATACGATGGTGTATTTGCCCCAGGACTGTTCCTCCTGTCTCTATTATAATTCCTTTGGGAGATGCCCCGCAACATCCTATTTCCTTTTTTCTCAGTGTTTCCTTTCTGAACCTAGAGTATGGTGTAGCAGTTCCCCCGCAAGCACAAAGGTGAAAAACCACATCTGCATCACCTGAGAATTTTCTGTGAAAAAAACTGAGGCACCACCTTCTCATTGTATCTACCAACACCTTAAAGGCAGCCTTCAGAAACACTGGCGTGAGGAGAAAGTGCCTTCCATATTGAGGATGTGACTAAAAATGAAGAGTGTGAGGCCATTTAATTCATGGGACTCGGCAAAATATAGAGCAAGCTCCTTCATGGAGATTAACATCGGTAAGGCCCTGAGGTTCCTGGGGGAGTGACTGGATTGAAGGGACGTGAGGGAGGCTGCCAGGGTGCTGGAAATGGTCTGGGTTTTGAGCTGGATGCTGGTTATGCAGATACATTCCGTTCGTGAAAATTATAATTTATATATTGTTCTGAATATAGGTATACTTTAAGAAAAGATACTCGAAAATAAAAAAAGATCCTAATTCTCTTACCAAGGGAAGCCCCTGTCATATAAGCCTTGGTGTCCAGGAGTTTGGGGCAAACGTTTCTCTGGGAGGATCTTGGATTCATTACAGAAAGTTGTGTGGACGAATCTGGTGTTTCACAAAACGACGAAGGTTCTGGGCACAAGCTGAATGTTCCTGAGCCATGGCCTGATCCGGCCAGGCTGACCTGGGCCAGGTGAGAATTCTGCCTGCCTGTCAGTGACGGCAACAATGCGGAGCTTTGAAGCTGTATCTTAAACACAGAATCTTCACTTGAGAGGCCAGAATAACCCTAAACTCCGTGAAAAGGGTGCATAGTACCAGGCCCTGTGTGTGTACCTGGAAGGCCCCTTGAACCAGGACAGGTGGGCAGCCCTCGTGACAAGAGCCTCAGCATCTGCAGCAACACTGTTATCCTGGGTGCCCAGAATCAACCACAATATTGAAACAGTTGCTTTCCCTGGGCTACCACATATTTTCCAATAGGAGAATTCAGCTAGTCTTAGCATTCTTAAATACAAAGAAATGCGATGATGACAAATTTACTGTCTTCAGAATAATCTATGAGTTATCTCTTCCAGTAGTAAGATCGCTCTCAGTAGCAAAATGGTTTGTCTACAGAAACAATCCTCTCAGACTGAGTAAATACCAGGCGGACTGCCACATCGCCCGGACTCTGAAATCATTATTCCTGGTAGTAGGACTGGCGGATACTCTCAGTGGCAAGTTGGCATTCTCTAATAAATCCAGTAAAGCCAGAAATAGAAATGTGGAAGCGGATTAGATTAAAACCATTAAATTACATTCCTCAAAAAAGGCACTCGATAAATCAGCCACTGATATTTTTGAGTAAATCTGGTTTAAAGATATCCAAAGATATCCCATGCTTTGTGGTATAAGTTCTTTAAGACCACATTCTAATTTCTTACTCATACAAATATTAAGTTCTAATACCCTCATAAAAAAAATGTCCCTTCTGTATGGATTACACATGGGTGGGTATATTATAGTATAGCATAATACTGTCTTGTTCAGTATTATATGTCATCGAAACTAAGAAACCATCGACTCTAAGAAGCACAATTACTATTTTTTCTTTTTACTGAACAAATTAGACATGTAACACTGTGCATGATTAAAGTGTACAACATGTTACTTTAATGCATTTATACTTTGTATAATCTGATTGCATTGTAGCACTATTTATTATATTACACAATTAATAATTACATAATTACACTATTATTGCCTATATTCAATATACTGCACATTAGATCTCTAGGGCTTATTTCCTACTGGTCACAAGGTTGTACCCTTAAACACCATCAGTTTTGTTCAACCCCATCCCCTGGTAACCACCATTTTACTCTGTTTTTTACAGGTTTGCCTTTTTTGAGATTCCACATGTAAGTGTTATCATGCAGTGCCTTTCTCTATCTGACTTATTTTGCTTAGCATAATGGAAGCACAATGATTTTATGTAATATCACTAAGAAAGGGAGAAAAACAACTAATTTTAAAAATTTCATGACATCTCTTTTAAGGAGCAGCCTCATTTCAGATATTAAAAGGTAAAAAATGTATCTTAGGTGTGCTGAAATACGTGTTTTTCCTACTATCAAAAAAAATGTAGGAAGAAACTTCCAGCTAATTTTAAAATTCAATAGCAATTGATGTTTTTATGATTGCATTGATTGATTGCCTTTTTATGATTTAATATGAAAAGGAAAATATTGTTTTGCTTCTTTAAAAACAAAGTTGCTGTTTAGACACCTGGGTGGCTCAGTCGGTTAAGCGTCTGGTCATGACCCCAGAGTCCTGGGATCGAGCCCCGCCTCGGGCTCCCTGCTCAGCGTCAGGCTCCCCACTCAGCCGGAAGCCTGCTTCTCCCTCTCAATCTGCTGTTCTCCCCGCTTGTGCTCTCTTGCACATGCTCTCTCTCTCTCTATCAAATAAATAAATAGGATCTTTTTTAAAAAGTTGCTGTCTTCTACAAAGTGAACATAAAAGGTCACAGTCCCCTCTTCCATTTTCTGCAATAGTTTTTGCACTGCTATTGAAAATATGACATCAAATGGAAGTACTAAGGTCCACACAAACTGTAATTCACAAAATGCAGCTTCTCAATATTTCCTTTAAACACAACTCTGAAGCAGTTATACAGCCACTTTCCAAGACCTTAAACACGTATAATTATAGAAGAGAAGTGCATTTGCAGCACTGAATTCAACCACATTCTCTTAAACTTGATCTCCAAATGTCCATGGCAGTAATAAAACTATCATTTGCCCCAGTGAATGTGCTTTGAAATTAATTTTTCTTTCCATTTTTAATTATAACACATTTTGCTTTCAAGAGAATAAGTAGAAGTCTAAATTAGAAGAAAACTCAATTATCTGAAACTTATAATTCATTCTAAACATATTGCTGAAAAACTGCTTGAAGCAGGAAAGTTCATGGTCTTTTCCCTTTTTGAGTGGAGCTGGAATGAATCCTCTAGATTTGGGGCTTGAATCCTCCAACTATTTTGAAACCTTAGAAGAAAACACAGTTTTATGAGATTGAAGTTTTTTAAATTATGAGTAGGGAATAACATTTCCACATGCCCACCAATCTAAATATAGTGAAATGGGAAAAAGAATGAAATACTTTAGGAAAAGATGACCACTAATGTGGACGATACACTACCAGTGGGATCAGTCAGAAATACTTTGGTACAAAACATTACGAGCACTTTATCACTAGCCCTTTCTGAGGATTGTGGATCAATGCTCCTGTGCTTTCATTTTTACTCACAGAATTCTATATAAATGCTTAACAACCAAATGCAAGATGTAAATTTTGATTGAATTCTGGATTTTTTTTTTTTAAGATTTTATCTATTTATTTGAGAGAGAGAAAGCATGAGTGGTGGCGGGGGGACGGGCAGAGGGAGGAACAGACTCCCTGCTGAGCAGGGATCCCAATGTAGGGCTCAATCCCAGGACCCTGGAACCATGACACGAGCCAAAGGCAGACGCCCAACCCACTGAGCCACCCAGGTGCCCCTGAATTCTGGATTTTATTTATTTTTTTCTTAAGATTTTTTTTTTAATTTACTTGACACAGAGAGAGACAGACACAGAGAGAGAACAAGCAGGGGGGAGCTGCAGAGGGAGAGGGAGAAGCAGGCTCTCTGCTGAGCAGGGAGCCCCATGCAGGGCTTGATCCCAGGGCCCTGGGATCATGACCTGAGCCAAAGGCAGCCACTTAACCGACTGAGCCACTCAGGCACCCCTGAATTCTGGATTTTAAAAGGCAACTCTAAAATGCATTTTGGGGACAATTGGGAAACTGGAATATGCACTATATATTAGATTATATTAATGAATTGTTAATTTTCTTTGGTGTGTTAATGGTGTTTTAGCCATATGGGAAAATGTCCTAATTCTTAGAGGACACATGCTGAAGGTTTAGGAGTGAAGTGACATGATGTCTGTAATTTACTTTAAAATGGTACAACCATACACATGCACACCCATGAAAGAGAGAAAGAACACACAAATGTGACAAAAGCTTAACAACTGGTGAATCCAGGTGAAAGGTATACAGGTATTCATGATATTATGTTTTCTGCTTTGCTATAGGTTTGAAATGTTTTCAAAATAAAAAAGTTGAGGGGACCTTGTTTCAATGCATGGAAAAATTCTTCATCTGAATGACATTGAATACATGTATTTTTCTCTCTTCCCCTCCATTACAATAGTTGGTTTTAATATGTGCTTTTCTGATGCTCCAATAAAATACTTCTGGAAGAATAGCAGATCAGCAGGCCTTGTTTTAAGTTTATTAACTGACAACCTACTTTCAATGTAAAAGAAAATGTTACCTAGGTCTGTTTTAAAGCAATGATTGTCAGCTCACATGGTCAATATGTCATGCAGGGTACACTTCATTAAGGAGTGAATTACTTTGCTTGTAATCTGAGCTAAATGAATGTCAATGTCAGGTTGCATAAATCATAGATTAAAATGTATCACTAAGTGCAATCAGATAGGCAGCATCACCCTTTGCCCTCCAAAAAAACCCCAAATCAGGGCTCATTTTATACAAGTTTTCCAAGTGGCAGATAGAAGTCTCTTGTATGGCAGAAAGGACTAGAGGGGCTCGATGTAACGTTTATGTGTCTTATAGCCACTCCATCTCTGGTGAGATTGAAAAGTAAAACTTCACTGTGTCCAGGGGTTCATTAACTAAACAAGCAAATTCTCCAGGTTGATATCCCATGTAATGATAAGAGAAATAAACAAAAACTCCCTGCTGAGAGTAAATACTAGAAAGTATATTATTTTGGTAGAATGCCTCTCATATCCTAAGCTTTATAGAAAAGGCAAATTTCCTTGAAAAGATGCTCTCTGAAGATAAGGCCCAGTCTACAGAAAAGGCATCTATTGTAATGCACTCATCCTTGGCCAAGGCAACGGAATGCATCTCTGTTCTCTGGTTCTTCTGAAGGAGACAAGTGGATTCAGCAGCCATGTCTAGCTAACCCACTGACCATGCTGCTGGTTTTGAACATAGGAGAGGTTTGTAAAGGCACGTTATGCATAACACCAAGTAAGCTAGAAATCTGGCTTATTACTATGGCATCTCATCACTACTCGAGGACGATCTGCATTTTCCAACTGGGACGAATGGCAGGAAAGAGACAAAATCTATGATTCCCCTAATATGTGGAATCTAAAAAACAAATAAACAAATAAACAAACAAAAAGCAGAATCAGACCTGTGAACACAGAGAACACACTGATGGTTGCCGGAGGGGACGGGGGTGGTGGGACAGGCAAAGTGGATGAGGGGGAGATGAAGCTATAGGCTCCCAGTTAGATGGTAGCTGCGCTTGGGGGGAGAACAGCCCAGGGTTTAAACTTGTCCAATCACTATGTTGTCCACTTGAAACGAATGTGACATTGTGTGTCAACTACACTCAAATGTAAAAGTTAATAATGAAAGGAAAGAATGGTAGATAACGGCCAAATACCTACTTCGTTTTGTTCCATGTCCCTGTTTCTAAGTGAGATCTCCCAACCTCGGGTGGAAGAAGAGCAGCTACTTTGCATTTCCTAGGAGTGCAGCATGGGGAGGGGACCCCACACTGGTTTTCAGGGTGGGGATCCTTCTGGCAGGGGAATATGAGAGGGAAAAAAACCATCCCCACCCAGGAGGCTTCTAGAGGTTCTTACTCAGAAATTTACTGGCTAAGGCTTTTTGTTCTTTTTAATCTGAGGGCCTGATTTCCTGCTTGTAGAGTTCCATCCTATATCTATAGCATTTCACTGTGAAATTACTTCTCCCAAAGGAAAACATCAGCAAAACTAAAACAAGTTGAATCTTCTAAATCATCAGGACCCAAGTTGTTTTGTGTTGAGATGGTCCCCAATGACTCTTCTCTCTGTAGATGATATGGAAATAGCGTTTTTGAAATGTGATCTTTGCTCTCTGGGAAGAGGGGTAGGATTGGGTAGAAAGTGCCCGGCTCAGGGTCAGACACGCAGTAGGTGTTGCGAAAGTACACAGAGAACGAAAACGTGCCATAGGGTTTTCCTTCCGCTTAAAGTCCAAAGAGACAATAGGCATTACCATCCAACAAAAGAAGAGCTATCTGAAGAGCATCCTCTAGAAAAGCACTCAGGCCAGGCAAGATTACATTTTCAGTGTTAACCTAAACGATCTTTTAAGTTGGCTAGAAGGTCAAGACAGCAGCTAATAAAACCAGCAACTGAATTTACAATAAAGAAATGTCCTTCCCCTGCATGGGAAATTTTTATCTTGCCCTCTCCTTTGGTCACACATTGCATGAGAATATCTTTAAATTTTTCAAAAGTGAAAGTTGGACTAAATAAGATGTAAGCTTTGGAGGCTGAGATCTGCTGGATGTGTTTTTTAAACAGCTCTTTAGATGGGCGAATACGGCAGCCTGATGAAGAGACGCATGCCTTGATCATCTGTCATCTGCTTGTCTTTAAGCCCTGAGGGGTAGTTTGTGCCAGATCGAGAAAGAAGTATGCCCCAAGAGACTGAGGACAGCACTACCTGGTAATCAAAAAAGAGAAATGAACATGGCATTGAAGAGACTTAAAGAGGCGGGCACAAAACTCATTTGTTTACCCCCTAATATAAATTTCCTCACAGACCTCATTCATTTCTGCTATCCTTCTCCCCAGCTGGGGAAGAAATTGCACCATTTCTCTTCCTCTGCCTTTACATCTCCACGCACGCGTTGGGTGCCCCTTGCATCCTCAAGCGTGCTGGGTATCAGCATTGCCCGCAGCTCAGGACCGGGCCGGCAGGGTCCCCGGTTCCGAGTGGCTTTTACAGATTTTCATGGGACCAAGGGCTTTTCTCACAGGAGGTCAGCTACAGGACCTTGGGAATCCAGGCAACAGGAATGCAGATGGTCCTGGACAGTTTGAGAGGTTCAATCTCGGCTACAGAAGCTCCTGCCACCCCATTCCAGACGGGTATAAGACCGAAGCAACTCAGCAGACCCCACTCATTCATTCTGGTATAGAGGCTCCAAATGGGTTTATGTCCGTGGTACTTTGTGGCACTTCCTGTTTGGACACCAGCTAGAACTAACTCACTGTGGTTGTTTTCATTTTGTATTCCCCATTTTGTAAAGTGAAATTGTTTGCACTCCCAAGCCCCATGATACCTACCCCAGCATGATAGACATAGCAGTCTAGGTAACAGACTTCATCAATGAATACATGAATGACAGAATTCTTTGAGAGAAAGGGGTTACAACAACATTTACTTAAAATCCTGTGTTCCACATTATTAATTAGGTTGACAGAATACCATGTATTTGTTTCAGAGGGTAAAACTGCCTTCTAAGAAAAATTCATTGACATTTAGAAGTTTTGAAATCAAAGAACATTCCTCCTGAACATCATTTCTTTGCCAAATTATGAAATTTGGCAACTGGTGAAAAAGAATGAATATTGATAGAAGTATAACAAGTCAGGGAATAAAAAAACCAGTAATAATCTCATAATAATTCTTAATTCACTTACTGTAAAGTGTTTTTGAAAATAGAGACTGGTATGAATAACAATATAGAATGCCTTTGGGGCTGCCATGCAGGTTAAAAAAGTTAAATATTAGAAGCATGGATGTGGCTGTCATCCTAAAACATATCTTTATACTGTCATACATATGTAAATTTCTCTAGCCAACATACAGAAGCATTTTGCGTATTTTTAAACTTTGCATAAATGGTACCCTACTGTATCTATGTAATGTGGTCTTTTTTAATCCAGACTTTTAGAAAATATATCTGCACTGATATGTGTTGTTCTAATTTATTCATTTCTTTCATCGTCACATAGTATTCCACCATATGAATATCCCACAGTCTAGTCAACCACTGAAAGCCTGATTTTCAAAAGAGAAGAAGAAACCTTTGTAGAAGGTTTCTTGTGGAAGAAAAGAACAATCAGGTAAAACCGACACTTCAATTGTATACACCACGTTCCAAGCCAGGGCTTGGTTGTGAGTCTCTTCTCTTTTCCTTGCAGCTCAAGAATGCTGCCTGAGGAAGCGTCTAAGGCAGAATTGTTAAGGAAAGAGGGCACGTATTGAATGGAGCACTGGGTGTTATACGCAAACAATGAATCATGGAACACTATATCAAAAACTAATCATGTAATGTATGGTGATTAACATAACATAATAAAATAAAATTAAGAAAAAAAATAAAGCAAAGGAATGCGCAGAGTGTAAGACGGGAGGTGGCGGGAAGTACCGAGGACGAGCCCCATGCCTAACCCTGCTGGTAAGGGCCCCGGGGATGCGAAGTAATACCGATAACCGGGGGACATACCATGCCCAATCAGCTTCTGTTTCTCGAGGAAAATCACTTCCTTTATCACTTGGAGTACTTGGAGTTATGTTTTCCTGAAACACCTGGAAGGTATGCTCTTTGCCTACCCTAATCACTTCCCTGGATGATCCAGGCTTGATCCAGTAATTGAAAGCAAGATCAGGTGCTTCTCAAAGACAAGCCCCAACAAGAGCAGCTTCCCTGCGCCACCCCCTCCCGGCCACAGATACCCAGCCCTGCCATTCTTGACATTCAAACCAACAAGTGGGAGGATGGGGCAAAGAGCGGTGAGCTAACGCAGGAGCCGGGGAACCTCATCCACTCCAGGGGAATCTCTTCTACCCAGTTAAGTATACACACTGGCACCAGCGTTTCCAGGCCCCTGCACCAAGGATGTGGACTGCTTCTCCACCCCGTAGTACTTAGAGGAGATCAGGCAAAGGAACTGGCTGGCAGACAGCCTGTTTGAACAGTGGTGATGGGAGGGGTTGGTGGGTCTGGCCAGGAGGAGTAGGAGCCCAGAATTAATAGTGTCTGGAGGGCAAGGCCAATGCCCTGCCAAGGATGGGGCCTCTTGTTGACAACCAGAGGGAGGAAGAAACCCACTGACACAACAAAATGTGCAGGTCATCCAATCCTTTATTTTTTTGTTCTGCATGGAGCACTGGGTGTCATACGCAAACAATGAATCATGGAACAGTACATCAAAAACTAATGATGTAATGTATGGTGATTAACATAACATAATAAAAAAAAAGGCTCTCATTTATGCAAGGCCCCTATTTAAAAACCAAGTAAATGTATACATGGAATGCTAATCAAAAACAAAAAGGAACAAAATACAAAATACACAAAGCATCATGGACAAACCTCCACATCATCAGGCTGATACACTCTCTGAAATGGACCTATCTGTGTGGATACTTAATTATGTTTTTTATTGTGTCTTTCTCCATCTAGAATGTAAACTCCACAAGGGCAAGCATTTTTGTCTGTTTTGCTCACGGCTATATCCCCGGTGTTCAGAAAACTGCATGGCACATGGTATGCCTTCAATAACTTTTTTTGACTAAGTGAATAAGTTAGAGGAAAGAAAAAAATTTGACTTTAGAGATCATTCAGTCCAAACCTGTTATCTTATAGATGAGGACACTGAAACCCTGAGAGGTTGGATGGCTTTCCCCACCACAAAATCAGCATATGGCAGCATCGAGGGTGAGAATGGGCCACTCCTCAAATCCTTCTCCCTGTTGAGTAAAGTCATAAGTAACTCTTTGTTTGATCAAAATTATTCGGTCTTCTTAACTTCCTCTCCAAGCATACTTATAATCATTCCAATTTAATGGATCACCAAGCTTAAGGAAAAAGATACGAAATAAACAAGCTACTCATATTTGCCTCTTACTTCCAAAATAAACAGTATAACACTGTTACTAATGTTTATAGTAAATCTAGTCTGGAATGACATCACTTGAAACCTTTCTGCATGAAGATAATTCAAGGTTCTAAATATCTGCTTTGTACAGAAAGTACTGTTGCTAGGTTCAAAAGGGACAAATGGAATATTCTAAGAAAAGCAAGGTACAAAAAGTACTTGGTGTCACATCACTCAGTAATTTAGGGCAAAGCAGATGCTAGAACCCAAGCGTCTGGCACTCTTTTGCTATATTTCCCAATATTATGAACCTTGAGCTAAGGAATGAATATCTATGGAAGATTCCAGGCATCAGTCAGTGGTTGCCTTCCCTATATTCCTAAAATTGCATCCTTTTTCTTTAAGAGTTCCCTTGTTAGTTTTTAAGTGCAAGCTGCAGAGTGAAAGAGTTCATCTACAGTGATAGCAACACATTAAGCAGCCTCCACAAGTGAGACCAGCAAGGACTGACAAAGAAGAAAAGAAAAACACGGAGTCACACTTGGGTAATCTTGGCAAAGGTGAGAGGAAGTTGTTAGGCTATGTTGGCATCCTTTTACAAGGCTCAAGACCCAACTTTGAGTATCGTCTACAAAGATATTTCAAGAGGCTTTCTTCCTTTCACTCATCCAACAAATATTTAGAATGCCCATTATGGGACAAGCACTTTTCAAGGTGCTAGATGTACTCGGGTGAACACATTGGTGCCACCTCTGATCTCTGCCCCCATCAGCTGCTCCATGCTCCATCTCTTCTCCTTTCAAACAACTTCTGGAGTTTCAGTGAAATTAGCCTCAGCCATCTGCCAAGAAGGAAAGGACTTGGATTGACCAGTATTCCTCTACTGTCAGAATAATGAATAGTGTGTTAACATGGCCTTCTCCTCCTAAACACACACACACACACACACACACTTGCATTGTAAAAGCTAATACTTGTTAGCCCAAATGGCCCTTTAATTGTGGGATTTCAGGTAGATAACAAAATGAAGTCAAATTAAAGATTTGGATAGTAAAGGAAGGAGGATAATTGGCAAGCAGGAGGGTATCTAGGGGTTGGCCCTTAGGATCAGCATTGCAAGTATGGCTTTCAGGGCTTCTCCTTGCTTCTTCCTTTCATCTTTACTGGAATCCACCATTTAAAAAAATAGATGCAAGGATTTTATATGAGGGATGAGGGTGCTTTGTAGGTAGAGAAGTTCTACCCAGTGCAAGATGAAGGGGCAAAGGAGAAATGTTTGCATGTCCATCATTTTTAGAGTGGAGGTTTTTAGGTTAGAGAATATCCAAATAGAAATTTTAAGTTCAATTTTCCAGGAACTTCTTGGGGACTAAATAACAAGCAAAGAATTTAACACCCCTTATTATGGACTGAAGTTTTGTGTCCCTCCCAAATTCACATATTGACACCCTAACCCCCAATGTGATGGTATTTAGAGATATCACCTTTAGGAGGTAATCTGGGTTATATGAGGTCATGAAGGAGTAGCCTTCATGACGGGATTAGTGGCCCCAGATGCTGGCCTCCGCGCACACATAGAAAAGGTCATGTGAGCACACAAGATGGCAGCCAAGAGAAGATGTACCAGCCAAGAGAAGACTCAGAATGAAACCTACTTGGCCTGCACCTTAATATTGGACTTCCTAGGATCCAGAACTCTGAGAAATAAATTTCTATTATTTAAGCCAGTCTATGGTATTGTGTTATGCAGCCTGAGCTAATACACCCCTACTCTATATTTCTAAATACACCCCTACTCTATATTTCTAAATCGAAATAATAATTTGCTATAATTCCTGATTATATTAACTTCCCCCCGGGGTGCCTGGGTGGCTCAGTCAGTTGAGCCTCCGACTCCTGATTTCGGCTTAGGTCATGATCTCAGGGTGATCGAGCCCTGCATCTGGCTCCATGCTTAGCAGGGGGTCTGCTGGAGATTCTCTCTCCCTTTCCCTCTGTCCCTCCCCCCATTCATGCTCTCTCTCTCTAAAATAAATCCTTTAAAAAAAGGATTTATTCTTTCCTTCCTCTCTCTCTCTCTCTCTCTCCTCTCACACACACACACACACAAGCTAAGAAAATAACTACATAAACAAAATTGCTAAAATAGAACAGGTTTTTAAAATATGCTATGCATACTCTATGCATCTTGAACTGAAAAGGAAATAGATTGGTCTGAATAAGAAATTTTTTTTTTTTTCTGGTTGCTTTCAGTTGTCTTTTGTGAGGAGTCCTTATAAAGCTCATGTGGATAATGATGAACAATGGGCACCAGCCTATCTTCAACACTCCCCACTCTGCTTTTTTCCCCTGATTCAGAATGTACTAAAGCTACTCAAGCCCTTCCCACTATTTTGGCTGGATCAGTGGGGTTTATTTTTCCTGCAGGGCTCTAAGCGAGGTGCTGAGAGTCTCACAGTGAGGACCCCAGCAGGAGAGCTGAGCTGAGTTGTGTAGCCCGGGGAGTAAGTTCATAAATGGAGGAACTCATTTATCTTCCACAGAACCCTTCCCCGCCACCCCCCCAACCAACTACAAACTACTTAACCCATCCAAACTGACAGCTGACCAAAGCCACTCTCTTCCTGGGACTGGAGATACCTCCATAATCACAAAGCTTTGCAAGCTAGCATACTCTCGATTGGTTTGAACTGCTAAAACCCTGACTATCTTTAGATTCAGATTTCTTACTTAAATCACTAGTCATTCTCTATACATGGTTAAAGAATTGGAACTGAAGACAAAAAATAAATGAGGAGTCACAGTACCATCAGGTTCATTTCTCCGGAGCTTCAGACTTCTCCAATAGGACAAGAGTATTGCAATATACCTGATTTCCACAGACTCAGAATGGGGATGTTACATTTTATAATCAAAGAAAATGTTTTACTTGAACAGGAATCCAGGAGTTTAAGGGAATGCTAGGAATGCTAATGTGAATAACCTGCAAGTTTAACATAGTTAGGAATTCCTATGCCTTTTTTGCCATTCTGAAATATGCTGAACCACGCAAAAGGGTTTGAGTATCTTTTTTTCTTAAGTCACTATGTGTTTGGAGTCCTAAATCACTGGTGATTGGTTATCCTCATTCATTCACATTTTTTTTTGTCCTCTTCATTCAGTTTTCACAAATATTTATTGCTGGCTAAGATGTATATTCAAGAATATTGATTGCAAAAAAAAAAACAATATTGATTACAGAATGTTCACTAATATCAAAAACTAAAAAGAACCTAAATGTTCCTCCATGGGAAGTTATTTAAACAAACCATGGTCCATCCATAAAGTGGAATAGTATGCATCACTTAAAAGATGTGGGATAGACTTAAAGTCTGGACATGGAGAAATATGACCTTGCTATATGGTTAAGGGCAGGGAGAAGCAGATTATAGAATAGCATTTCTACTGGGATGCTTTTAAATTAAATTGTAAGTATGTGTGGGCACGTACGTGTATGTCTACAAGAGTCTAGAAAATATATATATCAACCTAACTTGTTAACAGTGGCTATCTCTGGGGTATTACTTTTATACTATTTGAATTTTTTTATAGTAAGCTAATCCACTAACCTCTTCATCACACAGTTGAAGTTCATTGTCTTGGGAGCCCATAGAAGAATTACACACACCAGGACCCCTTGTGGTTGGGTAGTACCATATGATTGGTTCTGTCTAATGAATTGTAAGCAAAATGGCACGTGTCACTTCCAGGCTGGAACATTCAATTGCTCCAGAGCTCTTTTCTTCTGTCATAAAACCCAGCAATATTTGACATAGTGACTTCAGCATAGGTCCTAAATCAGAAGCTGTGGGTTCCACTCCACCCACAGCCAACCCACATGGCGTGGCATGAGAGAAAAACATAAACTCTTGTTATTTAGAAACCTCTAAGATTTGGGAATTGCTCATGAAGAATGACCTAGTCTATCCTGACCAGGACAAGTAAGCATTTTTAATTTTATCTTTAAAATAGAGATGTCAAGGGGCACCTGGGCTCAGTCAGTTAAGCCACTGACTCTTGATTTTGGCTCAGGTTATGATCTCAGGGTCATGAGATCGAGCCCTGCATCCGGCTCCGCACTCAGCAGGGAGTCTGCTGGAGATTCTCTCTCTCCCTAAAATAAATAAATAAACCTTTAAAATAGAGATGTTATTCTTCTGAAAAGCAGTATGTGTGAACCTGTCACTGTTCTGGGCCATGAAGATAAAATAGTAAAAAGAAAAAGAAATATCTCGCCCTTTAGGACCTCAAGTTGAATCGTATTTTTAACATATCATGAGTTTTTCATAAATGCCCTTTATTACATTGAAGAAGTTCACTTCTCCTAGTCTGTTGAGTGTTTCTATCATAAAAGGGTGTTAGATTTTTTTCAAATACTTTCTCTGCATCTGTTGACATGATTATGTGTTTTTTTGCCCTCTACTGATACGGTTTGTTAAGTTGATTTTTAGATATTGAAAGGAGTGTTTCATCCTTTGAAAGAATTGGTAGATATTTACAGAAAGTGATTTGGAAATTCAGTTTCATTTCATCCCCGATCTCTTGCTCCAGCATCTTGGATTCATCAGGACAGGCTAGATAATGCTGCTGTGACAAATGACTGCAAAATCACAGTGGTTTAATGCATACACACTTGTTTCTCACTGACATGAAGATCGCTGTCAGTGGGACAACTCTCCATCATGGACTGCGTTTCCCAACCGTATGGTGACTCACAGATCCCAGTGTTCTGATCCCAATGCACTGCTCTCACGCTCGCTTACCTGAGGGAGATCCACGTACTGTGAATCACACAGTTCTCCCCGCCTCAGCCCAAGAGTCACACATGTCTCTCATTCGCAGATTTCATTGTCCATAATTAATTATGTGCTCTTGTGTTACCACCAGGGGACTAGAAAATACAAATTGCATTGTGCCCAGAAGGGAAGAATACAAAACAGAATTTGTGAACACATAGAATCTTCTCTGCCATAGACTTTGTATATTCTTTTCCCTCTTGTTATGGGTTGAATTGTGTGCCCCCCACTCCTTGCAAAAGATACGCTGCAGTGCTAAGCCCCAGTACCTCAAGATGTTGAGTCTATTTGAAAATAGGATCATTGTAGATGTAATTAGTTAAGATGATGGCATACTGGAGTAGCAGGGGGAGTCTTAATTCAGTATGACTGGTGTCATATGAAGAGAGACACATATATGAAGAGAGACACAGAATATCCTGTGATTGCCGAGGGAGAGATTGGAATGACACAGCTAGCTATAAGCCAAGAAATGCCAAGGATTGACGGCCACCACCAGTAACCAGAAAGAGGCAAGGGGGAATTCTACCAAAGCCTCAGAGGCCACATGACCTTGCTGACATCTTTGAGTTCAGGCTTCTAGCCTCCAGAATTATGAAAGAAAACAATTCTGTGGTTTGAGGCCACCTAATGTGTGTTACCTGGTTACTATAGATCTAAGACACGGTGTTAAAAAATTTTTACTGAATCTAAGATTACATCAGTGGTAAAACAAGAATTATTTCATGGATGTCTGAGAAAGAAAAAAATACTGTCAGTTAAACTATGACCTACTCTCCTTAATGATAACCCCGCATGATGCATAAATTGGTCACACCATCCTCTCAACATGATGCAATGTCTTCCCTCTGTACCAAGAGGTTTGGCAATGTCTTGTGTCTTCAAGCGTACTGTTTGGCATGTGATAGGTCATCACTTTGCCCATTTCTCAGTAACAACATACAATACAGCCATAGCTACTTGTAGGTTTATTCCCTTATTGTGTACCATAAAGCACTCCCAGTTTTGTGCAAGAAAATACACGATTCCATTCATCCTTCCAAAATTGCTTCACTAATATCAAATTTATGCCCCACTGTTCTGTATCTTTGCCTTTCTACAGAAACTTTCTACAGTAACTCCTTATTTCAACACCAAATTATACTGTAGATTCTGAAAAGAAAAATTTTAAACAGCAATTAAACTCAACATATTAGAACAACAATGCACATAATTCAAACAAAATGGTGACAACGTGAATAACCATGCTCAAGTTCATGGCTGCACAGGCAATGACAACTATGTCACAACAGCTATCGTAGGACACTATCAGTGTAAGACATACCCCAAATTCAGAGTGTGAAGAAATGGGCCTCAGAGAATCAATAAACTACAGTAATGAAACAACAATAGAATCAGAGCAAGCAGTCCTGACCAAATCTAAGCCTTTGCTCTAGAATATTTTCTCAGTGTGGTCTGGAGACCTGAGATCTTTTCAGGAAGTCTGTGAATTCAAACCTATTTCCACAATAATATTAAGTTGTTTTTTGCTTGGTTATTCTTCTGTCATTACAGTACGATGGAGTTTTCCAGAGGCTATGTGTCATGAAATACCACAACAAATTGAACACAAGATCAGATATGAGAACCTGTAGTCTATTAAGCTGAACATCTTGCCACTCTTTTTACTAATTTTTTTTTGTTTTGGAAATGTATTTTCATAAAAAAGAATATTATTTATGGAAATATGAAATGGGTTTATTATTTAGATGAATTAATAGTTAATAGTTAATTTTTTTCTCAGTTTTAGTTTCTCCTACAGTAAATATGGACGGATATAATGACAAAACAAAAGTCCTCAATGAGTTTTAAGAGTGTATAGAAATACTGAGATCAAAAGTTTGAAAATCACTGTTCTAGTAAAACAATGCTTCAAAACTGCCTTTGACTTTAAAGATGCACGTCTTGGTCCACTGAACAAATCTCACGGTTGAGATTAGACCAACACTAAGATTGGATCAAACACTGAGACGATTATAATGTGCTAGTCTGTCAAATGTAATTCAAAAGCAAAAATACTAAATAAGAAGATATAATTTGATATTTCAATAAGATACGTTTATAAAATAGCTTCTTCTTTGATTGTGTGTGTGTCTGTCTGTGTGTCCTTCCCTTCCCGTCTTTCCTGTCTTTTGACGCCTAAAGCATGTGCTTAGACAGCCTGCAGCTTCGGCCATGTGCTGACTTGGCTTTCCACAGTCTGCATCCAAAGCGAAGGTTCCCGAACTCCTTCACATGGTCTTTTTCACAAGCAACCTGCACAACTCTTTCATGAGTCCCTCCCCTTTCTTGACTTCCTTCGAATGGGACGCCTTCTTTTCCTATGGTTCAGGCAAGAAACCAGGAGAGCTATCATAGCCATCTATTTGGTCTCACAGAACGATATGGGCACATTTTTTGGGGGGTGTTTTGCACCGAAACTCTGTAAGCTTGAGAATTCCACTTCAATTAGCAAAATTGTAATTGGTGTGTTAAGTTTGGTACAAAGTATGGGTGGGTTTAGTTTGTCTTAGGAGCTACCCACTGCCCCAGCCCTCTTCCTCTTCCTGAAGTGTTATCCCATCCAGGCAATATGGATGGCCATTAACCCTTACTGTGGTATTTATTTTTTTAAGTTTTTATTTAAATTCCAGTTAGTTAGCATACAGTGTTATATTAGTTTCAGGTGTACAATATAGTGATTCAACACTTCCATACATCACCCTGTGCTCATCATGACAAGTGCACTCCTTCATCCCCATTGCCTATTTCATCCATTCCCCCCCTTCCCTGCCCACCTCCCCTCTGGTAACCATCTGTTTGTTCTCTGTAGTTAAGAGTCTGTTTCTCAGTTTGCCTCTCTCTCTCTCTTTTTCCCCCTTTGCTTGTTTGTTTTGTTTCTTAAATTCCACATTTGAATGAAATCATATGGCACTTGTCCTTCTCTGACTTATTTTGCTTAGCATTATACTCTCTAGCTCCATCCATGTCATCGCAAATGGCAAGATCTCATTTTTTATGGGTGAGTAATATATCATTTTATATATATATGTGTCACACCTTTATCTATTACTAAGTGATTGCAGCTTTGGGTAGGACCCTATGGATGATTTACACTTAGAAAGGTGACTCTTAAAGATCAAAAAGTCAGGGCACCTGGGTGGCTCAGTCAATTAAGCATCGGACTCTTGATTTTGGCTCAGGTCATGATCTCAGGGTCATGAGATGGAGCCCTGCATCAAGCCCTGCATTGGGCTCGACACTGGGCGTGGAGCCTGCTTAAGATTCTCTCTCTCCCTCTCTCCTTCTCCCCCTAACCCTCCCCCCTTAAAAAAAAAAAAAGTTCAAAAAATCATTAAGAACCAAATAAATTAAGCTATCAGATGAAATGGCAGGCAGTGGAATAATTATCTTTTATCCATCTTAGCGCATCTTCAAATGTTGAAATTAATGGTTAACATTTATTAAGTGTTTACTACATGTCGAGCACTGTTCTGAACACTTTGCATGTGGTAACTTATTTAATCTTCACGAGTAACCTGGCAGATAGGTACTATTATTATTCCCATTTTCAGGCACAGAGAGATCATATTACTTCCCCTGGATCACACAGTGTAACTAGGAGTCTGGATCCAATTTTAGGCAGTGTGACCTCAGAGTTATGTACATAATCACTAGACTATACTGCCCCTTGAATCACATCCTTGCCAGCCTGGAGTGCTGATATATCTTTTGTTTCTTAAGGGAAAACTATTTACCCCAGTGAGTTTTTAGTTTGCCTCAGTTTCAGATCCAAAATTATATGTGTCTATTAACCCATGATGGAAATCTGCTTTCTTTTTCTTAATTCACTGTCTTTTTCTCATGAAATTTTTCCGGACTCAGCACTCCTCCACCCTTGAACCCAAACTCTGTGGGTTACCCACCCAAAGACATGTTCCCATTTGTTCCCCATCTGGCTGGAATTCCTTTTGAAGATGGAGGTTTGGGCTTCAAAGAGATCCTGGAACGTGTACCTTAGTGAATCTACCCATCTCTTCCTGCCAGCCATATTTTAATCCTTTCATCTTACGCAGATCCCCTGGCTACCCCCTACCTCAACAACACCTATCCTGAAGAAAGAACTTAGCCCGAAGCTAGCCAACCCCATAAAGGAAATGGGTAGGCTTCTGAGTGCCATCATGATCGTAAAGGACAGTTCATGTTGGTTTTCTTCACAGCCCTTCCAAATAGGCAGAGTGAACTCTGACCTATCACCACTCTGCTGATGGACTGAGGAAGAAGGGTCTTGTCACAAACAGAATTAGCACTAAGTAATTTTCCCTTTCTTTTTGTAAACAATTGCCCTTCAATATACAACAACTCTCGAGGTGTTCAGGTTACATGCTTATTTTAAGATCTTTTGTTTACTTTCTGATCTTCATAGGTCATTGACATCCCATTTAGCCCCAGTGACCCTGTTTATACAATTTTCATATAAATTAAAAAGTGTTCTTGGAGATAACATTAACATTCTTGATCTCAATCTACCACATAAGCAAACAATAGCCTTTGCTCGGTCCTGTATAAAATTGTTCAAAAGTTTCAGTGCAGACTCCAGTTTCAGACAGAGAAAACCTTATCAAACAGATGTGCTTTTTTGCTTTTTATTTTAAGCAGGATGAGATCCCAGCCTATGTAAAGTCCAGCGAAATATCATATCGGACCTCTGGTAGAATGGAGTCATAATTCTAATAAAATGCTAGATAGAGTATTTCAGGCTTTAATTACTGAGAAGAGGCAAATCACTTATAGAAATAGCAGGGATCTAGTTCTACATCTTAACTTGAATTTAAAATGTGTTTCCTTCTCATTTAAAACCAGCTTTTTGATTCTCTACGGGGGGGGGGAGGGAAATAATGCATTTTGAATTTGCCTTTTTACCTCGTTTTTTAATGAGGGCAGCTCCCCATTTCCATACTGAAAAAACATCTTGATAACTACTCTTTTATAAATGCGTATTAATCTTATGAATAATTTCAAGTATTTAGCAAACTATATTTCTGACAGCCTACTCTGCTGCTACTAGTTCATACTTCAGGAGTAGACACACTTGAACTAAATCCTCAGCCTAACTATTTTTTATGAAAAACTTATATTCCTGGGCAAAGAAACTAATCTTGGAATATAGATAAATTAAAAAGCCTGTGTTGGCTCTTTTTTAGGAGTTTATCCTAAGGAAATAATTGGACAAAATTACAGAAAGAGATGTACAAGGGTGTTAATTTCCACATGACTTACAAATGCAAAAAAATAGAAAACAACTAAATGTCCATCAATAAGGAGCTGTTTAAAAACATTAGGGTAGGGGCGCCTAGGTGGCTCAGTCGGTTAAGCGTCTGCCTTTGGCTCAGGTCCTGATTGCTTGCTCTCTCTCTCTCTCTCTCAAATAAATAAAACCTTTAAAAAAAATTTTTTTAAATAAAAACATTAGGGTAAAACCAGTGGTATACTTTACAGCACTTTACTTTACATACACTTCAACATATTAAAGGCTTTGAGGAGTCCCACAGCAAAAGGAACCCTGTTTAAGGGTACCTGGGTGGCTCAGTCGGTTAAGCAGCTGCCTTTGGCTCAGGTCATGATCCCAGGGTCCTGAGATCAAGCCCCACATCAGGCTCCTTGCTCAGCGGGGAGCCTGTTTCTACCTTGACCTGCCTGCCGCCCCCCTGCTTGTGCTCTCCCTCTCACTATCTCTCTCTTTGTGTCAAATAAATAAAATCTTTAAAAAAAGAAAGAAACCCTGTTTAAATGCCTTTAATCAAAATTTTTCCAAGCTTCATTTAGCATAAATACCTTCTTTCTTTTTTCTTTACTTATTTGAGAGAGAGAGCAGAGTGAGTGAGAACACAAGTGGGGGGTAGGGGCAGAAGGAGAGAGAGAGAAGCAGATACTCTCCGCCAAGCAGAGAGCCTGACTCGGAGGCTCGATCCCAGAACCCTGGGATCATGAACTGAACCGAAGGCAGATGCTTAACTGACTGAGCCACCCAGGTTCCCCTAAATACCTTCTTTCCAGCAGCCTTCAGAACAAATGTCAGCAACTTTTGGCAGTAGTATTAAAGATGATTTTTACCTCTGTTTTTGTATATTTTCTAAATTATTTTGCAATAAATATGTATTGCTTATAATAAAAAAATAGAGCTATTTAAAATTATTTTTTTAATTATGTTGGGGGAAATGACAAAGAGATATAGTAAGAGATAGATATACTGCTATATAACATGGCATTTTATGAAACACCGTATTTAATGTGACAGGTCCTCCTTTTTTTTTTTTTTTTTTAGATTTTTTATTTATTTATTTGAGAGAGAGAATGAGACAGAGAGAGCATGAGAGGGTCAGAGGGAGAAGCAGACTCCCTGCCGAGCAGGGAGCCCGATGTGGGACTCGATCCCGGGACTCCAGGATCATGACCTGAGCCGAAGGCAATCGCTTAACCAACTGAGCCACCCAGGCGCCCGACAGGTCCTCCTTTTGATAAAACAAGAATTTAATAGAAATAAATAAAAAGGAAAAAAGAGAAGGGGAGGAAGGAAGGAGGGAAAGGAGATAATTGGAGGACACAAACATTCAAGTTTTACCATGAATATTTCTGTATGATCAATGAAAGGTAATTTTTTGTACAGTGGCTACACCAATTTACATTCCCACCAAAGTGCTTGAACATTCCGTTTATTCTTAACCACTGTCTCACCAGTACTTGTTATTTCTTATCTTTTTGATACTAGCCATTCTGACTGATGTGAGGTGACATCTCATTGTGGTTTTTAAAAATTTATTACTGAAGTATAATCGATATACCATGTTATATTAGTTTCAGGTGCACAACATTGATCTGACCATTGTATATATTACTCAGTGCTCACCAAAATGAGTAGTCACCAGCTGTCACTATGTAATGTTATTATAATATGTTGACTATAATCCTTATGCTGTACTCTTCCCCTCTGTGACTTATTTAAATCTGGAAGTTTGTACCTCTTAATCCCCTTCACCTATCTCACCTCCTCCCACCTCCCCTTTGGGAACCACCAGTTTGTTCTCTATATTTAAGAGTCTGTGTTTGGGGGGGGGGGTTGTCTGTTCATTTGTTTTGTTTTTTAGATTCCACATATAAGTGAAATCATACAGTATTTGTCTTTCTCTGTCTAACTTATTTTACTAACATAATACACTCTAGGTCCATCCATGTTGTCACAAATCATCAGATTTCATCCTTTTTTATGGCTGAGTAATATTCCATTACACATAAACACACACCACCTCTTCTTTTATTCATTCATCTACTGATGGACACTTGGGTTGCTTCCATATCTATTGTAAATATTGCTGCAATAAACATAGGGGTGCATCTATCTTTTCAGATTAGTGTTTTCATTTTCTTTGTGTAAATGACCAATAGCAGGAATTGTGGATCATATGGCATTTCTATTCTTGATTTTTTGAGGAACTTCCATGCTGTTTCCCATGTTGCACCAATTTACATTTCTACCAACAGTGCATGAGGGTTCCTTTTTCTCCACATCCTCACTGACACTTGTTATTTCTTGTCTTTTGAATACTAGCCATTCTGACAGGTGTGAGGTGATCTCTCATTGCGGTTTTGATTTGCATTTCCCTGATGATGAGTGATGTTGAACATCCTTGCATGTGTCTGTTGGCCAATGATGGGTAATTTTTATCGCTTTGCTTCTTTCTTTTAAAAGTGTTCTTCATTAAGTATGTATTTATTTTGCAATTAGAAAATTAACAATAATTTTTTGTATTTATGCAGGATGAAGGTGGCACATATGGATTTTAACAGAGAGAAAGAGAAACATACCAAAGGAAAACATGTTCTTTTTGTTGTTGTTTTTTGTTTTTTTAAAGGTTTTATTTATTTGACAGAGAGACACAGCGAGAGAGAGCCCGATGCGGGGCTCGATCCCAGGACCCTGGGATCATGACCTGAGCCGAAGGCAGATGCTTAACGACCGAGCCACCCAGGCACCCCAGGAAGACATGTTCTATAGTCTCAATTCAAATGTATTCGTTGTTGCTTCTATTTCTGAGGCTATATCCTCCTCAAGTTAAATCTATTTGAAATAAAAATAATCCCATGTATTGTTCCTTTAAACATTTCCCCTCTCTCCTGATTATGCCTCTATCCCCAGCACCCCGCCCCCACCATGGGCCCCAGACTACTCTCCTACAACACTTGACTCCATGATGAGAAAAATAAAGAACTATTTTTCCTGCCCCCCCCCCTCACTGGTCACCCCCAGAATACTACCCACAAAGGACAACATAGGTTTCAGTTACTCAAGAGGAAAACTCTCATGATGAAAGTTCATCATGTCAGGCAGGTGAGGGGAATTAGCAGCAAAGCATCCATAGATTTCTTGAAGGAGATACAAATTACAAATGTGCTGATAGTTTCTTATATTTGTCTAAATTATCTTTCTAAGGGAGAATCACAGGGCTATTTTTATAAGGTATGAATACAGAGTAATGAGACTTCTAAAACACATCTTAGCTTCCATGACCAAATGAAAATTGTCCTTCAAAAATTTAGGTAAGGAGGCAAAGCGTAGTCCAGTGATGCCTCCACCACTTAAGACATCTGAAAATCCCTTAAAGCTACATTTTAAGACAGAACAAAAACTCAGTCCTGTTTCTTTAATATTACACTGTGATTTTGAACAAAAATATTATCCCCAACTTGAACATCTACCTTATTTATTTTATATATATCATCTCCAGTTGCTTTGGGAGTATCTCCAAAAATAAGCCAAACACCAAAGAATAACAAAGTACTTGTTGAAAGTATAAAAACAAACAAAATACAAGAACAACAACCACAAAAGCCCTATCACAGACTGGGAAGTTTTTCAAAGTATGAAACTTCATTTAAGTCCTGATAACATTCAAATTTTGATGGAATAAATATTCATGGATACTTGGGAGTCCATAAGAGACTGATTTGAATATATGTATATTCAAATATAAAGAGAGAGACAGAGAGAGAGAAGAGAGAGTTGTAGATAGTTATATGTATAGTTATATAATTATATTTAGCTTTGAAATGTGATTACATCCAATCAGAGACTGATGTACAGATTACAGTCTGTACTATAAGAGAATCCATGAAAACAGAAGCAAGTTTCTGTCAATCATCCTGATTTAGTAAAGCATGAAGTTATGATACTAAGGAAAAATCTTGCATTTGCTGCCTTCATGATATAGAAACTCTGTGCATTAAAGTAGACCATCCAAATGTGTTATACAGAGTTCTGGAGTATCCAATTTTTGTGATTACATAGAGACAAACTCTAACAAATGTATGGTACCCATATGCTTCCCTTCCTCTAAGCCTGGACCCCCACTGGAATTAAAAGCTATGTCCAGCTTTCTGGTAGAAGATAGATTTGTTTAAGAAGAAAATTATAGGCCACTTAAAGAAATTTTGAGACACTAACTTTTTGCTCGAGATTGATATAACCAATCCTAACACACAATTTCTTATTTACATCATGATTCTTCTCTTCCAAAAATGTTCAAAGGGCTTTCCAGTTTAATCTTAAGACACCGAAGTCAAAGTCTTCAAGTACCAATGATAGGAACACTTGTTTAATATTTTCCAAAATAGCAACTGATTCCCACCTTTCAAGTAAAACTCAGTTGTGAAGGAATGAATATGTTGGCCATCCAGCAGTTGGAAAACTATAACCCACCAGCCAAATCATACAGACCAACTGCTTTTGTAAATAACTGATTGGCACACAGCCATGCCCATTTGTTTATGCACCGTTTATGGCCACACAAAGGCAGAGTTGAATAGTTGCACTAGAGATCTATGACCAGCAAAATCTAAAACGTTTACCATCTGGCTCTTCACAAAAAGTTTGCTAATATCTTGACTAGAGCATTAATTTTGTTTTATAATAAAATAACTTCTAATAATTATTTGTCAATAACAGTGAATTCCCAAATATTTTCCCATTCCATAGGCTAGAACACTAAGTTAGAGCCAACGGTGCAAGATAAACACTAATGACCTCATGTTTCTCAACACAAAGACTTGTGGGGCTGGTGATTTGTCATCTCAGCCTAGCACCACACCTGTTTGGTCTAGATCCACACATCTGCATCAGGGACACAGTATGCAATTCACATTTTCTGCCATTTTTACAAGAACAAAGCTTCAGTATAAAGACTTAGTCACATAGAGTATTTATAATGATATATCAAAATCATCAAGTGAATTACAAATAAGACATGATGAACTGGTGTTTAGAATGGGAAGGACATTTCTCACCAGGTGCTAATAATTTGAAGGTATATTGGACCGCAGGCTTACATAAGTTGATACAGCGCTCCCTTAATCAAAGGACAGTTAAAAAGAATATGAAATGAGCTGACACATTTTGACATGATTGCCGACGCAGATCAGATACATGTGCAGTGCACATTGGGAATGCATGGGGAAGAGTTTTCATTCCTTTAAGTTACGGATTTTAAATCAGTTCCTGAGACGAACATTTCAAACATTTAAGTTTAAAGTTCTAAAACACTCACCCAAACCTGGGAAATGGAACATGTGCGTGAAACTCTTTCCCATTCCTGCACATCCCCATTTTACTTTGGATTACAAAGTAAATTCTCAAAGAACCAGAAGAAAATACAACTTTTTGGGTAGAATGGGGAAGAATATCTAAACAGAAAAGCGAAGGAAGAAACGATAAAGGAAAATAGACAGACACATAAAACTTTAAAATACTGGGTATCAGAAAGTGTCCTACAAATTACAAGGCAAAAGAAAGACATATAATACGAAAGGTTATGTTCTCGATATATTGCAAGTCTTTAACATTTATGAAAACACAGAAACAATATTTATTAAAATAACCACTCCACAAAGTTTAATTGAACTCCTACCCTAATACTGTTTGAGTTTCGGTGGGTGACCTCACTGTTCCAGGACTGACATGGGTCCTGGGACATGAGACTTTCAGGGCTAAAACCGGGACAGCTCCAGGCAACCCGGAAGTCAGACAAACCTGGACTCAAGTTCCCGTCCCACCACCATATGACCTTCGACGTGTTACTCCACCTTCGTGAGTCTCCATTTCTTCATTTTTAAATGGGTGTTAATACAGGTACTTAATTCTTAGGATTGCAGTGAAGATTAAGCAAGATGAAGTGTACAGAGCTCACTCACCTGGCATATAGCACTTGCTCAATAGATGACACCTGTTGTAATTGCCACCATCATTAACATTCCTGCTCGTCAGCTGTGAAGGCTTACCAGCTTCTTCTCGGTACCTGTCTAGAGAACCCCAGTCTGGGGGAAGGCTTAGACAAATACTGCCGAGTTCCTCAGTAGAGGTCGTCATCTGACCTAGTTCTGGCCACTGAGAAAAAAAGAGGACGTTTTTAGTTGAGACGTTCAGAAAGGCTTCTTAAAATAACGTGAATGCGTGGGGCAAGAGGATGGGGCTTGTGGGGAGGACACATTGGTAGATACATTTTGTCCCTCCTTCTTCCACTTCTTCCTGCCTGGAACACAGCACTGCCACCACCCCCTCCCGGGAAGCAAAGCAGCTATCCTGGGACGCCAAGGGTGCCAAGACTGCGCTAAGGATGGGCTGGTGGGAAGACACAGAGAGTCCCATCTCTCCCCTAGCATCAGGGAGCCACTGTACCCAACTCGGATTTCTGACATTTGGTCTTTCATTCCATGAGAAAAAATAAAACCTGCGATCTGCTTAAGTTGCTGTTTCCAGGTTTCTGTTATTCATAGCCAAACAGAATTTTCAACCAATATCAGGCATGCACCAATAGAAATACAGGCGAAGGAGGCAAACGGGCAATTTAACAAACAAACAAAAGCAAATGTCATGTAAGTCTGTGACAAAACTTATTACATCATCATTATTATATAAATATAAGCCTGACACCATGTTTAACTGTCATGTTGACAATAAAGTACAGAGAATAATATTTAAAACACCGTATTTAACAATTAACAAAATGTAACAATTATTTTTATTACACTATGTATTCTTCTGACTTCTTTGTAAAGAAATAAAATACAAAACATGAACTGGAAGCTCCCTTTTCCCTTCTTCTTAATCCATTGACTTCCCTTCCCCTCCCCACATTTAGTCAATATCCTGAAGATGCTGTGTATTCTCCTAATCTAGATATTTACACTTTTAGTACATAAGTATATATATGCAAAAAAATACACTGTATAACAAGTTACCTATTAATGTATTTTTAAAATTCACATGTTATAATTCCATCCATATCTTTTTATGAACTGCTTTTTCAACTCTGTAGTATATTTTGAGGTTTACCCAGATGTATACATATGTCTAGTTTATTCATTTTAATAATTCTACTGTTTTCCATTGCACAAATATACTATAATTTATTTACCAATTCTTTGTTAAACATACATATTTTTCTAACTTTTGCTATTAACACATGCTTGCATACACATGGGAAAGTTGCTCAATATTGTTTTAATTTGTGTATCATTGATCAGTATGTGTTTATTGGTTATTTGGTTTTCCTCTTCTGTGAATTTCTTGTTCTTGACTTATGCATATTACCTGGTGGACATTTTGTTTCTCAGCTAGTTATCTACACTCTTATATGGTATTACTTTAAATTTTAACATAAAATTAATCAATCTTTTCCTTAATTTTTCTTCTTTTTTAATCGAGATACATTTCACATAACATAAAATTCATCCTTTTAAAGTATAGAATTCCATGGTTTTTAGTATATTCAAAGTTATGCAACCATCACCACTATTTCATTCCAGAACATTTTCTTCACCTCAAAAGAAATCCTATACCCATCAGCAACCACTCCCCACTCGCCCACCCTCCAGCCCTTGGCAACCACTAATCTACTCCTGTCTCTTTGGATTTGGATTTACCTACTCTGGATGTTTCATATATAAGTGGAACCATAAAATATGTGCCCTTTTGTGACTGGGCTTCTTTTCCTAAGATTATTGGTTTCAAGCTTCATGCATGTTGTAGCATGTATCAGTCCTTCATTTATTTTTATGGCTAAGTAATATTCAATTGCATAGATATACCACATTTTGTTTTTCTGTTCATCCATTGATGGAAATTCAGTTTGTTTCCACTTATGGATAATGCAACTATGAACATTCAAGTAAAAGTTTTCAGCGGACATATGTTTTCAATTATCAGGGCTCGATTACACTTTTAGTACATAAGTATATACATGCAAAAAATACACTGTATAACAAGTTACCTATTAATATATTTTAAAAATTCACATGTTATAATTCCATCCATATCTTTTTATGAACTGCTTCTTCAACTCTGTAGTATAATTTTGAGGTTTACCCAGATGTATTCATAGATAACTATGCTTAGGCATGTGTGTAGGTATGGAGTTGTTGAGTCTTCCACAGTCTGTTTTCAGGAGCTGCCAGAGTGTTTTCCAAAGTGTCTGTACCATTTTGTATTCCCACCAGCCAGGTGTGAGGATTCCAATTTTTCCTCATACTCCCCAACACTCCAAATGTCCATCTTTTTATTGTAGCCATGCTAGTGGGTGTGAAATGGTATGGTATTTTATTGTGGCTCTGATTTGCATTTTTCTGATGGCCAATAACGTTGAGCATCTTTTCATGTGCATATTAGCCATTCGTGTATCTCTTTTGGGTAAACGTCTATTCAAATCTTTTGCCCATTTTAAAAATTGGGTTATCTGTCTTGTTATTGTTCAGTTGTAAGAATTCATTATACATCCTGGATACTAGCACTTTATTAGATACATGTTTGCAAATATTCTCTCCCATTCTGTAAATTTTCTTTTTGCTTTCTTGATAGTGCCCTTTGATAAAGGCACAGATGTTTTTAATTTTGACGAAGTCCAGTTTATCTGTTTCTTTTGTTATTTGTGCTTTTGATGTCATATCTAAGAAATCATTGCCAACTCCAATGTTAAACTCCAAGTTTAAAATAAAATTTGTACTTATTTTTTCTTCTAAGAGTTTTATAGTTTTAGCTCTTCTATTTAGACCCATGATTCATTTTTTAGTTAATTTTTGTGCATGGTGTGAGGTACAGGTCCAACTTCATTCTTTTGCATGAGGGTATCTAGCTGCCCTATCCTTAATGATTTTATTTTGTGACTACTTTAAGAAATTTTTCTAGGGGCGCCTGGGTGGCTCAGTCGTTAAGCGTCTGCCTTCAGCTCAGGTCATGATCCCAGGGTCCTGGGATTGAGCCCCGCATCAGGCTCCTTGCTCTGTGGGAAGCCTGCTTCTCCCTCTCCCACTCTCCCTGCTTGTGTTCCCTCTCTCGCTGTGTCTCTCTCTGCCAGATAAATAAATAAAATTTAAAAAAAAAGAAAAAGAAATTTTTCTAGACCCTGACAAAATATTTACCTATAATTTTCCCCGAAAGGTTGAATCTTTTATTTATACTTTTAGGTCCTTAATCCAGGTACATTTGATTTTGTGGTTAGTATAAAGCCGAGATTCAATCTTCTTTCTTCTATATGGTTATCATTTGACACAATGGCATTTGCTAAGTACTCTATCTTTTCCCCTTATCGTAATACTTCCTCTGTCGAATGGCAAGTTTCCATCCATGCCTGGGTATGTTTCTGGGTTCTCTATTCTGTTCTACTGTTCTATTTATTGAACATTTAAATTAACATGGCTTTCTAATAAGTCATTGGATTTTTCCAAATTTCAATATTTTGTTTTTCACTTCTACAACTTCTATTTGGCTTTTTTTTTTTTTTTTTTTACAAATATGGCTCTTTTTCTTCCATGATTTTCTACCGTGTCTTTGTGACTTCTGATTTCTTCTTTTATCTATAGTCAATTAACCTATTGAATATATTGACTCATTTAGATTATTCTATAATTTCCAATTTCAAGGCTGCTGATCTCCTATTTGTTATAGCTGTTGATTCTTCCCCAGGGAGACTCCTATCTTCATTTGTGAGGTCATCCATTATAGGCGTTCCTTTACTGAGGAGCCTGGCAGGAAGGAAGTATATTAACAGAGCAATTTTCATTTGTTCCTGCTAGGATCCTATGAGTATTGCCTATTTTGTGACTCAGTTTAGGAAAATGTATTGACTTGAAGTCCCCAGACCATGTGAACAGGAAACTTTCAGACCCCTCTCCTGGTCATGGTGTTTTGATTTCCATCTGACGACTCTTCCATATTTTTTCACATGGAGCCCCAGCATATGACAAGATCATATTCACTTCCCTGGACCGGTGGACGTTTTCTAATCCCCTTTTGATGGACAAGGCACCTTTTAAGACATCCAGCTTTATCCAAGATTGCATTAATACTGCTTTGGGGTTGGGGGGAGCCTGGGTGGCTCAGTCAGTTAAGCGTCTTTGGCTCAGGTCATGATCTCAGGGTCCTGGGATCAAGCCCCGAGTAGGGCTCCTCACTCAGAGGGGAGTCTGCTTCTCCCTCTGCCCCTCCCCCTGCTCGTACTCTCTCTCTCTCTCAAATAAATGAATAAGATCTTTTAAAAAATACACTAATTTTTTTTGGAATACATATTAACAAAGGCTGTTCAGGTACCTTTAAAACACTGCAACATAATGAATGTTTGTAGATATCAAGGCTAAACAGACTACTACATTAAAACAATACATTTATTTATGATAAAGCCTTATAATGTCATTGTACTTTCAAACTTGAATAGAAGGGAAAGAGCCAAAATGTAGACCTTCATCACAAAATGGTTGAAGAACAACATCATCTCCTTTTACCTAGAGCAAAAGTAACCATCATTCCGCCTCCTGTCTCTAAAAAGTATTTCACACCAAGTGAAGTTCACTGTTCTAAGTGATAGCTCCTCATGAACGAATGCATAAAGCATAGGCATCAAATTGTTTAAAACTGGACAACAGTTTGCTGATTTGGAGTGGGGGGAATATTGTGCTTTGCACTTTATGACATTGACATCTACTTACATATGTCAGCAAAATTTAAGGAAAATTCAATCAATTCCTTTTCTTCAATCCTATATCTCTAAAAGAGTAATGCTCTACAGTTGGGTTTTTTTAAGCAATTCCATTCATCACTCTTCACCATTCATAAGTTTTATAATATCTATATCTATACCTTTTGGATTATATTTTTATTATAATATATATATAAATATATATAATATATTTATTTTGAGGAGGATTTAAACTAGTATCATGAGTATTGAATAAATAACAAAAAACTATTTAATGCTGCAGATGTCATAATGTCCCCATGGCATTTCCAAAAAGCATAAATGTTCCTGAAGTTTTATGCAAGTCAAATAAATTTTATTGCTAATGTTATAGAATATTACTTGGCATGGAAATGCCATAATGAACTTTTATTAATAAATTACAAACCCCTAATTTATCAGAAAGTTCTGACTGCTGTTTATGAGGTCTCATAAGACAAGCGCATTAGCCTCTGGTAACAACCAACTCTTTGAGGGAAATTCAAAATGGCAGAATTGAGAACCAACGTATGGTGGACTGTAAGACACATGAAGCCTCTTAGAGAATATTTTAATAAATTCAATAATACTAGTTAGGGAAAAACAATTCTTTTCTATTTTACTCTATTGTGAGTTCCATTTTTTAGAAAAGTTAATTAACAAAGACCAATTATTTGCCTTCCTGGATTTAAAAAATAGTCCATTTAAGTATATGCGAAAATGTGTTTAATGTAGTGCAAAATTTATCACGTCTTCACAGAAATACATTTATTAGTAGCAAGATAATAGGCAATAAGTAACATTTTCTCCAAGCTATTAAATTCTTTTAGTGTTCTATGGTACAAGGAAATGTGGATCTAATGTGAAGTTATACTTTTAAGGATTCTTATCTTGATCTCTCCAGTGAGTAATTATTATAGAACATTTGTAACTCTTAGTAGAGAAATCTCCCATTTTATATTCCTGCAAGTTCGAACCAAAAGAAAGTGTTTGAGAGTTTCTGACACTAAAAGTTTTAATTTTCCTAGCACAACCAAACTACTAGAAGTTTGACTGTTATCCAATATACTGAATGTCCTTTATGTTTCCTGTTCATTTTGGATGGGAGCAGGGGAAATGACACTGAGTCATCCCGTAAGTCGCCCCCTTAAGAATAGAGGATTTAAGACTAACAATTGCACAGGTGCAACTTGCTTGACCCAGTGCTCATATTATAATAGGTGAAGAATGACTTTTACTCCAATTCCAAAAATACAGGAGATGACCCAGAGTCCAAAGTCAAAAGAAAGAGGTGGGAGGTCTGAAACATGGGGAATCTTATTAAACCAATCAGTCAAGAAATATTTATAAATGTGTTTAGTGTTACATTACACAAGGAAAGATCAAACATTGAGGATAAGAGGAAAATAAATACTTGAAGAGGAAGAACATTCTTGCCACATAAAGATAAAATTCGTCTCTAAAAAGGGAACCAAAAAGCAAAGAGGATACAAGTAAAACTAGAAGTACAAAACAGAGAAACCATTGAAAAAGAGAATTAGATGTAAAGAACTGGTCAAAAAGCAGACTTGAATAATTTTTATAAAAAGAGATGGCTAAGGAGGGCGGCACCTGGCCCAGAAGAGGAGGGGAGAATTGGAAGAATAAGACTTCATCTGAGATAATATAATGTGTGAACTAGGGGAGACCTCGGGGTCTGACCTATTCCTCCCCTTCAGGAAGAAAGACAATTGCCCTTCCTTAAGGTCACACAGAGAAACAGACCTCAGACTAGAACCTGAGTCTTGGACTCCCATGCTGCCACTTTCAATCCACCTCTAGTTCAAGGTCTCAAAGCAAAAGAGAGGAATCATTAAAGCCTTGGCCATAAAGGGGAGAAAGGGGTTTGGGAACACGAAGGGGGGACATGAGTGGAGGACACAGTAGCAAAACGTCATTAGTGCGGCCAGAATTCGAGGAGGTCCAGCCAAGCAGAAGAGGCTGCGCATTTTATTTCCACATGCCAAATAATTACTTGAGTTTTAAAATGCCCATTTACCTAAGACGCTTGACTTGAGCGCATGGATATACGGACCCTTTGCTTTTTTTCATAACACCTACTTTTTTTTCTGCTCATAGGCACTGAAATACAATTTGAGAAACACTATAGCACACCCGACCTTTTTCAAATCTCCCAGACAAACTCCAAACTCACCAGCTTTCCCCATCTCAGGAGTGTGAAATCTTATTTTCCAGTTCTCTGCTCAAATTTAACAAGCCACCTCCTGCTTAACCTTCTTCTGTGAAACCTGAAAGCCTCAGACAATTGTACGCCCACCCCTTGCTCCTCGGAGCTCTCCATCTCTCCCCATCAGGAGTCCACAGAACCACAATTTCAAATCTCTGATAATCGCTCTCCACTACCCAGAGTGTAACGTAAGGCTTTCACTTCTATCTTTTAACACCGCTCCCCCACCCCTGAAAAGCATCTTTCTAACCATCTTCTTACCCTCTGACTTGAAGACAGAAGCACTTAGATTGCATTTAATTATCTCCAAACTATCAAAGACTGATTAAATGAATCTATGCCTACATGGGGGTTTTGCTGATAATATTGTTGTTGTTACTGCTTTCTGGTGAAGACATACTTAGTGAAAACACAACGGCTCTCAATTAGGCAGCTGGGTGACTTATAAATATATATTTATGTTTGAAGCCTAAGTGGCCATTGGCTTCCCTACTGTTTTACTTAGCTAACAAAACAACTCTATCAAAGTAAGTATTATTCCAAAATCCAACTTCCTGTGCAGAATGCTCCCATGTGCTCCATCAGTCTGGCTCTCTGATGAACTACATCGTTTCTTATAAACTGTCCATGGCCCATAAATTTCCAAGCATAAAGGCTATTACTGTGCTGTGCAGATCTGCTGAGAATTTGGGTCTTTCGAACTCTGTTTTACCTGGTTGGAAATGAGACGGGGGAGAAAGTCTGCAAACTTCCTCTCTCCCCTTCTCCCCAGACCCACTCCCATTTTGATCAGGGAGAATTATTTAGTGCACACAAGCCTGGAACAAGGGTTTATTCTGACTAATTTTAAGCACCTTTCTGCATCAAATTAGCATTTTCTTTCTGCAAATACTACATAATAGAAAAGAGAAAAGAGATATTGGGGCAACTTCCTAATTAATCTGGGAAGTGTGGATTGGAAAACTCAGAAGGTTAAAAAAATCTTTTTTTTTTTTGTGCTAGCTAAATAATTCTTGATAATAGTGGAAGAGGAATCATAAGACAATGCTTTAGAATCCCAGTGAATGGCTAAATCTAGTCTATATTAGTACAAATTAGGTACTCGCGACCATAAAATAATCAGAAAACGTAAGGCTGTGACCAAATTTCTAGTCTAAAAATGAGTAACATTGTCGGACAGCATCATAATCACCATTGGCATCATCCGCTTATGTTTGTGCTTTACAGTTTACTGCTGGTTCATAGACATAATCTCATTTGATCTTTATGAATAGGTACAAAGGATTTAGGAGAAACGGAGCACTGACATGTCATCGTCCCTGAGATTTCTTGACAACTCATCACCAACTTCATTCAGTTTCATTTAATGATGAAAACAATACTGGTGATATCGATAGGAGCTAGACTATGCAGCATGACCTGGAGACCAGGGTATCACTAAGCATTTGCTACAAAGGAAATTAAAACATAAGCTGATGTTTTCCAAAGCTAAACCACTTAAAGATTTATCAACATTAAATCTGACAGTTTCAAGAGCAAATTAATACATCTCAGAATTTTTATGGCAAATAAGGAGGATTCCCCAAGGACAGGAAGGAAGGAAGGAAGGAAGGAAGGAAGGAAGGAAGGAAGGAAGGAAGGAAGGAAGGAAGGAAGAATACTCTATTTCAGACATGAAGTTTCCAGAGGTTTTTTTCCCTTGTGCTAAAAAAGCGGTCTCATCTCACCATCCTCTAACCCAGAATCTGTCTTTGCACCTTCACACTTCCATTCACTTCTCATTAAGTAAACAGCGAGATGCTCGTGCTATTGTTAGTCTCTTTGACACAGAATTTACTGTTTTGCTGAAGAATTCTTCCTGGCAATACGAGGAAATGGTGGTTGTTTGTGTGATGTATTTAGTGCAAAGGGGGCTAGCTAGTAAACTCTGGGGAGAAAAGAGAGGTTTTGTTTTCTTAATCCCTTTAAAACCATTAAAAACTTTTTTTTCCAGGCAATTATATAATCCTAATGGGAAAATATTCATCAAGTAAAGCAACTGTATCTAATCTAGAGGATATGAGGTAGAGGAGAACACAGACTAAAGCACCATCTCAGCAACTCAGTGTCTGGGTCTAAATATTCCTTTCAATGAAGTCCTACTTACTAAATTTCTCTTGCCTTCATACTATCGTGATAGTTTTCACTTTCATTTCTGGAAAAATATGGTTTATTGTGCTGTATAACATGTATTCCACAACAAGTAGGATTCAGCAGTGCCATAATTTTTTCCAGATGTAATTCTCTCCAGTATTTATATGTAAGACTTTCACTAAAATTCTCTTTCTAGGCAAATACTCAAAATTAATAATATAATTTTTAATAGAATCACAACCATTACATGCTATTGAATGATTTATAAAATCTCGATATAAAAACCCCAGGTGACTGAAATAAGATGTAAAAACTAGCACGGTAAGTTATTTTTCATTGTTTGCTCTGGAATTCCTTCATTTAAAGTGCTTATTATGGTGTACAATATGAGGTTGTTCTCTCATGCAAGTTTTCTTTTAAAAAGATCATAAAATCTCGCTGTGAATATTTAACTGAAGAGTAATAACATAGTGTCAGATACTTACACAGCATCGTGGTGTAACACTCTGCATTTTGACATCTGTCCAGACAGATGTTTAAAACTTAAGTTCTTCAAGATTTTTTTTAAGTTTGATAGAAAAAGATCTGGGAATCATTTTTTATACCAAACCTACTTTTGTGTTACAATTTCACTGTCAACAATTTAATTAATTGAAACAGAGAGAAGCCAGTGATTTATATAGGCCTTCTAAGAAGAATTTGGTCAAAAGGAAGAAAAGATCTACAATTAACTTTTCTTACTGACACACCATCATCAATCTCCTTGTCTATTTACATGGTTTACACGCATATGTAAAATAGTTTCTTATTTAGATTTTTTTTCTTGATTTAATTATGGCAAGTAACTTGATCTTAAAAAGGAATCATTAACCTTCAAAGCAACCATAGCCATGTTTTGTGAGGAAGTGTTTAAAAAGTAGCCCTGAGTTATCCTCTTCATCTGCCATAATGCCGCTGCTAAATATGAATGTGATATATTTCTTTTTAATTAAAAGTAGTTGTATTGTGGTGTGATTTTTAATAACTTCAATGTCTTCAGATTTCTACATTTTAGATTCATGTTGAAACTTGTACACCACCACATGCTGATTGCAAAATTCATTACCACGTAAATCATGTTTTAGTGATAGTCCTTTAAACAAAGTTGGTTTGATTGCAAAGTGCTTGCTGGTTGGCTTATTTATTATGAAGGTTTGTCAGGCAGAGCAGTTAAGTTAATCAGTACCCAATAAAAGATTTAAGCCTATAGATATGTCACCCGATTTATTACTAACAAAGGTTTGGGGCTTCTTAATAAACACTCATGAAAACATGTTGTAATGGTTACTTCAGAAACCTGATTTCCATACTGCATGTGAAGTTGAAAGGAGATTCCCTAGTTCTGTTGAAAATAAAGGAGAGCATACGTAATTTTCCTGAGTTTTATTATCTGACTAGATGTCCATAGAAGATACTTAACTTGATTTGCTTTGGAATCAATATGCAGTTTGGTATTTCTGTTTTCCTACATGGCTTAGTGTGCTATCACTTAAAATAGAAAAAGTCTTTCACTTAGCCCATGTCTCTTGTGTTTAAAAAGTAACTTTCAGGGTGCCTGGGTGGCTCAGTCATTAAGCGTCTGCCTTCGGCTCAGGTCATGATCCCAGGGTCCTGGGATTGAGCCCCACATCGGGCTCCCTGCTTGGCGGGAAGCCTGCTTCTCCCTCTCCCACTCCCCCTGCTAGTGTTCCCTCTCTTGCTGTGTCTCTCTCTGTCAAATAAAAAAAAATTAAAAAAATAAAGTAACTTTCAACAAGGTTAAGCGAACTCATTCTTGGAAGGTTTTGATGTTACAATCTTCTTATTGGGTATTTTATGGAAGAAAATCATGACACCAAATGTAATTAGGACCCAATTCAAACTGATGGGCAAAAGCTCCTTTTCCTCCACTAGATCATTTTAGAAAATAAACAAAAAGTGTGAAACATGATGCCTTTAACAGTGGAATTTATATGCAAGCTGTGAGACTTTGAAAAAGCTCTGTGTCTCAGTTTCCTCATCTTTAAAATGGTGCTAGGGGAGGGGGGAAAGGATTGAAATAGATCATATCCAAATTCCTGGCAAATACTGAAATTGTATGATCTTATGAGTCCATTGACAGTCCTCCTTTAACTCTGTGGAGAACACATCTTTAACTCCAAAGCTAATGTAATGCCATGCAAAGGGTGTATTTTCAACACTAGTAACCAAAAGTGATTATTTGGTACTTACATATCCTGTTCCCACAGACAAAGTTAAGGGAAGGTTTATGGCTTTTATCTAGAAAATTCAGTTCAATCTAATTTATGATAGGGCCAGACAATCAAGGTTTAAGAACAGAATTAATATTCTCACCCATTTTTGTCTGATTTATTCAGATGATTGCTCAAATTTCCACATCCTTTTGCCAGGATCTCTAAATATTCTCTCTGTATTTATCTCTATAAGGCTTTCGGGGTGAGGTTTGGGGGTTGGGTTTTTTTTGGGGGGGGTTGGTCGATTTATTTTAACTCTTGCAGTCAACAAAGGAGATACATAAAATACTTTCACCAAAATCAGTATCTTTTGCTAAGGTAAAATAATTATAAATACTGTAACCAGGAGACCATAACATTTGGCTGTCTTTAAATGAATCACATTTCAGTGAAAAGCTCCTTTCCACCAACTCTGGTTCTTAAGTACAAAACTATGTCTTCCTAATGCCCCTTCCACTTGTTCCCAAAATTCAGTATGTTGGGAGAACAGGACTACCTTGTGTCAGTTTTGTGTGGTGCTAAAATAAGAAAGGGGAGGGGGAGTCCCACCTGGAGTAAATTTTAAGTTTTGTTTGATGCAATAACTTTTATCACAAAAACATACTCCTTCCAAATCCATTTGTAGCATGACCTTGAAAGGTGTGCAGTGTCTGTGAACTTGATAGGAATAGCTTTAGAGGAGAAAGACTCTAATTTCTTCCAAATGCATCCTTCTCTGAAAGAAACAGTAAGGAGGGGGGACTGTGAATATGTGTTAATGTGTTTTAACTGCTAAAAGTGCTTTAGCTCAAAAAGATGTTAAAGGATATAAAGGCCCAAAATATTCAGCTGTGCATATTTCCATGATACCTTAATAATTTGTAAGGTAAGCACATTCAACTAAATGCTGAGCCAGTAGGCTCAGAGCTTCACAGGATTTCCCAGGACATCAAAATGTGCCCAAAGGAAGCTAAGCATATTTTTGGAAACTGTAATTAGAATTGCCTTGTTGCATATAATAGAAAAACCCAAAATAATGGTGACAAAGAAGGAAGGAAAGGAAAGGAAGAAGGGGGGGAGGGAGGGAGGAAGAAGGAAGGAAGGAAGGAAAGGAGGGAGGGAGGGAGGGACGGAGGGAGGGAGGGAGGGAGGAAGGAAGGAAGGAAGGAAAAGAAAGGGAAGGATAGAAGGAAGGGATAGAAAGGAGGAAGGACAGGAGGAAAAAAACAAGGAAAGGAAAAAGGAGAGGAGATGAGAGAGAGAAAGAAGGGAAAGGAAAGGAAAGGAGGAAGAAAAGAAGGAAGAGAGGGAGGAAGAGAGGGTGGGAGGAAGTTTATTTCCTTCTTATGTAAAAATAAAGGTAGGCAGCCCAGGACTGGTAGAGTGACTCCAAGTTGTCATCAGCCTCCCATCTTTCTGCTCTACCATCCTTGAGGTGGTTTCCATCCTCAAGGTAAACGCATGGTTCAAGCTAGAACTTGAGCTATTACTTCTCAGTTGCTGCATTAACAAAGTAGGAATAACAGAAGGACAAGAGGGTTTCCTCCTAGCTGAGTCAACTCCTTTTAAGCAGCTTTCCCAGAATCCCACAGAGCGCTTCTGCTCTTTGGTCAGAGCTCCATCAGATGACCACACTTAGCTACAGGAGACGCTGGGAACTATCTGTAACTCTTGGTGGCAAGAGACCTGACTGAAGTTCTCTTCGTCAGGCAGAGGGAAGTAGATACTGGAATAGACAAGAAGCAGCCTCTGCCACAGGAATGCTTAAACAACTAGGGTGTGAAATATTTTTCAAGGATTATTCCAAGAACACATCTTTTTTTCCTTAGAAGGGAGAAGAGGTTTGCTGTTGAAGGCTACCCCTAATGCCAAACTGTGGAATATGAGTAGTGATGGGTAGAGTGCTAAAGTCTCAGGGGCTGCACCTCACTGGAGTCTGGTACAAACCAACTTCCACACTATAAAATAAAGTGTACATCTGTTGCCAATTCTTTCAGCTCACTGGAGACATTAGAGGGGTGAAAATTGAGGTGTGGCAACACTAGACATCCAGAGAGTTGGTTGGCATCTATGCTAAATACAGGAAACAGCATAGAAGAGCAATAGGGCTTGGGGCTTTGACGTCACACAGACCTGGTTTGGAATGGGAAGCCTACCTTACTCCTTAACCCTTTTATCCTGGGTTTCTTGGCCTCCAAAATGAGGGAAGACTTACGCTTCATATGGTCACCTATGATATTAAAGTAGGAATTACACAAAGCACATATGCTCAGTAAATAGTAGCTATTAGGACTATTATTATGCATGTTTTAAACCTATTTAGAACAAGATAAGCAACCAAATGCCCCAGAGATACAGAGGGTGGTGTTCACTTTGTTTGCCTACTAAGTAGTATGTCTCAACTTTTCCCTGTCTTTTCTCCTGCACTCTTACCTTCTGTTTCTAGCCCAGGTTTTTAATTCTCCCTTACTACAAATTAGGGCTCTCAACTGTATCTACTTAATAATATCATGTAGACTCCTAATCTATGAAAAGTGCATGCTCTAAGAGTCATAGTTACAAGTAGAAGGAGAGCAGAATGATTAAGATCTTGAACTCTGGCATGAAACCTGAAATCCCAGCACCAATATTTGGTCAAATGTCCTTAACTTCTTCAGGGCTCAGTTTTCTCATCTGTAAATTGGAAATAATTCCTCTCTCACAAGTAGTGCATGTCAAGCACTGAGGTCAAAGTTTGGCACATGGTGGGCAATGAATGGTGGTGATTGTTATGCTGTGAGAAGAAGGATGGGAAGGAGTAGAAGTCAATCACTGGGGCCTCCTCTGTGCCAGGCACTATGCTTTATAGTTAGAAATTTTATATCGCTTTTACTCTTTCCACTGATCCTACGAGTTATGAAACTTTCTCTTTTTTTTAATATTTTATTTATTTATTAGAGAGAGAGAGTGTGTGTGTGACCATGAGCAGGGGGAGGGGCAGAGGCAGAGGGAGAAGCAGGCCTCCCACTGAGCAAGGAGCCCGATGCGGAGCTCGATCCCAGGACCCCGGGATCATGACCTGAGCCGAAGGCAGACGCTTAACTGACTGAGCCACGCAGGTGCCCCGAGCTATGAACCTTTCTACGCAGATGAGGAAACCGATGCTTGGAGTCACAAAAGCACTTGCCAAAGAGAGAGAACAAATCAATCACAGCAGCACTATTTGGTCCCAGGTCTGTGTTTCCAAAGGTCATGCTCTTTCTACTCATTCCCCAGAAGGAAGCTGGCATACCAATTTCTAATTCAACCTCTCAATACACGAAAGAGGCAGAGCAAAATTTAGGACACAGGCTATAATAATAAGTCTCCTTTTAAATATGGGGTTTATCATCCAATTTATTTAAAATGTCAAAAGGGTTCAATAGCAATGGAATTTTAGGAAACCCATTGCCAGTGTAGTTTTTTTAAATTTTAATTTAAATGTTATTTTTATTGGGCCCCAAACTAAAATTTCCTTTATATGACTATCATTCAAATATTATACATGGTCCTGAAATAGTTAAGTAAGATGAACATTATTTTTTTAATGAAACCTCTCATGTAAGAAATATGTGTATTTATAGATCTTCTGGTAATTCTCTACATTAATTCCTTGACCTCAAACTGACCAGAGAAGGTCAACAATTCCTGTAATGTCCCCGAGTGGTACATTTTCATCTCTAACTTAGCTGAGAAGTATATAAAAGCACAGGCGGTCAGAAAGCACCCAAATAGCTATACAGCTGAGTGACCCCAAAATGCGAGTTAATCCCTCCAAGGTCAATTGTAATTTATGTTCAATTAACTGGCTCAAGAAACCTGTTTTAGACAGAAGCCAGAAATTAGGAAACCCATTGCTTCACTTTCTAGTGGGGAGCATTTCTGGGAAAGCCACCATCGGGGACCCAAAATGAAAGGCTCCCAGCAGGCTTTTCTTCTAACTAAGCACACTTCAGTCTCCTTCATGCTCCTCAACTGACCACACGGACTCCCTCCAGGGATGTGCTAGAACCCGGAAGGATTTGGATGGAAAGTTTATTGTTCCTGAGCTTGGCAAGTGAACAGGATTGCCAAGCTCAGCCTCCATTCCACCATGGAAGGTACCAAGTTAAACCTCCTCTAGGGCACCTGAGAAAGACATAGAAGGTAGTGGGAGGGGCTCCCGCAGGCCATGCCCGAGAAATTTGAACATCAAAAGAAATAACGCAGTAATGAAGCAGAACCCATTAAATAAGAATCCATAAGTCCAGGGCGCCTGGGTGGCTCAGTTGGTTAAGCGACTGCCTTCGGCTCAGGTCATGATCCTGAAGTCCTGGGATCGAGTCCCGCATCGGGCTCCCTGCTCAGCGGGGAGTCTGCTTCTCCCTCTGACCCTCCCCCCCTCATGCTCTCTCTCTCTCTCTCTCAAATAAATAAATAAAACCTTTAAAAAAAAAGAATCCATGTCCATATTGATAGAAATAAGTGAATGAATAAATAAATAAATAAAGGAGGGAAAAGAAAAAGCCCTTCCTTTTAATAGAATGCCAAATAATACATCAAGGCACCTATGTGGCTCAGTCAGTTAAGCCACCCACTCTTGATCTCAGCTCAGGTCATGATCTCAGGGTTGTGAGAGTGAGCAACCCGCCTGCTTAAGATTCTCTCGCTCCCTTTCCCTCTGCCCCTCCCCACCACAGCTCACATGAGCAAGCGCACACTTGCGCTCTCTCTCTCTCTCAAAAAAAAAAAGAATGCCAACTAATATATTAAAATGATAGAATCAGAAGATCATCAATGGATGTGAAAACCAGTGAATAAAGGTTTGATAAGGAACAGGATATTACATAATAATCTCAAACTCTTTCCCACTCGGCAGACAACACCTTAATCAAGGAACCAAGTTAACATCATCACTGCTGGGGCTGACTTTGCGAGCCAGCTGATACCATGGACAGAGGGCACGGCATCTCTTCTGTGGTGCTCCTGCCCAAAATGCACAACCTGAATCCAACCATAAGGAAACATCAGACAAACCTCAACTAAGGGACATTTCACAAAATAACTCGTCTGTACTCTTCAAAAATGTCAAGGTCAGGAAAGACCAAGGTACTGTTTGTTCTAGATTTAAGGAGACTAAAGAGAGATGACAAGTAAAATGTAATGTATGCTCCTGGATTCGATTCTAGGTCAGAAAAAATGATATAAAGGATGTTATTGTGGCAATTGATGAAATTTGAATATGGACTGTGGATTAGAGAACAGTACTGCATCTATGTTAAATTTCCTACTTTTAGTAATTATTCTGTTATATAGAAACAGAAAAAATGTTCCACAGCACAGCTGGTTTCAGAAACCCTAGGAGTTTGACAAGCTTTCGGAAAGGCAGCCATAGGGGAAGCAGCCTTTCTCACCACGCTTTGAGATGACACATCTCCATACACTGCATGTAACTTGACATTAGGTTCTAGAAGATTTCCACCTGGGGTAACATTTATATTGCCTTTCAGAAATTAAATCTTGGGGAAATTCATAGGAAAATAATCACTGCCTAATGGAAGATTGAAAGCAAAAGTCAACCCCAAACTTCAATAGCCATTCCCTGAAACACGGTGAAACCAGGAGTCCAGCTACAAACCCTAATCACGGGAGAGATCCTCCCGTTTACTGTGATCTTCATCCTGAAGGCAGCCCAGGAGCTACTTCATTTACAATGGGAGAAAGCAACATAAAAGGGCCATTAAGTGAAACCATTTAGTGGCAACTGCAGTAATAATAAGATTTAAATATATTGTATAGCATGTTTTAAAAAGCACTACAAAGACATTCCTTATTTAATTTTATGCTCACAAGCACCTGTAAGGCAGGCTTGAAACACAGCATTCATCCCTATTTTAAGAGTGAATAAACTGAGGCTCACCATGACTGACTTCACCAAAGTCACATAAAAAGTAAGCGAGGATGCTAGGATTCCTCAAGTTTCCCAACTCCCAATCCCCAGTGTTATTCCCAAGAGCAATGACAGGAAAATTCACTGGAGATAAACACTTAACGAACATTCCCCTGCTCATATCAGGTTTGGTACCTCACCTGCCGCTGTTTCTAAAGCAGAATTTACAATTCAGGAAAGATTGTTCTAAGTCGACAGTTACCGATACATTCGCAAAGCAAAGTCAGAGCTGTTTTTTGTCTTCTGCAACATTTCTGGTAGAATCTGGTATCAACACATTATTCACAGAAACATACAACTTGATGCCATGGAGATTCTCTTGTCAACATCATGTGCCTAGGAGAATTTTAGAAAATCATTTTTAATTAAAAGTGCCAAACATCAGAATCAATCTGAGATATTCTAAATACTAAAGAGAATTAACCAGATAAGATGACTGGCCTACCTTTCACAGGAATGAAGGAAGTGAAACCATTAACTTAACCTTTGTGTTCAGATGAAGGTTTAATTCCTACTAAACATAATGAAAACGCTGCCTACAAACCCCATAACCAAACTTCATAAAAAAAGGCAGCACTGTCATTTGAAACATATTGTATTTTAAAAATGACTCGAATAGAGTTCATGCAGGTGTGGATGCACTGGGAGTTGGATGAGGTTCAGAGACAGCCAGGAGCAGAGAAGAGGGATGAATCACCTATGGTAAGCACTGCAAAAGTGTTTGATAAATTGGATGAATAAATAAAATGGAGGTAAATGCAGGATTTTCTTAGAAGATATCTCCTACATTTGTTTTTATATTTAAAAAAAAAAAACTGATGTGTCTACTATTTCTCAAATAGTTGAGAGATTCAAATGAAATCTCCCTGTATTAGTTTGCTAGGGCTGCCAAAACAAAATACCACAGACTGGGTGGAGGTGAGAGTAGAGGTAAACAACAGAAATTTATTCTCTCACAGTTCCGGTGGCTTAAAGTCCAAATTCAAGCTATTGGTGGGTTTGATTTCTTCTGAGTCCTCTCTCCTTGGCTTGTAGATGGCTGCCTCTTCCTGGGTCTTCACATGATCCTTCTTCTCTGATGTCTCTTCTGTGTCTAAATTTCCTCTTCTTTTAAGGACATAAGCCATATCGGGTTAGGGCCCACCCCTATGGCCTCATTTAACCTTAATTACCTCGTTAAAGGCCCCATGCCCAAATACAGTCACATTCTGAGGTACCAGGAGTTAAGGGCTTCGACATATGGATGTAGGGGGGACACAATTCAGCCCATAACACTCCTATTGCCCGAATCCTCAGCTTATTCAGGGGAGGTTTTGATCCAAGCTGCATCAAACTTCAGATGAAATTTGAGTGGCTTCCCCCAAACCAAGCTGAGTTTCAGATTTTCACCAAACCCATGTCATTTGAGTTCTCCTTGTACCCCGTTTCTGTCCCATACTGTAAGTTTAGAGGTAGTGGTTTGCTCTAATTATAGAGCGAAAATTAGAGAAAACACCTCTTTACCTACTTGGGAGCTATCTAATTTCATTCGGTTCAAAAAGAAAAGGCAATCCCCCAGATATTTACTTGAATCTGCTTATTGGAGCTCATTGCCCAATTTGCCCTGTTACCAACTAGACAACCTATATTTACCTTTCTCTTTGTTTCTATAACCAACAAATCCAAAAGCTACCAGGTGTAAAAGTATATAATTTAGCCAATGATAAAGGCAAAATACTCCCATGGCATGCCTCGAGCAGAGCATGCGGAGAGAGCCTGCAAGTAGATATCAGGAGTTGATGCTGGGTTAGGACCTTTAGCTCCCTGCTTCTTATCTCAAGACACTGCTTAATGAGCTACTGTCTGTAAGTTACTGTTCTAGATGACGATGTATTATGAATACATGTCTGTATCTCAGAAGTGCCTCAAGATACCGTGGAATGTTGTAACTCTGCCACTTGCCAATTATGTAAAAAGAAAGAGCAACATTGTACATCATTGACAGCAACATCTTCCCCCTAACAGGTGATGCTATTCTGGCAACCCTGCCACTGAGTTTCACTGTTTTTCTACCCCCAGAATGAGACCTCTGACACTGCATACATAGGATTGCAAAAAGTCCTCCAAACACACCTCTGGCTGAATTAACACACGCTGTCCTGGAAAGACAACTCAAAACGCTTAAGCATTGCTGAAGAACATCACACAGCCATGTACAAGATGCTGCCCCTTGGTCTCTAGTTCCACTTAAGTCCTTGATGTTTGGCAGCAAGCTTTGCATTTCTGGTCAGTCCCCTCTCCCATTTTCCACCATGACGTTAACATTCAACCTTCCCCTGGAGCCCCTTCCTTTCCCCTACCCTGACAGTGACCAGACTTCCTAGTTTGTCCAGGACGGAAGGGGTTCCCCGGGCAGGATGTGGGACTTTCCGTGCAGAAACCTAGTTACTCTCCTACCTCTTCACTCCTCATCTAGTGACACCTCTACTCGTATCTCCAAAAAGAAAATCAAGGCTATCACGTGTGAGCTGCCTCCCCTTTTTCCTCTACCATCCCTTACCTGCACACAACATCTATACCCACCACTGACCTTCAATCTTGGAGGCTAGGATATCCCACTGCTGATTCACAGCCCAATTCCCCATCTTTATGATGGATCTCCCCATTATTTAACACCTCTTTCTTACAATTTCAACATTTCCTCCTCTTTCCCCTCATTATACAAATATGTACAAGTCCTTCCCATCTTTTAAAATCACATATCCTTCCCCCTACCATGTTCCCCTTTATTGACAGCCCTACTCCTTACCCTTCGCTCACTGTAAACTTTTTTTACTTGAGGTATAATTGACATACAATATTATGTTTCAGGTATACAACATAATGATTCGATATTTGTATGCATTGTGAAATGATCACCACAATAAATCTAGTTAACATTCATCACCACACATAGTTACAGAACACAACAGTATTAACCACAGTCACCATGCTGTACATTACATTCCTGTGACTTACGTATTTTATATCTGGAAGTTTTTTCCTTATAACTCCCTTCACCCATTTTGCCAATCCCCAAACCCCTGCCTCTGGCAACCACAATCAGTGCTCTGTAGCTGTGAGCTTGGTTTTTTGTTTTGTTTTTGTTTTTAGATTCCACATATAAGTGAGGTCATACAGTATTTGCCTTCCTCTGTCTGACTTATTTCACTTAGCATTATACCCTCAGGTCCATCCATCCATGTGGTTGCAAATAGTGAGATTCCGTTCTTTTTTATGGCTGAGTAATATTCCATTGTATACATCTTCTTTATCCATTCATCCATCAATGGACATTTAGGTTGCTTCCAGGTCTTGACTATTGTAAATAAGGCTGCAGTGAACAGGGGAATGCAAGTATCTTTTTGAGTTAGTGTTTTTGTTTTCTTCAGATAAATAACCAGAAGTGAAATTGCTGGGTCATATGGTAATTCTATTCTTAACTTTTTGAGGAAGCTGCACACTGTTTTCCCTAGTGGCCGCGCCAATTTACTTTCCCATAAACAGTGCCCAGGGTTCCCCTTTTTCCACAGACTCACCAACACTTGTTATTTCTTGTCTTTTTGAGACTAGCCATTCTAACAGGTGTGAATTGATATCTCATTGTTACCATAAACTTTTTGAACATGATCCTGAATGACCTCGTCTACTCTAGCAGCTCCTCCCAAATTTTTATCTCCAGACCTCTTTACCAAAATACAGACCCAGGTCTTCATCCTCCTAATGAGCATCTCTATCTTGATAACCTGTAAGTATCAAACGCAAAATGCCTAAAGCAAAGTTTTCATCTTTGTTTCTAATACGCCCCTCCTTCTAAAGTTACTGTCCCCGCAAATGAAACCACAATCTGCCTCATTTTCCAGACCACAAATCATGTCATTGTTTTCATCTTCTCTTTATGCCTCACCCCTCTCATCCCAGCCTCCTGTCTCCTGAGGAGACGCTCCACTCTTGCCCTTGGTCCCCACTGTCTTCACGACAGGCTGGTTTCTTAGCTCCCTAATCTTCTCCCACCTGCTTCACACTGTCACTCATTAGGTTGACTTCTGTGAGGTCATGGACCCAACTATTCCTATTATGTGGGAATAGAGAAAATCTTGGAGTTAGCCCCCTGAACACGGAAGTGGCCACAAGAATGTCTCCTTGGAGTTGGTGGACAATTTCTAATATGCTCATGAAAATGACTGGATCGATGTCCCCACTGGCTTTGTGGCCGATTGAGATAAGAGTATAAATGAACTGAAGGCAATCAAGGAACCTTCCTGGTATTTCTTTGTAGGAGAGCCATTTGCTGATGGGCAGCACTGCCCCTGCATGGAGACCTGACTACGCCTTTATTTCTGCAGTGTTAGCCCTATAATCCGTATTATCCTGGCCTCTGGGGGTTAATGGTTGCCAACAAGCCGAGCTGTTACAGATGCCACTGGTTATTTCACACAGTTACCTGTTAGGATTTTCAACTCGTGGTCCTCCTCCTGCCCTTTCTGCAGGAGACACACTGGCAAACTTGCCGTGTTCTGTGTAAGCCACTTTCTCTCCCAACTCAATGCCCTTGTCTGGAACATCCTTCTCCTCCTTCAACATTCCCAAACAAATAAACCCAGAAATTAACAATAGTGCTTTTCCTTTGGAAAAATAAAATAAGAAGACCACTGAAGCATAACATCTGCCTAGAAGCTGTGTTGCTCCTGGGTCTGTTTGCCTTCAAAGCTATTCCTTGCTCTGCTCTATATTGCAGGATGGAGACCTTGATCTTGTGTTTCCCAGGGTCTTTGTCAGCTGGTTTCTTGCTGGCTTTAGCCTAAGGGAGGTACTGATGACAGATTAGAGAATGAAAGAAAAGACTCCAGAATTATTTCTCCCTCTCTTACCTCCTCCATAGCGCCAGCCCCGCTCGGCATGCCTGTCCTGGTTATATCTTCTACCAGGTGACCGCTGGACTCTGGCAACTCACCTGTTCCCTCTGTCCCTCTAGTCAATGTGGGACAAATGCTTCTTGTGATTGCTCAGTTTTCAGTCCCTCGTTGCCACCAGGTTGCCTTCACAGCCTCTTCTGTCCCCGATGTAGCCAATTCCCTGCATTGAATTCTTTCCCTTGTAAGCACTCAGAGTGGCTTCTGTTTTCTTGGCTGACCTCAGATATGAAAACATGTCCTGATCTCTACTTCTCCTTACCTTGCCCTGTCACAAAGGCTTTTGGGGGCTCTCTTTCTCCAGGTTGTTGGTTTAATTTTTGTGTTCCCACAGCACCTGTGCATACTGCTAGGGGTTGGGATGGTGACTTTCTTATCAGCTCCACCCTTCAATGAGCTTTTGAGGATAGAGACAACGTCCTGTTAATTCCAGTGCCCCCAGTGTCCCGCTCACTGCTCTCGGTACATAAGGTGCTCAAGATTTTATAATACACACACACACACACACACACACACACACTCCTTTTTTCATTCCTAAAAAGGATTCGATGGAATATGGTAGACATACATGATGAAGTAAGGCAAGATCCTGACCAGAATAACACAGAATTTAAATGAAAACTAATGTATCTGTGGATTCATTTTTTTCCCTAATGGGGAAGGCTCTAGTAGTTGGACTTCACCCTTCTCTTTGGAGTCTGGCATGCTGTTTTCAGTCTACTGGGTCACAGTCCAATCATTGGTGGACAAGTCACCTTTTATTTCTGTGAAGCAACTTAATCAGTAGATGTATTCATTACTCTCAGCAAATTCTTTGGAACAATAAGGGACTGTCATTTTACTTCTGGTGGCCAGACAAGGAAAATCAAAGGAAAGCACCTCAGAATTCTAAGAGGCCTGTAGAACTTTGAGAACAGAGGAATATCTCTTATGAGTCAAGACTCCTCTGGAAAAAATCTGGAGTTCTTTGAGAGACTGACTTTATTACTATATTCAATAGAATGTAAAGCAATTCCTTACCACATTCTACAATGTAGAGTGATTTACAAGGCAGAAATATATTAATACCATTTAGAGATTAGGAAAAAGATCCAGCGAAGATAAATTACATCATGTTCAAGTGATAGAGTCAGGATTACTAAACAGAGTGCCAGGAAGTGTGGTCACTCAGCCTTAGCACCACCCCCCACCTCCACCCCAACCACCACTGTCTTTCCACTAGAGGACCCTTTTCAGAGGCACAGGTAGGGAACAGCAGTATTTATCTAGACTATGTTGTTATGGACATCTTGAATGCAACATACCATAAAGTCCTTAACCATTAAACTTTAACATAAAGTCACTACAGCACCCCTTAATTTGTAAGTATTTTTACTGCAAAGAAACCAGAAAAGAGGCTTCTAATCACCTCCTTAAGATGGTGGAGGGATGTGCAAAAAGATTTCATTCATCCTTGCTCAGAATAGTGTATTTCATATTACAAAATGTGCCTAGAGTTGACTTCCTGCTCTGGCATGAATGATGGTAGAGGCTGTCTTGGCCAGCTACGGCCCGTGTGTTGTGTGAAATACCACAGGTGCCGGGTGCAACAAAGTCACCATTGTCTTTCTGTAATGAACTCATTTTCAACAGCTAAGTGTCCTAAAGTGAATCCAAGTGTGCCTGGTACCCAGAAGGTCAATTGTTGCATGGCGTTAGACAATGGGATTGCATTACTACTAATCAGGTTGCTTTGGGTTTTTTGTTTTTAATAATGCTAATCTATTAGAATAAACAAACATAGCACAGCAGACTTTGAGTCAGACATTGTGACACAATGACAGATCTAAAATTGCCAGTTTACACAAATTCCACAAAACGACACTGACCCTAAATCAAACCAGAACATTTTATATACAATTTCCAGCAAACTCCAGACTTGCTTTGGAGGAATTTTACTGGACACAAGTAGATATGACTTAAATATTTTTTGCTATGCTGAGATTCCACTCCTTGTAATGACTCTTATAGCCAATTCCCACTTTTTTGTGGTGAGGGGAATGGATATTGAAGTAGCTCACACTCTAATTTTTTGCAGATAACTTCCAGAAAATTTATCTTACTTCAAACAAGTTTCTATAGTCATTTACTTGGATTTTCACATTTATATCTTGATACTATTCCTCAAAGATGTTTCCTTCTAACATGAAAATTTGGTTAATTTCTAAATTCTTCATGTGACAACAAAACAGCCTTTTTCCAAAGACAAAAAAAATCTTGATGGAAAACAATATATTAAAATAGTACATTGCTACATATGTAAACAATATGTCTATTAAACTAAAGTGTCATATATTTTGCTGAAATTTACAAAATAATTCATCACTTCCTTTTAAAGTCTTACTTTTTCCTTTAATGAACACTGTTTCTTTTAGGGCAAACCTTATTATTTAAAAATGACAAACATGAGTTGAACTATAGAAATAATGTTTGAATTTAATAGATTTGAAAAGATTTTTAAAGTAGTCTTTTTATTTTAATCTAAGGTTGAATAAGTACATTTCTCTGTTGCAAAATCAGAAAACCTCAAGCACTTGACATTCCTTGGCATTAATTCCTATTGTCTAGGCACGAAAAGTTGATTTAAAATACTAAAATCATGTAAGTTTTTAAACTTTCCATATGGAATCCTAAAAGGGCATATTTTTTTTCCTACCAGATGTATTTAGATGAATCAAGCTGAAGGATTTTAAAAATTAACTTTTTAAAACATGGTAGTTACAGATGTTTTAATCTTTGGAAGCCATTACATGTTCATTTTCCTTTCAGCATTAATTACACATAATGACCTCCACCTATCATATGCTCTGGAAGAAAACTATATTTGTTTACATTTGCCAATGCTTTTAAAAATAAAAATAGTTTTCATTGTTATCAATAAGGACAGACTTTTTAATTGTTAAAATTTTGGTATTTTTGAAGACTTGTCTTTGGCTATTCTCACTGGAAAGTCCTATCGTGAATAAAATTGTTACAAAAATTCCCTGAATAATAGCTTAATTACTTATAAACTCTGGAAACAATTAGTTTATCATCCTTTGAAGTGAGTAAGGCAACTTGCCAGGCTGAGAGCAAAACGCTTGTCACTTGTTCATGTAATGAGCTTAGTTTCTTTTTGTTATTTTAGATTATTTGGAAGAGGGAACTCAGTGGAATACACTTTAATGTTCAAAAGATTAAAAGTTGAATCATTCACTTCATAAATGGCCTCTGCAATAACACTTAATAAAGTACAGAAAGAAACATTGAAGGCTCTGAAGATTATAATTTATGTGCTTATGGAAATCATTGAAACAGATATTCTGGTTCAAAGATAAAGTTGTGCTTGAATGACACCAATATTGTAAAAGATTGACGAGGACTGTCCTCCTTCTCAGCCTTATAATCATCCCTCATACAAACCACCAAATTACAGAAACAGCCTCTTCTCTTCCATCTCGCAGATCACTCTCTGCTGTCTCTCTTCACTCCCACCCCCGCCACACACACACTTCGCGCTGCCTTTAGGCCTCGAACTCCCCCCACCCCACCCCACCCCACCCCCGACGACGTGCACACCTTTCTCTCTCACCCCACCAGATCACCCCTCCCGCTTCCTCTGCGCTTCTCCTTTTGTCATCGCATTCCCCGTCAGGTGGTTTTTTTCCTGGCCAAACATAGATCAAAGGAAGTTCTGAATATAAGTGGTTATTGTGAAGTTGAAACACTATATGTCTGAATATTACCCCAAAAATGAGACAGAGAAAAGACTATCAGAAGAGGATGCTGACTTCCTGTTGGCAGGCTCTCGGGGTCTGCCTGAGTTGTCGCAGAGCGCAGGTGGGGGGAGAGAAGCTCTCGCTCTCGGAGGCCGCCTTGTTAAAGGCCAGCCGAGTGACTGTTATTGCAGCCATTGCATCAGATAGAGCCAACACCTGAGGCCGCCCGCTCCCTTCCGACCTTGGCAGCCCATGAGCAAGGTCATCGGTAATTCCATCACCTGACTGTAGGATTGTTTGCCCGGCTCCAGGGAGAGAAACTGAGGGCCAAGAAAAGGCGGACAAGTCCCAAGAGCCAGGAGGCTTCCCTTGGGATCTCTCCAGCCGGTGAGGAGCCATACCAGATCCGGGACAGCAAACTTTTGCACCATTTTGCAGCTATCAAAATGATATTAACATGCTTCCTATACCGCCCCCCTCCTGTAAGTCATAATTACAAACTCACCCTTCCCTTCGTCGGCAGGAATCTCTTTAAGCAGTCCCAGCAAGTCAACCGACTTCGGGGATGTATTTTGCATCTTTCATTGCCCCTCATCCCTCCCCAGACCTATATGTCAAGGAATAGGGAGTTGAGACATGACACATTAATGTTTTTATCAGGGGACGCTCTCTGCTCCCACAGAAAGGGAGGGAGATCAGCAGGAGAGCTCAGCGGAGAAGGAGAGGAAAGGAATCACTCCGCAGCTCCTGTGGAAATTCATATTCCATGTATGTTCCTCTCTCACCTGAAATAAATCCTGCAGGGCCTACCCACACAAACCCAGCAGCACTTATTTATTTGCATGTCATGCTTATAATATGGTGGAAAGCAAGACGGATCTTCAAGGAGGGGAGGAGAAGAGGCTCACCTTTCAGACTCACTCTCTTAAATAAAAAAGAATTGTCCAGCTGGGCGCGTAAGAATTTATCTTGAGTTTGTGGTCATTATCTCTATTATATAGCCCCGGCAATAAATAAGTCGGGTAGTTACTACCCAACAATAAAACTGTAGTGTATGGGACACCTTACTATTACTTTCTTAATAATCTGCCGTTTCTTTCACTTTAAATCTTCCCAGTCTTGTCTTCGCACTTGTCTACAAGGATCTATCTTCACCCCTTGAGGTACCAGACCGCTCGGTTCATTTTTATATTTTGTGAACACAATAAGTTTTCCTGTCTAGACTTTCTGTTTTTCCTCCTATTTCTAGGCTGCCTAATCTGCTTCAAGACAAAGGGTCGGCCGGGATCAAATGTCTTCCCCTACCCCCTCTATGGTAACCGCCTCGTGTGTGCGTCCACGTTAATAAAGATCGCCCCCCTCGCGGCAGCCACCCATGGGGTGTCTAGGAGGAAGGGAGCCGCGCAGACTACGGCGACAGGGTCGAGAGTAGATGGTCTATGCCCCCGCCCTGGGCACGCCCTTGCGTGCGCACGGAGTCCCAGGGCCCAGTTGGGACTGGGTTCTACCTCTTACAGCCCTCAGCCTAATTCCTGCTGGTGTGTGTGCCCACTCGGGGATTTCGGGGGTGGGGGTCCCATCCCTCGGACTTCTCCCGGCCCGCCCTGCACCCAGGCACCGCGCGCTACACGCGGAGGCGAGCGCCAGCAGCCTAGACCCGCCTGAGAAGTCGGTCCTAGCTCAGCTGCTGGCTCCCCTGCGTCTGCGGGCGTGAAGACCCCACCGCGGGGGATCGGGCCCGGGAGCAGACACCGAGGTGGCGGAGTGAGGGGCGCTCCTTTTGGGTTCCCAGACGCGCGGGCTGGCGGGAGAGCTGCGCGCACGCCCACCCGGCCTCTGCTCTCGCACCTGGGACTGGCCTCCTCCGCGCGCCAGTTAGGTACCCGGCTCCCACCCCAGCCCCGACCCCCAGCAGGGCGGGAGGCGCTAGCTGTTTGGGGCCAGAGCCTTCCAGAGCCCCAGGGGCCCTCAGCCCCGCTGGGAGAATGAGCCCAGCCCACGTCCGGCCGGCGCCTTCCCAAAGTACCGCCACACTTGCTTTCACGCCCGCTCGAAAAGTGACGCGTACAGGCAAAGCGGTCAGCAAATGACCGTCTTATCCGCGGAGCTGGGGAAATCAGGGCGGGGGGTGGGGGGGAAGGGAGAGGGGATGTGGGGTGGGTTTGGGGGAGAAAGGGGCAAAGGGGCAGTGGTAAGCCAGGGAAAGAAAACAAACAGACCTGCGTCGCTTCCCCTTTTGTCTTTATACTGCTTGTCTCAAGAAATCAACTTAACCACAGCAAGCCCCTACCAGGCTTGTTTTTGCTTGTGTGACTTAGATCACAGAACTCCGGACCAAATCTCTGAGTGTGTGGGAGAGAGAATGGAGCCGTGGCCAGGCTACTGATGGCAAAGGGACGATGAACTTCTCACCTTTCTTTACTCACTAACAGCACGTCCTTTACAAAATCCACGCCGCCGATTGTGTGTAGTTCGTTGTTAATTGCGTTTTGCTGGGATGATCTTTTACGACTCAGAAACAAGCGGCTAGGAAAACATTCACGTTTGGGACAGAAAACATTTTTTATTTATATCTTTGACATTTAAAAGAGCAGAATTAATTTGTTCTGTCTACGTTAGCACTGAGAGAAAGTTTCAGAAATCCACCCGGGGGAAGGGAGGGGGAGAGAAAAAAAAAAGAAAAAAGAAAGCGAAGAAAAGAAAGGAAAAATAAAAGCTAAGCTTGGTTTTTCTTATTTCAGATCTGTAATCAATCATTGAAATAGGAGGCAGCAAAATTGTAAAGATTCGATAGATTAAAATGCAAATGAAAGGTAGAAAAAGAAACTAACATGGCGATCAAAGATTTAATAACCGTAAATCAGGTTTTTTTTTTTTTTCTGTTGCAGCTGCAGTTTGTGTGTTTATGTTTTAATCATGTTCGTTCCATAAATAAATAATTTCTGAAACGAGACTAATTTTTCATTATTTTAACCGTGGGCTATAACACTAAATATTAAAAATAGAAAACGTACATGATGCCAGATCCCCAACCAAATAAGAGAAAGACTTGTGTTGATTGGTTAAAATCAAGGGGTTTCATTTGTGTGTTCTGAAAAAGAGTATTATGCTAAAAAATTCTATCTCAACTGACAAAGCCCAAAGTTTTATTTTCCCTTTAATATTTTATGTTAACGACAAGATACCATTTATATTAAATATATGCACCGCTGCATATCCATTTCACTTTGAGCACTTTCAAAGAACGAAAGTGCCAGAATACTTAAATAATACAAAACATACATTATTTCAAAGTGACTTGACAGAATTCCTGGAAAATAATACTTTTTAGAAGAACCTGTCTTCTAGAGAAAAAGTAAATGATAGTTCGACACAATTGAAACTTCTCTTTGCTTTATCATTAAAGTTATTTTTCCAAATGGGAATATTTCAGCCTTTTGTTATAGTTATCATTCCATTTAAGGTTTTAGGTCAAGGTGTCACATTATAGGCACACTATTTTATTAACTACTCATCTTCTCATATGGTGAAGGCTTTTCATTTAGATCTTTTTATTTAAAAATGTTGATTTATATTGTTGATTTAAAAATTATTTCTAGAACTTTTAAAATAAACACATGGGCTCAGTCTTTCCTTCCTTCTTTCCTTTTTCTTTTCCTTCTTTTTTTGGTAGTCATTAACATAAGAATTCATCTTCAGAAGATTCGGAACTTTTCTTTTTGGTAATACTACCTTGCAATGTTTAAAATAAGCTCTTTGCTTACTTTGTCTTTGAAGGAGTTATTCACCCTAATTTATTGAAGTGATGAACTAGAATTATCTCCATTTCTCCTCTTTCCACAAATTAAAATGATAACCAAACCTGGGATACTTGTTTCTTTTCTAAAACCTTTAAGTTAAATGTGAGCTAAGTTGATGTCCACTCCCTCCCAGCCACACAATCACGTTTTCACTGTGACGGTCCAATAATGCATTTAGTTTAAAATTACACTTGGACCTTTCCTCCTTTGTATTTTTTCATTTACTTCAGTGCAACAAGAGGACTTGATTTTCATGGGATTACATGAACTCCATTCAATGTTACTGGGACATTGCTGCTCAACTAAATACTTCCCTTAATAGACAAATGAACTTCTTTTTATTTGCTGGAGTTTGTAGACGGTTTTAGATACAGAATGTGCAACTGATTTAGTTATTGTTGTTGTGAGAATCGAACAGGCACAAAAGTCATTTATCTACACCGAAGAGATATGACTCTGTAAAGGGGAGAAACAAGGGCAGAATCATGGGGAATTATCTCAGTTTATAGCTCTTATTAATTAAACCGGATGTGGTTTTATTCTGATCTTTTAGTACCGACCTTGTTAAATGCTCCCAGATACCTTTTACCCACTCATCCCCAATTTTTTCATTCATTAGATAACTTGGGTCCCTTGTTGTTGGGCGCTGCTTTTTCTACATTATATCACTAAGCAGTTGCAGTGTAAAATCGCGGGAGGCTACAGACGATCGCACCCCTCCCAGAAAAAAAAAAAAAAAAAAAAGGAAGGAAGGAAGAAAAAGAAAGGAAGAAACGCTTTTCCCATTCAGTTTTAGCATCTTGTTTCGTTGAAATGCAAGACAGGTACTTGATTTAGCATTTAAGCAAAAGGTTACACAAACCGCGTTTTAAAAAGTGTTGGGATGTCCGACAGGGTCAGCCCCAGATCAGATCATTTTTTGAATGCAGACCTAAAGATAATGAGTACTTGTTGTATTAAAGGGGACAAACAGTACTTTGGCTTCCTCTGACCCCAGAATGCACGGCTCGGTTTCATTGATCATCCTCCTTTATGAGATAATGCAATTACAAACATCAATAAGGGGCTGCAAGGGGAATCATTATGCGGTGACAGTGATAAATGACGGTGCAGAAATAGCATGCTTTTTCCCCCCTAACAATCCAGGAGCCCAGGGGCTCCGGGGGCTGAACACAGTCGCCAAGGAAACAGATGACATCCCAAACGGCACCAAAGGAAAAAAAATGAACAGTCTTTCTTTGCCTTTCACTCTTTTCCGTCTTCCAAAGAGTTAGTTTTGGCTCCAGCAGCAGCTGCCACACAGGCATTTCGTTATTTCAGACATTAAAGACTGGAGCGGGCGGTGGGAGTCTCCTTCTCTTCCATCCCCACCCCCATTAGATAACATACAAAGCTCGCTGTTCACAGTTTAGGACTACCTGAAAATGCACCTCTGGAAAATCAGATTGGGGTGGGGTAAGGGGTGCGGGAACGTGGGTTCACACAGCCATTGCCTTGTGTTTTCCCCGCTTTCACGACTGTCCAGTGGAAACTGAGTCTCCAGAACAAGCTGGCGCCTCGTGGGTCGGCCAGCAAGGACCGGGCGCGTGGCTCGCCTCCATCTCCCGCGGTGCCAGACGCTGCTCGATGCGAAAGGTTGTGGGGGGGAGCGAGGGAGGTCGGTGGGGATCAGGCGTCTGCGAGGGGTGTTTGCCGCTTTGCTAGGTTTCTCTGAGGTGGAATTATCAATGGGCGCAGGGATCTCCCCCAGATCCAGGTATCTGGTTGTTTAAAGCCCCAGGGTACCCTCAGCAAGTGGCTTCAAGAGGGCCTCGCTGAGCCTTCCCCACCCACCCATGTCCAGCTTGTTGGGTGAAGCAGGCGAGCGCGAAAAGGCGAAAGGTTACCCAGACTGTAGTTCGAAGACCTGAGGCTGCGGGGAGTAGTGGTGGGGTGGGAGGTGAGAGCCTGGGGACCTTCCGTGGAGAAGGGGAGCTCGCCACTTTGGGGGAAGGGAGGAGGAAGAGAGCGCAGAGGTGTGAGGGGGGCCCCAAGATGAAAAGCAGAAGGGAGGGGAGGAGGAAAGCGAGCGGGCGCAATCCCACCCTTCGAGAAGGTCGTCAACCCCGAAGAAAGCAGACACAGGGTTCCTGACCCCTGCCGGGCACGCTCGGGCGCGGAGCGAGGGACCCCTGCGCAGCGCGCCTTGCCACTTGAGGCCCCCGCCCCGAGGAGCCGGCCGGGCGGCTGCGTGAACAGGTGACTTTATTCACTGCTTCCCGAATCGTCGAGGTCCCGGGACTCGTTTTCCGCCTGGAGATTAAGATCATTGCTCGCGTAATGAACTTAATGCTTTAGGGTAGAGGTGAGTGTGTCTGCGAGTGGGCAGGGGTAGGAATTACCGACCCGATCGATGGGAGACTGGCTTAAAACTAAATCCCTTTTCTCCAGGGCTTCACCGCCTGGTTTTCCCTCGCGGTGGGCTGAGAGTGCCTGGCTGGCAGGGGGCAGCGCGCGGAGAGGCAACCCCCGGGCGCGGCCAGCAACAACCGAGACCCTAAATGTCCTTCATCTCTCTGCCAAGACCCCCGGGGTACCCGTTTTTTTGGTAAAAGCTCTTAAAAATTCAAATGTTGGCGAACTGATTGCTCAATATGTTGTTTGTTTTTCCTTTCAGCTCCGCCTTGGGAGAGGACGTTACGGACACGTTGGCGGGCAGATTGGGCCAAAAAGTGACACCCCCCCCCACCCCGCTCCCCGCCATCCGCCGTCTCCCTTAAGGGGCGATCCCCCGCTCTCTCTCCCTCACCGCTCTTTTCCCTGGCTCCGGGATTCCCAACGTAGTGTAGACTGCACCTGGCCACCCTGAGTGCTGCGGACCGCTCACAGTCAAGGGGGTGCGGGATGGCACGGAAGAGGGGGATGAAATACGAGGGGAAATGCCGAGCCAGGCGGGGCACACCACTATCCAATTCCACGCCACTCCGCCGGGCGTCCAAGCGCCCACCCGGGAGCTTGAATCAAGTCATGTTTTTACTGCGTTCACGTGGGCCAAGGGCCTGCTGGGATCCTAAAAGGCAAGGGAAAGTTTGCAAAGGCTTTAAAGCGTTCCCGAGGAGCTCCTGCCTAAGGAGTCGGGGTGCTGCCCACGAACCCCCTACTGCGGCCCCCGACCCTGGCACTCGCGACCCGCCAGGCGGGCGCTGCCCGGGTTCCAAATGCCCTCCGAGCCCCCAAGCTCTCGGAGTCGCGCTCCCAGCGCCGCGGTGGGACTCGGCAATAGAATACATCAAGAAGCCTCTAGTCCACCACAAAGCACACCCGAGCGGTTCTAAGGGAAGGGGGCCCAGAGTGCCCCAGGAGGTGCCTTTCCACAACCTTCTGCACAGACCCGGGTCGTCTCGTCTCCAGAGACAAAGTCAGCAGTCCCCTTACACTTGACTTTCCTCTTGCGGTCGGGAGGAGATAGGAAGCCCCTGGAGATGCCGGAGCCTACCCCCAAGGTGCCCTGGGCTCTAAGCATAGACCTGTCCTCACAGGCACAGGGTCCAGGCCTGGACGCTGTGCACGGTAGGACGCAGGGGGCAGCGGCGTCCTGGTCTGGACTCCTCGCAGCTGCCGCGGCAGCCCGCGGGAGTTCCTCTCCCGCGCCGAGGTTGGCCCAGCAGCCCGCCACCGGCGTCTCGCCTCCCGCCCTGGCCCGCAGACTTGGGCTGGGGGGCGCTGCACACAGCAACCGACCCGGAGCGCAAAATCTGCGTGTCGCGTGGGAGACGCGGGCGGGAGGGGGCGGGTAGGGCTTGCGTTTATTCCTTGTCAGAAGCTTTCGACTTGACTACCAAGTTTCCCAGTAGGCGCCTCTGCCCGGGGGTCGGAGCCTCCCACCGCCGCTCCTTCCCCTCCCTCCACCCCGCCCCCCGCCGGCCCAGAGAGCCGGAGCCTCAGCCCAGGCCTGGCCGCGCGCTAGGTCCCCCAGGCCGGGACCCCGCGCCCGAGCGCCCCGCCTGCCTCCCCGCCGCCCTCCCCGGGCTCCGCGAGGGTGCCTCTCCCCGGGGCGAAACTCGCCGGCCGGGCGCACAGTGAGAAGACACCCGCTGCCTCCCGAGGAACTCCTAATACCATCCATACAGCTTTAATGCGTTTATAATTCGATAAGTGATTTCAATTTGAAATTGTTAGTAACTAATTTTATGGGTAATTTTTCCACATCAAATATTTAAGCATCAGATTAAGGGAGCCAGTTCCGACACAGGATAATAAGGGGGTTTCCCCCCCACCCCCCGCGCCTCCGCCTCCCTCCGTTTCCTACCGAGTCGTTTTTCCAAATCCCCAAAAGATGGCAGTCGAAGCCGACATTCTTCTTTTCCTGCGGCTCTGCGAAGGGAGGGAGGGGGAGAGGGAGGAAGGAAGGAGGGAGGGAAGAAGGGGGGGCGGAGAGAGAGAGAAAAGAAAAGGAGAGGGAGAAACTAGACGTAGCAAGGACTTTTCAAACTAATTCTTTCACACGTTTCTAATACAAGCAAAAAAAAAACCAAAACAGTGGTGAATTTCCTGGCAATGTCCTGGCAGAAAAGAAAGCCAAAAAACGTGCCTTGTAGCCTCAGAGTAGGGGATGTAAGAAACTCAGCACTTTCCAACTAAACCCTCAACTCAGAGCAGAAGCCAGAGAGGGGAGACCGGGGGAGGGGCAAACTGGCGTCTTTGTATTTTAACATTATATTCAAATACTGTACAACTAAGCGACTTGTTCTCTGAAGGACAGGACTCAGCAAATTACTTAATGGGGAGAGAAGAGGTGGGGTGAGGAAAGGTGAGGGGTGGGGGGCGAACTGCTGTGGGCGGAGGGGAGGCTGGGGCCAGCAGCGGATGAATTGCAGACCAGTTGCCAAACTTTTTTTTTTTTTCCCCTGCTGCTGCTGCGGCGGCTGCCTTTGCTGCGCCTTTGCTTTGAATGTGGGTAACTAGGAAACAGCAAGCCGTCTGAGAAGACGGAATTTCCAACGTGTAAAATGTTCTTAACGGAACCATTGAGCGAGTGCAATAAGGCGTGAGGGGGAACTAATCTTCCCATTTAAATGTTTGTGGCAATTTTATCTAAATGAATTTTAATGCTAAACGAGGGTAATTCCCCATTTGTAGCGCGTTTACTTCTCTTTCCTGTGCTTCTAAAGCAGTCGAACATCATGCAATGAACAATAACAATAAAAATACTGTCAAGGCATATTATTCATTTCGAATGTGTTATAATTACAGCTGATTAAATATGATAGGGTAAAATATTTTTAATTTTTTAAAAAATATTTAAATCGTGCTAAAAGGTCTCACTCAACCAGCGGCCCCCCCCCCCACAAAAATAAAAAGCAGGTACAATTGTGGGCCCTTGTTTAGAAGAGGGCGTTCTGTTTTTGTCTTTTAAGAAACATCAAAAACACCCTCAGCACCTCTATTATTTCTTTCTTTCAGATAAGTGTCCTCAATAACCTCCAAGCTGGCTCTGAAATTTACAAGAGAAAAAGCTAAAATCGCATTAAGGGGGAGTGGGGGTGTCCAGGCAAGGGGAGAAAGGATCTGAGGAGAGCAAGGCCCTCACAAAGCCGCCGCACGGAGCAGGGAACACAAGGAAAGAACACAGTTTGTTTTATTTTTTCTAATTCATTGGACACTAATGATCTTGAATCTTCATAGTCTCCATATTTCCCGATTCTTCTTCACTTGCACACTACTCCTCCTCCTGGTGCTTGCCTCTCCCGCCCCCCTTCCCATCTCTCTCTCTCCCTCTCTGTCTCCTCCCCTTTCTTTCCCTCCCCCAACCGGCAAGAGCACCGTCAAGAATAAAGGCTGAAAATAACCCACGCACCCAGGCATGTACTGGGGAGGAGGGGCAAATGGATGGGTAGTTCATAAAGTTTAGTATTCATTTTTAAAGTAAATAAATGGTTGTTAACTGCTAGTAACCAGCTACCAAAAGAGAATTATTTCACTAATATGGACTATTTATGTCCCCAAAGAATTGCCAGTGGGTCCAAATCTGAAATTTAAACAAGCCCATATATGGGGTGGGGGCGGAGTGGGGCGGAGGGCGCTGCCGAGCGGAGGCGGCTGAGGGTCGAGCTTCGCTCCGTCTGCGCATCCACGTGTTTAGAAACAAGGCCCAATAAACAAAAGGTGAGAATGCGCGCTGCGCTCCAGCAGGTGAGTCAGTCAATCACACGTCACCTAGTAAACCCAGCCCACAGCTGGTTTCTCTTTTCAAATAGAAAATAGAATTGTTCAGGGCGGGTTTATAGGGTGACATGGGCCTGAAAGTCAGACTTGAGTTTAAGGCGCTCTCCTCTGACCCATCCTTTGTTTACAAAGCAATCACTCCTAAAAGGATGATTCTTTTAAAAGGAGAATTTGCCTTAATTAAAATATTTGTATATCTCCCTTAGCTTTGGGAAGCACTTTTTATAGCAGCAATTTTATTTAAATAAAATTATAAGCTATTCCAGCTTAAACATGTTATTTTGTACCATTTAGCTGGCTGCCATGCAGAAATTCTGTACAGCTGTTCTGGAAAATTGGTTAATAACCAGTTTTATCCAATGCGAACATAGAGAATATTTATAAAAATTAGATTTTGAAGTCTGGTCTCTTCAATTCACATAGTTAATTTACTAATAAACATCTACTGCTCATCCTAGGTAACATTCTTAGTAAAAGACTTACCTCTGTATTTAGGTTTGCCATTATGTGCAAGAATAATTTCACTGATACTAGGTGAGGAATTCTGTTGGATGAAATCTGAGGCTACAGTTAGTTTAGTGCCTTTGGTCCTTAAATTTGCTGATATTAGGAGTTCATTAAGTCAGCTTAAAGAAATCAGTGACTATTATCAAATAATTTACTTTGTGGTTAAAATTTTCAAGTACAAATATGTCTGAGGGAGCTAAAATTAATTTTCCTATTTACTGCATTAATCCTTAAAAATTTGGGGGGGCAGTAAACAAATTTTTCAAGCAGTGGAGTCAGCATGACAAAAATAATCTTGTTTTTATTTTAGATTCAGATTTCATTACTGCACTCAAACTTTACTACAACTGGGCTTGGCGTTATTATACAATCCAAACTGTTTCCGTCAGAAACGCTAAGACTCAGTGTGCAATGATTGTTATTAATAATTAGCTCCTTGGTTTCTTGATAGAAAAAGGCTATCAACAAGCATTTGTTTATCCACAACAAAAAGTATAATTAGCTTATCCCACTTAGTAAATCTTGTATGCATGCCAACTCATACCAAACTGCTACTTTTACAAAAAAAATTGCAATAATACAGTTCATTTTTCCAGTCCTTTTTGCACAAAATTTATTTACAATGTCTACATAAATGCTCCAAGGTGGGACTATGGAAAAATACACACATGACCGATGCTTTGCTCAGAAATAAAGTCAACATATTAAAAATAAATCTTCAGTCTATGTTTTTGAGCTGCATAAAACAGGAAGTGATGTATAAGGTGGTGGTTGTTGCATGGGGACAATGATGCTTGATGTGACAATTAGGCTTCTAAACACACGGCCTTTTGGTTTCCATGCCTCCTCCTACCAGTCTCCTTAAGACACTGCCTGCAACAGCTGATTAATCATTGTTGATGACTGCAGTTTTTCCCATCCTTCCCGATTTACATCTGTTCAGGCCAATTCAAATATGGTGAGTAAATGAATTAGACATGCAAATTCAAGCCCCAGGCTAGAGAGAGAGGGAGAGAGAGGAAAAGAGAGAAAGAGAGAGAGAGAAAGACAGAGAGAGAGAGAGCGCGCATGGCTGAAATCCTAGGCGAGAAGAAAGATTCTTCTGCCTGATAGTTATTTTAATGCTCTAAAAATCCTGCAAATCAGACCTTCCTGTCCCTTGCAGGATAACTGTAAGGCTTTTTAATGTAAGGAGGCTTCTGGAGGAAGTGAAGAGCTATGGAAACAACACACATAGTGTGGAAAAATTTCACATTTTTTTTAAAAAATCTATAAGAAACAACGTAATATGGATAACAGTATAATAGCATTTACAATATTTCACTCTTTGTTCTCTTAATGTCTTATATAGTTATTTAGCATGTCCCCCAAATTGACTTCAGTTGGTATTTCCTGCTTTTTAAGAGTCCCTATGAAGAATTAGGGATGCTCCTTGGTCCAAAGTAGATGCCAAGAATGGAACTCCACAGTCATTGCAGAAAAAACATGATTTGAAATCAGTCCCCATTGCAGACAATGCATATTCCCTTAAGCTACTGAGCATGAATGTCCATGACTTGTCCACTCATTGTTGGGTCTCCTGTATTAAGAACCGTGGGGCTTGACGCTGACATTGGCATTCCAGGGTGGGGCGGTCCTCCATGCATCATCACTGTTGGGTGGTGAGGGTGTCCAGGAATGTACGTGTGCATGGGGGGCCCATGACGCAGCTGAGCAGGATGGGGGGGCATCTGGGGTTGGGTATAACTTGGCTGTCCCATACTCACACCCATTGGACCACCCCGAGCTACATACTCCCCTGGCATACTTTGCAGCCCTGTAGAAATTCAAAAAGAAAGAAACAAAAAGAAAATATTATGAAAAAGCAAGTAGCGTGGCTCTGGCAGTGGCAATCCTATGAAAGCCAGGGAACACTGATTGTGATTAAGGGAACAGAGCTCTGAATTCTTTCGATTCACACAGAAGGAAATAAAATGAGAACTGTCATACTGGAAACTCACATTTTGCAACTATTTTCCTTTCATTGCCACTGTTATCAGGTCTGCCTACTGAGGTCTTATTTATTTGAAAAAATAAAACTAATGTTATTTGAGGTCTGATGTGAGGAAGCACTTTTGTTCCCCGAAACATTCTCTACCAAGAGTCCAGGAGTACACTGTGCTGCTCAGGAAACACCTCCCATGAATCTGAACTCGAGAGGCTTCCTAAGGCTGATTATGTAGCAAAACCGGTACTTTAAACAACAACCATAATAATAAACAATAACACTTATCAATGAATTCCTTCCTCGTGGTTTCTTAGAGCTGGGGGAAAGAAAGCCTTCTCAAAACCCTGTCCACCTTACAATGATTTTGAGAACAATAAGAAAAATTGGACCTAAAACAATACCCCTCCTGCTTTGAGGGGCCTCTTGTCTTCTGCATGGATTGCTATAGTTGATGGAAACTGACAGGTGTATTGTTTCTGAGAGCTATAAGCTCCATAATCATCAAGGGTGAAAGGCATAACGCTATTGCTAAGTAGGTTCAATTGGCTTTAGTTCTAAGTAATAGTGCACTGTGAATACGATGAACACCTTCGAATAAGGTCTCCAGGCTCTAGCAATGAATGGCTGCTTAATCTAGCCTAAAGGAACATTTTTGAACTAATGAAAATTGCTTATAAAATATACTGTACCCACAGCTCTTTAATCAAAAAAGATGATAATATTTTTTGTAATAACCTATTAATTTAATTGGTCACGAAGCATAAAATACATCATTTAAATTTAATTGACCCAGAAACTAAGAAACAATATTTAAATTAACTAAGCTAGAGAATTCCATGATGAGGTAATAAGACTGTTGCATTCCCAAGCTCAATGGAATGTTTTCAAGAGCTAATTGTTAAACTTATATTTGACTCGCACCCAGAGAAGACGACCAGTACGAATTACCCTTGGCCTCCAAAGCGATTTTAAATAGTGTGTTAATATAATCAGAGACACAACCAAGACTCTGACATAACTGCTTTTAATTTCAGAAACAAAGCACAAGCAATGCTATTAGGGGTAATTTAGGAAGTGAACAAGAGCTTTGGTGTTCAAAACAGTTTTACTTGTTTGAACACGAATTGCTGGAGTGTCTTTTTAGGAGAGCAAATGCAAGAGCAAGAATCTGGGACAGTTTTCCTAGGCCCACTTCACTAGGCCTGCCACTGAAGATTGCATTAATGATCTCTGTTTTTGTATACTGAATAAGTCAAATCCATTTGTCACACTGCAAGTGATGGCATACTTAATTTGGATATAGTCAATTAGCCTGGGCTAAGCCCTGCAGCCTGCTGTGCACACCTCTATTTTGTATTCTCCCTTTTTCCATTGCCACACGTAATCCCATTATGATGGACAGACAAAGGAATAAACTACGAAAAAAAATCAAAGTTTAGTTGACTGAGGCTCAAAATATGCCTTTACTTACCCTAAGTAAAGCGAGCGTTTATTTTACCTAAAAGAAGTCTCTGTTTGGCTTTTCGGTGTCTTGCAGGTTAGTGTAGAAATGTAACTCATGCATCAACTGCGGTTAGACAGATTTATGACACTTTGGGGACATGCTCTTTCCTCTCCTTGCACTGCTGCAGACTGCTTACATTTTGCAAATCAGTCTGTTGCTATGACAACCCACTCCCCCACCTCCTGACTGTTTCTTGTTTTGTCATGTGGTCAGTACTGTATAATAGCAACACACAGGATAAATGTACATCATACACAGTATTTATAAGCTTAAAAGCTTGATCACGACCAAGGAGAAAATGAAGGAAGCAAGAAACCAGGAGTTTCATGGAAAGGAATGAACAAGCATGAAGCTATGGGCAAGGAGAACATAAGAAAATGCAAGAGGAAAAATATTCCTAGGACAAAGTGAAAACAAAGACCCCATTTGTACTTACTTCCCCCTTGCCTTGCGATTGGTTAACTAGATGAAGGTTACATGTAGTGCCACTGCCCCTCCATGCCCATATTCATGCCCATTCCACTCATAGGTCCTAGAAGGGAGATAAAAATCCAAGAAGAGGCCAGAAAATGAGCAAAGTCAACAGATAGTGCCAAAAGACCCTTAAAAAAAAAAAAAAAAAAAACAGGTTCCAGAGGGTTGAAAAACAGTGAGATCTTCAGCGCATAAAGATCCTGGCTTCCCCTCTGCAATATCTTAGATGCACAGATGTGGCAGGCAAGGCAGGCAGCTGGAGGTAACAGCAAAGCATGAGGTGAATTTACCTGTGCTGATGAGGGGTGACACTCTCGGAGGTAAAAATGAGAAGCAATCACAAAAACAAAGTCTTACCTGGTGCCCTGATTCCCATGTGTTGCTGACCGTCCATGACAAAACCTCCCATTGGCTGTCCGTCGGGGTTATAAGGTGTTCCTTGACTTACTACAAAAGTGCAGAACACAGCTTCTTAATAACAGTCTCCAAAAGAGAAAGAGATAGCCAGAGAGACACAGAAGGAGACGAGACAGAGAGAACATACTAGGCAGGGATAATTTTCAACCATTCACAGTTAAATTTCTCTCAGATCAGCTCTCAGACACCTCTGTGACTGAGTTTTAAAACACTGTGTTCAAGGAACAGCTAAGATATAGAAACTTTGTTTGGGTTTTTGTCTAGTGATCATATAATGGGGTGCTGAAGGAAAAAAAAAATTACAGGACTCAGTCTAAATGTGATACTTAACATCGTTTTTCACAGTGCTCCCTAGGAGATGAGAGAGTATTTTATAAAGAGAGTCCAGACCTACATCACCCCTAGTAAACACTGTTGTTGATCTTACTGGCATTTTACAATACAAAAACAAACCCTAGAAAGATGCTCATTGGATTTTTAGCCAGGATCCCATAGAAGTCTTGCCCTTTCAAGCACACAATTAAAAAACAAAAAAAGCTGTTATTTAAAAAAATTAAAAAGTTGAACACCAGAAGATAGATATTCACAAGAGAAGTCCTGAGAAAAAAGAACTGTGTATTTATACCACTACCTGAATCCCATGTTTTAACTGTACATGAAAAGCTGCTTCAGCAGTGAGCTGCCTTGGGTTATTAAAGCACACAAAAGCTCTACCTCATTGAATGTCTTTGAACTTTACTGAGTCCCACAAGCGATCCTGACCCCTTTGCCCTTTTGACAGGTAATAAAGTTTACAGCAATTCCACACCAAGCCATGCACCAGGGAGTGGTCATAGTAGCAGAAAGAACTGGGAAGGCAAACTCAGAAAAAAAAAAAATACCATTAATATATTGAATGTGTACAGAGAATATTGTAACTGAGCATATGATTTAAGTTACTTTTCTCCGTTGGCTTTTTTTCCCCCTACCTTCTCCAAATGTTGTATAATGATGTTAAATTGATTAGTGTTGTTATGAAACTAAACTGGTTTAATTTTAATTGCCAGGCGCTCCTAGTACTCACTCCCAGTTTATTTACCAGGTAGCGGACCTCCCGGTGAATGGCTTGAGGATGGTTTTCGCTTGCGTGACTTGAATACAGTCACTATGGGGGACTTGCCTGCTCGGTTGGACTGGTCTATCATGGGCTGCACTATTCTTCTCCGGGCATTAATAAACCTGTAACCAAGAAAGTAGAGTGAATCATTCATTATTCCTTAAACAAAAACGGGGTGGGGGGGGAGGAGGTGGAGGAAGAGGAGAAGACGAAGCACAGTGAGAGCAAAGCTAGATCTTGGCAAAATGGTTCTCTGCACCGATCTGCGCGGGGCTTCACGTGCCCCACAACCTGCAACCCCCAGTGACCTTTGAGTACACAGGCTTGGGGTTTCTGAGTTGATTCATGTTTGCCTGTTTTACCACAGTTGGACACTTCCATTTCATCTTTTCATGGGGGAATTAGCAGAGTTTTCAGGAAACAATACGAGCCACCACTCTTTTCAATTGCAAGGGGGGAAATTTGGCGTAGAGAGCAAGATGTTCATAAGGGCATCTGTTACCTCTCCTAATTAGTGACATTTCAATCTTATGTTCTCTGACTTCTTTTTTACAGTTTTTATCAAAACCTTCCCTACCTCTTGCAAACCTAATTCTATTTTAATGCCCACTATTAAGATAATGAACTGGGATGGCAGCACACCATCAAATGAGAGAATGTCTGGAGTTTATCACCACTAACTCACACTGCTGGGGACTTCAGAGAAACGCATTCCTTGTAGAGATTTCTTGGGTGGCTTTTTTTTTTTTTTTTTTTTTGGCTCTTTATGCAAAGTCTAAGGTCAAGGCGAGGTCACAGCTATATAGTAATTGAACTTATAATATTGCTTTCTCCAGCTAGCCCTGGAAATTTATAATAAACATCTAATTAAGTCATTTAAGTGTCTTAATAAGGCTTATTTTTTACAATTTTTGCAGCCTCTCAAAAAGTGGCTAGCCACTGAATTCTTTTTTAAGTGGTTAGTACAAGCCCTACAAAATCAAGCTTGTGAAATTTCTAACTCTTAAGATCCATTTGTATTGTGTAACGCTAAGAATTATATATCAAATACAGAAAATGAGTGGGACATATTAGATTCTGAAAAAGTAAAGTGCTTTTAGTTTTCAACTCAGATTTGAATAGATGGAACATGAGCAGCACATAAAAAATACAATGAGAAGTTTAATAACGATTAAAGGGTCCATAGTCCGATATGAATTCTAGTTTGTAAGTCTGCCCACTCAGGAAGGAAAGTAGTTCCTAAAAAAACAAACCACTGAACACAGAGAGGGACAGGTTTTTAAAATAAAAATACATGCTTCGTGACATTTTAAGATTCTCAATATCCTATATCCTTTTGTTCTTTTATTATCGGAAAAGTAATTAAAGTCAATAATGAAACTGGAATCTAACTAAAAGGGCACGGTTAGTTCTAACTCTTTTTGGCAATATATATTATATCAGTTCTTGTATATGAAGATGAAGTCCCCGAACTGGCTAACAAAAATATTTAAAACACAGATCTACAACAAATTGTGTTGCAAATCAGGTTATCATTATCTTGTATAAACCATGAAAATTGGAATCATGTGAGCAGAAGGTTAGATTAATTCTCCATTCTCATTATAAGCACAGGTGTAGCACAAACACCATGTGAAATAACCAATTAAAATGAAAAAAAAATCTGCTTTTTCATTAGCTGCCTTCACTGCATGACCAATTAGAAAATTATTTAATATTAATATTCCTCATATACCAAAAGTAATTTTCATAGTAACTAACATAGGTAAAAGAGCAAAAAAACAGCTCTTTTTCTACGGTTCTGTTCATAATCTGCAGGCTTTTAAAGGAAAGGAACTCTGATAATATTTTTTAAAAGTCCTTTTAAAAACATATTATTTTGTGGATATGATTTATACCATTCATCTAAAAATAGGAAGAGCACTTTTTAACAGATGAGAAGCCGAGGCTCAGAGAAATTAAGTGACTTATTTGAGGTCACATGTTACCCATGAGATGTTAATAACTTGCTGAATGACATACAGCTGGCAAATGGTAGTGAACACCCCTTCCCCCAACATCCTGACAAGAGCGTGGCCACTACTGTGCCACCCATCTAGAATATTCTGAACTAAATAGATAGCTAAGAATGAGCTGGTTTTGAGCCAGTCACCACTGTCAACAACCCTACTGCTGAGTCTGGGAATAAGCATGACTGAACATTCTGTAGACTGGGGATTTTGATGACTGTACTGTTTGTGCATATGGACAAAGATAAGGCTATGCATCAGAAGATTGAGTGACTTATCTGTATTCCAAAACTTGCTTCCTTCACACTCATACATTCAGATTTCCAAAGACCAGTTCATAATAACCAACTTAGGTTTGAATCTATGACTATTAAACCCAAGGAATCATAGAAAAATTAAATCTCAGGTTTGAAAAGGGCTTTCACTGTCACCTAGGTTGGTCACTGACATGAATCATCTCTACGACATCCCCACCAAGTAGATAGGTAGCCTCTGCTGGATTGTTTCTAATAAAGCACTTGCCACCTCACCTGAAAGTGCACTCCAGCTATGGACAAGGTAACTATGAGAAGGTTCTGCATTACTGGATCTAAAATCCTTTCACCAGGACAACTCCTTGGGGGAATTTAAACAATTCTAATCTCACTTCTTCAGGATAGCCTTCAAAATTTAAAGTATAGCCATCATGCATCATGTCCCATAGGCCTCTCCTTAAGTTAAACATCCATGATTCCTTTTTGTTTTGTTTTGTTTTGTTTTTGTTTTTGAGACAGAGAGAGAGAGCACGAGCACAGAGGGGAGGGGCAAAGGGAGAGGGAGAGAGAGAATCTTAAGCAGGTTCCATGCCCAGCGCAGAGCCCAACGCAGGCTCGATCTCACCACCCTGAGATCATGACCCGAACCAAAGTCACGAGTCGGATACTTAAGCGACTGAGCCACTCGGGTGCCCCAAACATCCATGATTCTTAACAAGTTTCTTGTAGAATGAAAGTTCTTCTTGGGTTTTGAGTCCACTCACCACCTGGGCCATACTCTCTGCTCAGTATGCTGAGGTTTGTCTGTGTGCCTCTAAAGGTCTTCAGGGGACATCATTAAACGCAGTTACTCCACATCTGCTCTGGTCCCCAGAGTAGATGAGTGTAGAGAGTGAATACCTCATCAGAGAGTGATGTACTCATGTAGAGAGTGAATACCTCATCACAGGCTTTTAGCTAAGGGGCCACAGGTACCAGGTGCTATTTTCTTCCCTTTTGGTGGCAAGAGCCATTTGTTGTTATTGACAACACAGATGTAGGCTACCTATAGGATATGTAGATATAAAGGTGAGAATCCATGCATTTAATAAAATAAAAATTTAAAAAGCTGAAAATCTCAGAACCCCTAATCACTTTGTCCAAAGTGTTTTGACCACATTAGCAGTATGGTGATAACTTCTCACTTTTGAAAACGAATTTAAAACAATTGTTGAATATAATGAACATTATTGATACATAGAGGACATAGGAAACTCTCAGAATCTTATTGGATTATGCTTCCTATACTTACATGAAACACTGATAATATTATCTACGGTCATGGCAGACATCTTTATCTGAAAATAACTAAGTAAATAGCATCATCTTTTCAATTTGAAAACCATCTCAACATTTGGTTCTATTTAGTGTATTTTATCCTAGACTGTCCTCTATATACTCTCTTCGGAATTAGGCTACATACAGCAAAGCCATGTGTTTAGACGACTTCGGGGTGAATTCAGATACAAAAACATTTTCCTTCTGGGCAAAGTAATAAAATGACATTCTTGCTCCTCCCACTATAAGTCAAACAGAGGTCAGTTCCCCCATCCCTGTATCTGTTTAAATAAACTGGACCAGCTGTTTGTTTCTAAAATGCCCTTTGACCTTGCGTCTCATCCTCCCTGCTTTTGTGACAGAATGCTTTACTTTCCATTGTGGAAGATTCTAAATTATCAAGAATTTTCTAAACACTGAACCAAAAAAAGACCTTTAGGTTTTATGTAAACTTACATGAACATATTCCCTTCTTAAAACATTCATTTTGAGAAGCATCAGTAAAACAGTTACTTTAAGCTCATATGTGGTGTGTGTGTTCAAGTAGATATCTATATTTATGTATGGATACATAAATATATATTAGAACTTCAACATAAGAAGAAACAATGTTTTTGAAGAGAAAAGAAAAAGAGAATGATAAAATTCCAATTCGAATGTCCAATAAAAAAATCTATTCTCCAACAACCACAAAACAGTTTAAGACAAAATATGTCCATGAAATATACACAATCTTTATTATTTTCCATAATAGTAAGGTCTCTTTAAAAAGTTTGTTAGTTTAAAGATGTAAGAGACTTTTTTTTCTTTTTTTTACAACTGATGTCCCAACATTACAGCCCTTGAAACTTAGATGTACACTGTCCGAAATATATGACAACAGGACAGTTCTTCTTACTCATTAAAATAGTTTCACACCTTACTTTAATAGAATGTAGCTCAAAGTTGCCATAAATTGGGCATTTAGAAAGGTAAACCTTTTAGTTGGATGTAAGGTTGGGAAACATCCTGTTGCCTTTCCATATTACATTCCAAACATCAAGGTATATTTTTTTTATAAATCCCATTTTGCTTTGAAAACACAATGTTCTTTTGTGAAGTACTTTTTAAGAACTGGACACCCTGTAGGTGGTAGAAGACTGAATTAGGGAAAGAATTCCTATCTTTCCTTTTTTCACAGCATCATGGGTTAGAATTTCTTCCCGTGACCAAACTATCCCCTTTCTCAAAACAAGACATTTTATCAAGAATGGGAAGAAAATGGATTGGCCTTATAGTTTCATTCCATGTCAACATAAACAGAGATGTATTTCTTTTTACCCAGTTAATTCGTTTAGGACTAGAATCCTACTAAGGGGGGAATGGGAGGTTAAAAGGGGAGCAAAATCTTCAAAAATCTGAGACATGGGATCATCTCAAAATCGAATTTAACTCTTTGCATTTTTTAAATAGGAATCAGACAAGGAAAATGGGAGATGAATCCTGAATTATGCTAATAAGAAACACAGGAAGTTTTCCTTTATTCTTTCTTTTCCTTGCCCCCTACATGCTTATTTATCATCAGACTTTAAAGTTGTTGTGTGTTTTTTTTGTTTTTGTTTTTGTTTCCATTCTGCTAATCCTACCTGTCTCTTTTCATTCTCCATCTTTGGATACCTGAATAGTTTTCTGACTAAGATCTGGTAGAACAGCTTTCTGAAGTTGACCTTTGCCCTTTAGCTTATCCTCCACTCAGTGCCCCGGTTACTTCCCACAAAACCGGGAGGCTAACTTTAGTTTCCTCTTCGTGAGAACCAGGAAGGGTGGCGAGATCACAGTGGGCATCCACTAGAACCAAACACAGGGTATATTTTCCCAGTTCCACAGACAACATTTTCCACATAGCTTTGCCCTTTTCCTCTACTCTTATGCCCTTTGTCTTCCTTGTACAAGTTCTCTGTAATACTAACAATGCTAAGGAAAAATGACTTGCTCCCCTTCAGAAATAGCATTTTCACCTTTACTCAATGAATTCTCTTCCTCAGTGTTTACCACCTACTTGTTTACTGATGATTAAGGGCAACCCACAGTGTGACTTTAGCATGCCACAGCCAACTCAGTGAACCACGTAAAATCAAAATGCTGTTGTTTCTAAACAATGACAGGACTCTCAGTCATCCCCATAGTGTCTCTTGCCAACAAGGCTTAGTGAATAGTCAGCACGAAGGTAGCTACCCATTTAAGTATGGGGAAATACCATTTTACAATACCCTCCTATGCCCAAGGAGCTAAAATTATCAACTTGATATTAAACAGAAGATTTCATTAAATAGCAAGATATGTTAGTGAAGATGCCTTCTATATTTATATTATCCATTAAATAAAGTATTAATTACAGTCATCTTTGATTAATATTTAGGTATTAGTTAGGAATACCTATATACATACTTAGTAAAAACTAATACCATGCATTCTTAAGAATAAGTACTGGTGATTTCTACATGAACTATTCTTTATCAATTAAAAATAAACAGCAAGTAAATATAATATTTAATCTATATATAATTCATTTAGGTAATCTCTATAAATATTTTTATAGAATTAAGACTTCTGAAAATTCTTCAAATAAAAAATTTCACGCTGGAAGCTAGTTGCTGAACTCCAGAATTTTGTCCTTTTTCTTCTTCTTCTAGTCCATGAATTTCCTTCCTAATGTTTCTTCCAACTTTATCACAATCATTTAAATAAAACTATATATACTATGTATTTGATATTTTTAAAGTCAGCATTTCCTAATAACTTGAAGGCCTGTTTTATAAACAAACCCTGCAGGGAATGAGTTCTAGCTATCTCTCAAATAACTCTCTGTTCTTTTAAACAAAAATCTACTTCAAAATCTTTTGTTGGATTTCTTCATTTCAGATTTACATTTACTTATTGAATTTAATGATCTGTAACTGGCAGTCTTCAGGGTCCAAGCCTCCTACACTCCCTTTCTTTGTGAAATAAAATTTCATAAAACACGATTTTAAGACACTCAAGAAAGTTGACTCAATCTCAAGTCAAACCTTATGAAATCATGTTTCTGGCACCTTTTTCCAGTTTCTCAACCTCCTCCGGATCCAACAGTTCCAGGACTGCAATCCGTCATCTGTGTGTCTGAGGGTGGGAGAGGGGAGTGGACAGGAGGGGAGAAGGGAGCACATGTTCTGCTCTCCATCCATTCTAGAAACAGAATATTGAAATTTCCTACAATCACAATAAGCCATTCAATCAGCAGTCTGAGGAGATTCCCCTTCTCTAGCAGTGATGGGTGTATTTGTCAAACTACTCTAGAAAGAGCTGAAGTTGTCTCAGACCACTGAGGAAGTTAATTACATATAAAATTTTCTTCAAAGCAACTAGTGAAAAAAATCACTATCTGAAAATTATAATGCAAAGTAATAACAAACCCATGTATTAAGTATTAAAATAACTTTCAAATACTTTATCACTTCATTATATATTATGGGAAGTTTTCCTTGAAAGCAAATTATACAATGATTTTGTATTCTAAAAAAATATAAGCTTGCTAAATCCTTTAATCTGACCTGAATTCAAAGCAAGGGGGGGCTCTTTAGTGGCCGATCTCTAGTTCTTCTGCTACTACCCATGACTTCCTAGATCACTAAAGCACTAGGCTCCAAAACCAGTGGAATAAATTATGGGACTATCTTGCCAGAACTAGCATAAGAAATGCCCGAGAGTTAAAAATATCTTAAGTATCCATTGATATAAAGCATATGTAATAAAATGGTATTTATGCAATATTTACTTAAATGTGACAATTTGCCAAATTTGAGTTTGTATAACTGCACAAATATAAGACAAATAGTGGCTTGCTTAAGGGATATGGAATTAAAATGATTATTGGCACGGGGCGCCTGGGTGGCTCAGTTGGTTGGGCAACTGCCTTCGGCTCGGGTCGTGATTCTGGAGTCCCAGGATCGAGTCCCACATCAGGCTCCCTGCTCGGCGGGGGGTCTGCTTCTCCCTCTGACCCTTCCCCTCTCATGCTCTCTGTCTCCCATTCTCTCTCTCAGATAAATAAATAAAATCTTAAAAAAAATAAAATAAAAAATAAAATAAAATGAAATGATTATTGGCGCAATGAACAAGCGATAGGGCAATCTAGGATAGCAAAACCTCCTATAGTACTGAAAAAGCTAAAGTAGGTATAATAATATCTTCAAAGAATAGATGGGTCTCTCTTTAGTTTAAGCTGAGCCATTTTTTGTGTAAATTCTAACTTTCCCATATTCACAAAAAGTAAATAAAATTGCATCTAACTAGGCATCCCTTAAACATTACAGAATAAATATGTTTATTTAAAACAGCTCTTAATGTTCTGCCACTCTCCATTATACATAGGATGACCACACAATTTATCATTTAAAGTCAGACACTTTTGAGAGTAAATGGACACTATTAATAATTATGCTGGACAATAAGTCTAAACCATGAATATTTGAGGCAATTGGGGTGTATGGCCACCCTAAGGATCAAATATGCACTTTTTTTTTTTTTCCAAGTAAAACTTCCCCTGCGTGATTGGAATTGCAACCCTCTTGTGTGAGAATGGGGACCAGCTCTGGCATACATAAGGTGTCACAGGATCCCAGTACCCCTTTGGAGTGTCTCTGAGCTCCTTCCTTTCTGGAGGATCTCTCCTTTAGTTGCCTCAGCTCCCCAAGCCATCACTAGCCAAAAACTTCCCAGGCCTGGAGTCTCCACTCCAAGGGAGTGCCAAGGAAGGATATCTCAAAATTTAGCTTGATTTCTGCTTTCACCTGGTCGCAGGTTAGACTACAGAATGGCACAATGAAGCCTGACTTGAATGGAGGCCCGTCTCTCTCCCTTAGAAGGTTCATTGTAACTTCTGTTTCAATTCGTAAAGCTTGAAACCTGAGTTCTATGTAATATATATCAAAATGTAATCCATAGGCCTTAAATGCAAATGGAACCAGTTATACCAATTATACTCAAAGGCAAAAATCTCTCAGTTGAGGTATATGACAAAATTTTTCAAATGAAGGCAACAAACTAATAAAATGACCTCCTCGTGGAACTTGTCAAATCTCTGGAAAATGCTTAGGGTCGTCTAAGTCACCCTGAGGAAATTTGGAAGCTGTGTGTCTCACTTGAGTGGCTATCCTTTTCTTTGAACAATATCACTCATCACTATTACGGCCAAAACACTGGCCAAGGATGGAGAGTCAGAGCGGCATCCAGGGAGAAGGGTGTGAGGACTGAGTGGGAAAACTGCCACTCAATGCTCTGAGATCATAGTAGTGTTCAGGTGCGGGAACCATGATGACCACGTGAGTTAATGTCTATAAAAAGAGCTTTGCAAATTTTAAGCCAAAGACAAGGGTTTGTTGAGATACTGTCATTATGATTCTCAAAAAATACCTAATGGTACAAAAACGTACACACGAACGCTTACAGCCACAAAAGGTGGGCACAATGTGGTCTGTCTAGACAATGGAACATTCTTCAGCCATAAAGAGGAATGTCGTACTGCTCTCTGCTACATTCATGAACCTTGACAACAAAATGCTAAGTCAAAGTCTGAGCCAGTCCCAAAAGGCCACATGTTTACATGATCACATTTATGGGAAATGTCCAGAATAGGCAGATCTACAGAGACAGAGAGTGGGGGATGGAAGTATGGGAGGAGTAACAGCTAAAGGGTAAAGGGTTTCTTTATATATAATATATATATGTATATATATATATAAAATATATATATTAAAGACTTTTTAAATTATTTTTATTTTTATTTTTATTATTTTTAAAGATTTTATTTATTTATTTGACAGAGAGACACAGCGAAAGAGGGAACACAAGCAGGGGGAATGGGAGAGGGAGAAGCAGGCTTCCCGCTGAGCAGGGAGCCCGATGCGGGGCTCGATCCCAGGACCCTGGGATCATGACCTGAGCCGAAGGCAGACGCGCAACGACGGAGCCACCCAGGCGCCCCTATATTAAAGATATTTTTGAGAGAGAGCATGGGGGGGAGGGGCAGTGGGAGAGAGTGGGAGAGGGAGAGAATCTCAGGCGGACTCCCCACGGAGCGTGGAGCCTAATGTGGGGGGGCTCGATCTCACGACCCTGAGATCATGATCTGAACCGAAATCAAGAGTCAGACGTTTAACCATCTGAGCCACCCAGGCGCCCCTACAGGGTTTCTTTCTCAGATGGTAAAAATGTTCTAAAAGTGATTATGGTGATGGTTGCACAATATCTGTGAATATACTAAAAACCATTGCATTGTACACTTTAAATGGGCAAATTTCATGGTATGTGAATTATATCTCAATAAATCTGTTAATAATAAATGCATAAGGGTAGAAGAGGTGCCGAACAAGGAACCAGCCCCATCCTAGCCTCTCATTAGCAGCATTACATTGTAGAGCCCTGAGCCCCATCTGTCAAATGGTGCATTAAATCCCATCCAGGACTTGGGCTCTGACATTCTGCAGCATGATGTTCCTAAAATTTTAATCCATTCTCTTTTGTGATAAACTTCAAAATCTCATATCCCTTTGTGATTTGGAATCTTAAAAGAAAGAGCTTGACTAAAATCAAAAGTTAATTCTCAATAGGCCTTTTTATACTACATTCACTCACAATGATTCTGATATGCCTTTTCTGGCCCCCAGTCCCTCTCAGCCCCCACTTGGCCCTAAGGATGGGGATCTCTGCTGTAACCTATTGTACTTTCCTTTCTGTAAACAGAACTGCCAGGTGACCAGCCGTGGGAGCTGAGATCAGACATCTTTGGACATGTACGCTTCTTTCCATTAGCTTTTTCAACATCCCCTACTCCCTGCCCTTCCAAGCACATATGAACTCTGACCCAAACTAGGGATCAAATAAAATCAACCATAGCAGATGTTCAAGGGATATAGGCCAACAAACCCTGCAAGTGGACAACAACTCTCAAAACGACTGATTTACATTCAAATCAGCATTCTAGGACAGAAAGTACTGGAAACGTAAATATACGTATTTTTAATCATAGTGCATTTAACTTCCATCCCGAGGCAATATACGATTCTTAAAATACAGTGATGTTAGCAATAGTAAGCCAGATCTCTCCAATGACAAGAAATCCATTTTTGAGCTAAATCACATTTAGAACCCAAGACCAATAATCCCCATCGGCCTGAAAAAGTTGTGTTGGGGAAGGCAAATGTTTTTTCCCTTCTTCAATGATCAGATCCAATCTTGTGAGTCATTAGGTCCTTTAGTCACATTGGTTAAGAGGGTAAAGAGGAAAAGAAGAGCTCTCAAGGATGGCAACAGATTAAGGTTTTTTTGTTTATTTGTTATTGTTCAGGTGTCAAGAGCTGGATAGTATTCATTATTTCCCATGCTAATGGGTCAGGCTTAAAAGCCTCATAAGAATGGAAATGAAAAGGAAAATACCAATGACTATACGGGCAGTGAAAGGGAGAGCCCTCTTTTGCCAAAGGTATAAGCATCCCTGCTGTTGGAGATTACTGTTTGTTTGCCTGGTTGGTTTTTAATGTTCCCTTTCCCCTTAAAAACTAGGAAAGAAGCAATACAAAATACCTAAGCATCTACACAAAACTCTGGGTACTCACGCATTGGAGCGATGCGGCGGGCTGAATCAAAGAGGACGTTTACCCTCAGAAACATTTCCACCCGCACCCCCCACACCCCTGGCTTCACTCCATTTTTGAGAAAATCGTTTTTATTCAACAAGGAGGCAACATTTGCCCCATTTTTTTTAATATTTCAGGCTGCTTTTTTTAACCACTCAGAAATGCTGTTTGTTTTAGGTGTGTGCAGCCTGAAGCAAGATGATGAGGTAAGAGAGAGATGAGGGGTCTCTGTGGGCACAGCTCGGTGGGGCTTCAGTGCTCAATGGTTAATCACCCAGCACCAGCCTCAGCAACTGTTGACACAAAATCGGTGGAGATCAGGTCTGTGCAAGCAGAAAATACCAGAAAGGCAAACTATATGTAAACACACTTAAGACAGATTTGACAAGAATAGACCTAAACCTGACTTGCTAGGAAACTCCCCATGTCTAAGGCTTCAGGGTCCCTCTCAGCCGAGGCCCTTTCCCCTTATAGAGCTGCCTTTGAGAAGAAAAAGGGTAACACTTGAAAAACTGAAACAAGTTTACAGAAGACAGCTGAGACATTTGTCCCCTTGATTCACATAGCATGAGTTTCAAATCTGCTCCCACATGCAGGATTTATGTCATGTAATACAGTTCTTCCATGCATACTTGGAGCAGAGCCAAATGGGGGGTGGGGAGGGGGGGCACCGGGCACATACAACCACAACTCAAAAAGTTATTTCTCCTGACCTATAAAACTCATGCAAAGAAGCAAATGGATAATGCTTAAACAGTCTTTTAATCTTATCTAACTGACACCTGACAACCCATTACTTATAGATTATTAATGCACCCACTAAAAAGTTTGTCATGTACAAAATTACGAGAGAAAAAGATTGAACGCCTGAGGAAAAAACAAATTTTGCTGTACAATAACTTCAGAAATTTCAAGCCTATTATCTGTCATGCCCTTCACAAACTCATAGCACACTGTTAAAAACAACTGATTTATCTTTATTATGAATCCTAAAATGACAGCACACAGGTTTTTCATGTCTTGTGATAACGCTTAATTTCATCCCGTTTTTATTTTATGGTGCTTGATTTGCTTATTTAAGATGAAGGAAAGTAGCAACTTTTTAAATTAATTTCCCCGTTTGTCTCTTTATCAGAGGCCCTGGGTTTTTCCCCAGTCCTGGTGTAAAGCGGGAATCAGAGGCAGGCTCAGAGCAATCGCCTTGCTTCTCTTTGGTTGGCAGTCCCACGCAGTCTAGAATAGGAGAGCGGGAAGAGGCGCAGAGTCCCATCAATGGGCCCTCTGTCCATTTTAGCAGTGGAAGCTACTGCCCATGGAGACAGAGTGACTTGATCAAGGACACACGTCTAACTGGTGAGGAGTGGGGAAGACAGCTCAACATGTTCTTTCTCTTGCATGTTCCCTCCCCTTACTCGTCTGTGTAAATTGTATGTTGTCACAAGGCCCACAGGGGAGTTTGCTCCTTAGCCACCCGTGGATGCCCCAGCTCTTCTCCCTGGACCCATTATGCCTCTCTGCCCCCTCACTTGCCACACTGCCTGCAAGTGAATGGGAGTCAGGTCCCGCTCTGCCAGGCTGCATGCCACAGAGGCAGTTGTCTCCACTTCTCTGACCAGATCATTGCGCCAAGACACGGAAAACAACAAATCTGGCTTAATTAGGACTTGCAACCAGTCCTGCTGACCTACATACCATGTTCAAAGTCAACCACCAACCACTGGTTTCACAGCCTGGAAAGGGATCACAGACATTCAGAAACACTGGGCTCATCATGATGGAGATACATCACTCTCCCCACTCACTCCGCCCTGGGCCTCCCCTGAACCCCAGCCCCACGGGGTCCTGAAGTACTTGCCCAGGTTGTACCAACTCCCCACTTCAGGCATCACACTCCTGTCTTGTCCTGGAAAGCTCAGAAACTGTCTTTGTGTGCAGGCTGGAGGAGAAACCGCAGTTACACCAACCGGTATTCGGACTTTCGAATGCACTTTCCTTCGTCCCACACCTTCCTCTTTCTTTTCTCACGTAGACTCAGGGCCCCGCGGTGGAAGGGGCAGGCTTTTCCGCCCGGCCCGGTGGCCCAACACCGAGCCCTTCAGGAGGGCTCTCCGCTTTTCGCGGGATTCACGGTGGCGTGATTTCACACAGAAGGCGGGGGAAGCTCTGAGCAAACTTATTGAGTCAAACTTACGACAAAGTATATTTAACAGACTGCAGAGTCATTTTCAAAGAGGATTGTTTGCTGGAAATTTTTAGAATCTGCAGACAAAAGCAGCGTCTCTGCTGAACTCCTAAGACTCTCTGACATGACAATACCTGAAGGTTTCTAAATTCACAGCTCTTTTCCCTGCAAGCTATTTGCTCAGCTTTCCTAATAATACCCTGCCTGCCTGGCACCTCGCCAGCTCTGTCTCAGGCAATATGCAAGCTAAACATTTTTTGACTGATTTCAATATTTTTCTTATGCGCTAGACAGTATTTTATCTAGTGAGTATTACTGATTGCTATAATCTAAGGCCACAGTCAGCGCCGGTAAAGGTAATATTACTAGAACTGACACTCAAGGTGAAAAGCATAGCAATTAGCAGGGGCTTGGAGAGCAACAACCCATGCTGAAACATGCTGGAGAGTTATTCTACCTCTATTTCTCCTTCTTCTCTTTCTTCTTTCAAGAATATTGCACCTGTTACCCCATTGATCAATTAGGAAGTCTACCTTAAATGTGGGTTACACTGAAATCCTCAAGGGAAAAAGTTAAACCACCTGCTTAATAAAATTATCTTTTGTGTGTGAAGTTGTTCCATCCCTAGGTGATTTCTAGGCCAGGAAAATTACTATACACCCTGCACTTTCATTTTGCAGTTGAATAGCAAACAAATGACCCAGTGCTTCTTGCACTGTTTTTTACATCTGTTTTCCTTGCTTTTGTGTCATGCCTCTGTTTAGCTTTATTGACAAAACAATCTGTGCCTAATGTTTAAACAACATCTGTAAAATGTATTATTAAATTATGTTGGAAGAAAAAGCAGAGCAATTCTCTGAAACCCTGTGACCCCCTATTGATTTTTAGATCACAGAAGTTGAAAGGATAATTTGTGAATGTTTTAACATTTACATCCACACAGGTACCTATATTTATAGAATCTTTGATTACTTATAAAAGTATTTGCTACATTATTACCATAACTCAGAAAGAAACCTGACCTTTAACAGTTGAATCTGTTTATTATAAGGGAGATCCTATTTTTTAAAAATAAGTTTACATTTTTACCTGCCAGTGGCATAAATCTCTAAGGATAACATACTTCCCCCCCACCTCCACTGGTAATAAATGGGAAGTGATGCCTGAATGCTTTGCAGTTTTGAAGGCAGTAAATGAAGTAACTAGGAAAATCTGGTATATGTACTAAATCTGAGAATGGTAGAGCTGTGATAGTTCTGTAAAAAGTGTCACCTCAGATGTTAAGATGCTCCCTGGAATTTTATGCACCCAACTGATGGAGAGTGATTTTTCTTTCTGCATACAGACTGCATTTCACATACACTATATATTTTGCACCTAAGATCCATATTGCTTTCTCAGAGCATAAAGAAATAATCATTTAACATTAGGCCTTAATGGGAAAGTGTTTGGATGAGCAGTAGTAAACAAAGAAACTGTAAAATTTATTCAATACACCCTAGGCTAGAACTCCGCTGAGGCAGAATGTTGTCTGAGGCATCCAGCAAGGAAGATACAACCACAGGCCCAAGTCTGCATCATTTGGAAGTCCCAGCTCTGCAACACCGCTGCGAAAACAGAGAAGGAAGGCCATTCTACACTCACATTTCCAAATAAAAAAATAAAGTTGGTGTATTCAGGAGAAAAAAAAAGAACCAAGGATTGACTTTGTGTGTGTGTGTGTGTGTGTTTTCTTTAAAGTTCGACCTAAATAATTAAAGATCTAAATAACCATCTCAAAATGTAGGAAGTTTCTGCTTAAATGACTAAAACATTCAACATTGTAGTAATATGTTTTCACGGCTGATATAACAGAAGTAATTTTCATAGCCACAACAACAATGGAAAAACAAAAAGGCAAAAGTCCCAAATGCTATTATTGCTCATTTTGGGATCAAATCATAATTGGGAGGGAGAAAGCAAAGAAAGAAGAATACATGAATGTATAGCACATACTATATTTCAAAGATTACCGTGCTTTTAAGTCTAGGTCTACCACAGCATGCTAGAGTGAGATGTTCATGCAGTGAGTTAGGGAAGTTGATTTTTTAAAAACATGCAGTTGCCTCAGATACTTCTACAATTAAGGTAAAAATATTTTCACCCAAATTATTTGCATCATTGCCTCAATTCTCAAAAAATTTGTTGGCGTAGACTTGTCCTACGATGTCCCATCTAATAAATTTCACATTCCATCCCCAGGCCCAGTTCCTATAAGCACTAATAGCAACGATTTTAAGATTCCTCCTCTCTGTTTTCATTCTGACACATAGATCAAACATAAGAGTTACAAGAGTTATTTCTTTTAATCCAAATTTTCTTTGAATTAATCAAATCTGTCTTGTTGTTTTCCATTTAAATTCTCCCTATTGTCTCCTCACCCCCCCCCCCCGCCCGCCCCCCAGATCCCATCTGCTTTGGCCTGGGCTAGCCAAGGTGGGTAGTTTGTATCACTCATGGCAATTAGAGAGATGGGAGATCAGTTCAGCGATGGGATGAAAGAGCCATTACAACACACCAAACTTTGCTCATCTTTGTTTCAGTCAAAACCTAACTTAAAGCTGCATAGGCCAGTGTTTCTAAGACAAGCTCACCACTAGACATGAGTTTATATTTTTCACTTTCATATTGCGTACTTTGATACACGATGTTGCTGCCAATAATTATGACTGATCTACACCCAACCTGCCCTTCAGCATTTTATTAAACCTCTTCAACAGTGACTCATAGTTCGTACAAAATGTACATGTGTGTTAACAAGTTTTAAGAAATCCAAGAGGGAAGACACACATTTTTTAATGTTGTGGCTAAATGAAGTGAAGGGGAAATGTTAAAATACTAATGAGGATTTTCTTTTAATTATGATTTCCAGAAGGAAGGAACTTGGGCTTGATGTTCAATATAGGAAAAAATGTTTACAAGCTCTCAAGAAAGCTTTGTGTAATGTTTTATTAAGGTAAAGTAAAATGAAAAGCCTTTAGTGGTTCTGCTGCTTTTAGTCTTCAAGGATGCCACAATTTAAGATGCTCTGACATCTTCGGTTTTTATACAATACCATCTGGGTTTCCCCATTTTTGCAACCTATTTCCTACTCAAAGCCAAAAAAAATCTATTTTCAGCTCCTTAAAAGTTGAAGGTTTGGATGAAAATTAAGAAACCATTAGAATCTCAAATCAAACACGGGAATGTCATTATTCACCAAACTTAGGAGAAACACTCTCTCTTACAACTTTGATTTACTTGAGGGAAATTCTCTACCACAAAGTTGTTAGAGCTGAAAGAGTCGCCAAGTACAAAACAATGAAGTGCAAGCCAAAGTCACTTCTAACTCCGTAGAGAAGTAGGGAGAAACAGGCGCAGTACACAGGGCCCGTGGAGAACACGACTGGGCTCACAGCCCGCAGAACTGAAAGTGACGTGTATTTATGTACCTGTGCAGAACTGAATATCCATGTGAAGTGGATAGTAAGCCTGCATATAACTCTGAAAAGTATTATGACTTTTTTAAGGTCCCTTTTTCCTCCTCTACCTGCAAAACTGAGGAAGTTGCTTTATGGTCGCCCAGTAGAATCTGGGTAAGTGACAATTGCATACTGTTTGGTGTCCCAGGAATGCCTGCCTGCCCGTGCAGCCACAGGAAATAGCCCTGAAGGTCATCTACCTGTGGAAAGAACGTTGTCTTGGGATCTGTTCTCTGGTAACAATGTCTATAGAGGAGGGGTTGCTAGGGACATGGCAGAGGAAGAGAGATGGCGCGTGTGATAGATCACCTGAGGGCAGCGCTTTTGCCTTCCTTAATTAGAGTTCGCCCTGCCACTCCTTGGCCCTCAAATGGGAACGTTTCCCAGGGAAATAACATTAGTACAGCCTCCGTTGTGTTAAAATTGCATCATCGGTTTAACCTTGAAAATACATTTGAATTCAGACGTGCATGCAAAATTGATGGTCTACCCTATAAACATTGTCCAGGAGGACCTGAAGCTTAAGTTCAAATATATAGTATCAACAGTCTTGGAAATTAAGATACAATAGAGGGCACAAATAGGCAAACAAAAATCCGCAGCAGGGACACACTCCTAGCAACACATGTGGGTACAGTATGGCTTCCGTTGGCTCCCTATCCACTTGACTAAAGGCTGCAAAAATTGATCTCCCAAGGCTGCGGTAAGGTCATAGAAACTGATAACCCTTACAAGCAATGCTTATGTGAGTCTGTCTGTGTCTTGCAGATAGTGCACTTTGTAAATTAATCCTCCAAAGGCAAATATATTGTAAGTAGCTTGTTATCTCTAAAATACTAAATTGAAGAATACATGGGATTATATTGACAGAAATTACATTTTCTTTAATGGGGTTTAATATATCTGGAATCTCTCCCAAAGGCTCCCAGGCTCTCTAACAGAGAAGGGTCTGTTAATGTAGGTGCAATGGACATCAAGAACAAATTTATTCACCAAAATGGATTAGGCCATGTAATCAGAGATTCTATAATATTAATCTTTGACACTTATTGAACAGAAAGAAATACTTCTGTCTGCAAACTGGCATTCCCAGTTCTCCCCTTTCCCCAACCAGGCTGTGAGCCTTTTCTGGATTTTACTTCAAAGAGGATAAGGTTTCCCCATCATAAACACTAATCTAAAAATATTAGGACAATTAATTAGATACACTTAGTTTGAGAGGATATTGGATTTCGATACCCCTTCCAATATGACACTAGCTCTGGGTGATTATATGAACCTGGCTTTCAGCACACTCACAAAGGGTAATAAATCATACTTTCCCAAAGCCTCATTGCCATACCACCGTACATTGTCAGAATATTGTTGGCTGGTACTTGGTACGGAATCTCAGCTTCCCCCAAATCAGGAATTCACACATTTATTTAGAAACAGTATTGCACAGCCCGGAGATACAGCAGGTTTTGAATAGCTTCAAAGTGGAAACATAAATAATTTCTCTTTTTCCATGGACGGAAGATGGGAGGAAACGGGAGACTACCCTCGAATGCTCAGCCCTAACAAAATAACTGCAGTTAGTTATTCACTGAATGTAAAACCTGACTGATATGTGATGGTGGATTTTCTTGTTCCATAGAAAACAGGATGATACCACTCTTTCTATCGATTATCCTAAAGCAGGGGGAAAAGCCATTTATAGAGCCACAGTGAATGTGAATTAAACACTTATTTATACTATGCCTAAAATTTGTCAATTTTAAAGGCAATGGAAAACAATGCAATGTTGGGGTGTGTGTGTGTGTGTGTGTTTTCCATGCTAGCAAGTGCTCTCACCCATCAGTCAACCGTTTACTTTCACCTTTGGATCCACAAGCCACCAGGGAAAACAGCAACAACCGGGTGTGTCTTCTTAATGCAAAACATTAGCTGCAGGTTGCCAGAGGGGGGAAACAGATTGTGTGTAAACACAAAGCCAAATTACTTACCAATTGTTCACTTGTAGGATGGTGAGTCCCGTGTCTTGTGCCAACTGCTTTTTCTGTTCTTCAGAAGGGTAAGGGTGCTGAAAGAGAACAAAAAAGATAGATGTGTGCACATATACTTTGGGCAGATAGTGCATATATCACGTGTCAGGTGCAATGCTAGGGGCTAGGGATTCAATAATAAACACATATGCTCTGTAAAAAAAAAATATGTGTATACCAGGCAATATTTAGGCTATTTTGTCAATAGCCTAAGTGTCCAGCGAAGTCTATAATTAAAGGTAAAAATGCTGAGGTGTGTCATTCTTATTAATGGAATACTACATCATCTAATTAATGGCAGTAAAAGACAAGCCAATTACAAAGATTAGTGAAGTGTATAAATAGCTACTTAGAATACTTGCAGAACCTTGATACTGAGTTTATCCTTTAAAGGCTTATTTGTTGCAAACACAGAAAGTTTAGTATGATCTTCACTGTATTTTATAGGATTAAAATAAGGACAAGCCCTTTTTGATGATATGAAAGCATATCACCTTGACATAATATTTTCATATTTCAGAACCATGGGCTTCTAAAGCTGAACCATTTGGACCAACCACCTTAGCTGAGGTCCCCAGTAGTTAAGCACTTTGCTAGCATGACATTTTTCCCTCCAAAACACCATATTGCCAGATGCAAATATCAAAATTAAAGTGGGTGTATTTTTTTTTAACCACTAATCATTGTAGCTCTTCTGAAACACAAACAAATGACATTCAACCAAAGTTGGTTTCCATATCTGAATGTCAACACATGCTGGGATTCTGAACACAGGCCAATACAAGGTCAAAGACCAGCATATTTTGCATGCTAAGAACAAGCCCGGCCATGTTCCTCATGAGTTAGAGTGGATAAAAAAGTATTACAGGATTAGATAATAAAATGAAATTCATACCCTCTTGAAAGAATGTTTGGAATTCTACTGAAATTAGTTTTGGCACAAATACTTTTTGTTCAGTAATGAACTATATCTAAATCTGAAATACATGTTTCTGAAGCGGGACATGGTATCCATCTATGGACACATTGACCAGCTTGAAACGCTGCATCCCAAGAAATTCTCCCAAGATAAAAATTGTTCTGCTAGTCAATGCTCTATTCCCTTATGAATAAGAAAGGGCACCCTCAACTCTCAATTTAACTATCTGTGCCATTGGAAACTATATTCTGGTCTATTGAATGTTAATTAACGTAGCTTTTAATCTCATTAATAATGTCTGATTAGATGCTAAGAAGGCTCGTTAATGACCACTTTAATGCTCTTATATGTAAGTTTAAATATGTTCTATATCTGTACACGTGGGATTCATTTGTGGAGAGCAGAGATGTTAGCAATTTTTCCCATAAGCATTGTCTTTGATTGTCACTTAATCAATAAATACACAATTAGAATAAGGCTTTGCTTTCATGGAATATAGTGCCTTTCTCTAAAGAGCTCCAAGTATATTACAGACAGGATGGTGATTAATCCCCATTATATCCCTTTGAGGGACATACATGGAATCTATTGTCCCTCCTGTCTTCCAGGTGAGCAAATTGGCCAGGGAAAGACACGGTCAGCAGCCACACAACTCAGCGATATTTCCTGCTTCCCTTCCAGTGTCTAAGTCTCACCATGACTGAGGGATGTGGCAAATGCCTCTCAGAATCTTCATTCTTTTTTTTTTTTTTAAGATTTTATTTATTTATTTGAGAGAAAGAGAGTGAGAGAGAGCATGAAAGGGGAGAGGGTCAAAGGGAGAAGCAGACTCCCTACCGAGCAGGGAGCCCGATGTGGGACTCGATCCCAGGACTGTGGGATCATGCCCTGAGCCGAAGTCAGTCGCTTAACCACTGAGCCACCCAGGCGCCCAGAATCTTCATTCTTATGCCCGCTCCAAAACCTCCAGACTGCTTACTATGGCCTGCAAGGCACGCCACCATCCAGCTCCGCCCATTTCTCAGACTGGGTGGCCTTTTCTTCACACCCTCCCCTGCTCCACCCCTCTGTCCAGCCACACAGTTCTCCTTTCTGTTCTTCCGACACACCAACCTTATCCCTACCACTCAGGCTCCTGCTCCGGGGTCACTTTCTCGTCTCAGCCCAAAGGCCAAACCTCACCCACCCAGTGTCCACCAGCCTACCTGACTGTTCTCACGTCAGGCTTTTCCTTCTTCCCTAATGGCAAAGCATCGCTCTCTGAAACACCTGCTCTGATGATTTGGGTCCTGTGGGTGCGCCTCCTCTCACTCACCTAGCAACTCCAAAGTAGTGACTTTCGCATTCACCATTCTCAAAGCCCAGCGTGGCACATAATGGGAGGTCAGTAAATATCTGTGAAACAGGAAGGAGGCTACGTCCTGCCATGATACACAGATACTCTCCACTCAGATGCAACATCAAAATGTATAATAAAAATGTTTTCAACAGCCCACAGGAGGGATAAGCAATCCAATTTGAGATCCACAATGCTACTTTCCTGACTTCATTCCTAACAGTGATGTCAACCCACTCTTCTCAAGTAACAGTATATAAACTTCATAATAGGCTAAGATCATAGGTGACAATCCCCCTACTCAACATAATGCCAGTCATCCTAGGAAAATCTCATGCCTGGATACTGAGCTAAAAGCAATTCTCTACCCTAAGGTTTAAAACATAGCTCCAGCCGCACAATACAAACCACATGAACCTCTTATCCTATGAACAGATACTGAATTAGGGTTTGATATACAGAAGTTCTCTGTCTACACTAGTTGAAGAATTGTATATAAGGTATACACGGCCCCATTAGATTGTATAAATTACGCTGCCACTCGCTAATTACGAGCTTTCAAACAAGGGACAACTTTTCTAATCCTCAATTTTGTCATCTGGAGTTGAAGATCCATCAAAGTTAGAGGTTACCCGGGCTTGCAATTCTTCCACATTCTAAGCCTGATTTTGAAAAACACAAATTTTAGCATCTAAGCTGTTGGCACTCCTTGCCATATAAAGTTGTAGACCCATGTACACAAGTCGTTTCCAAACTGTAACATCTTCTGTAATTTGCTTATGGTTTTTCAGGTCCTGTGGAAAGCTCAGTGGTTTTCAATAGAATTAATAAATATGTCAACAGTCTCACTTCACTATAGCTGGACGGCAATACCTTTTGCCCTGTCTTGTTGGTTGTGTCTTAATATGATGACCAGAACTGGATAAAAATTAATATTTATGCCATTTACCTTTAGTTACTTCAAAAATTGAGAATGGTCACAGTCATTTATTTGTGCTGTGTTTTCAAGAGTATTTTTGCATGCCTGTTTGTGAGTAAGTTTTACAACCATTCTTACAAAGCAAATGGAACTCACATTTTATTTATGCAGGTGGTGTCAGGAAAATTCTCTCTGGATCATTAAAATTACCTGAATCATTACAGCTTCAAAGAGCAATCAATGGCCCTCAAAATTTCAGCGCAGATTTAGGTTGTTTCTTCACATCATGCAGTTTCTGATTTCATAATTTAAATATCATAAAATGAGAAAGTTCTAGCCTTTTTTTCCTGTCACTTTTCATGTGATCTGATTTTAAGTAATTGGAACAAACTGTGTCTAATTTCATGCAGCATAATTGCTAGGCAGCCTCAAGCTATGGAGACCCAGCACTCTGTCTCCATTAAACAATTTTCAGTCATTCAGGATATATATATATTTTTTAATAGAAATGAATGAGCCTGGATGAAATTAAATGTCACAATAATCTGGTCATTGTTAAGGGGGTGGGAGGAAAGGTGTCAACAAAATTCCCTAAACCCTTGTCTATGGCAGGGAGATGGAATTTTTTCTTTTTCTCATAGTTCTTGGCCTGCGTGTCCCACAAACTTTTAATTCCCTGAAAAAAACAAAACAAAACAAAACAAAAAAACACAAACCCATAATTGCTAGAATCACATGAAAGCTGTGACTTCAGGTAGCTAATCCACAGTCAGCCAAAAATTCACAAAGAAGCAAGCTTTTAACTGAAATCCAGTATCTTTAAATATCTTAAATCCTATGCATCTTTCCTAAATAAGCTTTTTGTGGGCAGTATGAGTTATTCCTTTGTAGACTTAAAAAAAACCGGCTTGACAAAAACCCAACATGCCACGAGCAAGGCTGCTGTAAAAACATTCAAAATCCTGTTGTGTTATGCCCACAGGGCTGGTGAGGCCGTTAGAGGGAAAAGGTAGACATCATTTTACAAAAAAGATAAAGAGGGGCGCCTGGGTGGCTCAGTCGTTAAGCGTCTGCCTTCGGCTCAGGTCATGATCCCAGCGTCCTGGGATCGAGCCCCGCATCGGGCTCTCTGCTCCGCGGGAAGCCTGCTTCTCCCTCTCCCATTCCCCCTGCTTGTGTTCCCTCTCTCGCTGTGTCTCTCTCTGTCAAATAAATAAATAAAATCTTTAAAAAAAAAAAACAAAAAAAACAAAAAAAACAAAAAAGATAAAGAGATGTGCCATTTTAGGAAGAGAATGGGAAATTCCTTCCAAACCATTGCAACCAAGAGCCTAGGTCACTCCTTGCCGATCTCCTGAACACCTTTGCTATTAATGGCAAGGACACCCCTTTAAGGAAGATCAGGAAATTCCTTCCAAACCATTGCAACCAAGAGCCTAGGTCACCCCTTGCCGGTCTCCTGAACACCTTTGCTATTAATGGCAAGGACACCCCTTTAAGGAAGATCAGGAGGTTCTTATGAAGGGAAGATGGGTTGCACTTGCCAGCTACACCAATCAACCTAATCACTTTGGGATATCAAAGCAAATTTGACCACAGTCCAATAGGTAGTGACAGGAGACCTCGCCTTTGTTGTGTACATTAGCGTCATGCCATTATCTCTTAAAAGCTTAATTATTTGCAAACAATTGATCAAGATGGGAATTTGAGAAAGGATATGCAGGGGCCACTGGGAGAACTGAACGCATTAAGAGAGCAAACAAAATTACCTTTAGATCTTACAATCAGAATTAACGATTGAGACGGGACAGCTAGGCTGGGCAGTAGCTGCAAGCGCTCTTTCCCGAGTGTTTCCCATTTGATCTGCATTAACACCTCAGGAATGAGTGAAAGCCATAAAAGAGTGATTATGTCAGGGTAAAGCTGACCCTCCCTTCCAGCACTAGCCCGGCGCACGTGTATTAGGCTGGCTTCGCTGGGGAGAGAAGAGATGATGGACTCCATGGGAAAGGCAGCGGCTTGGGGGTGGGGGGTGGGGGTGGGGAATGGGACCCCAACCACAGGGAATAGCTCACAATCTGATCATCCTGATTTCAATAACCAACACCCTGACTTCTCCTTTCCGGGATAAGTCTCCTGCTGAAAGAGAAACAGTTTGTCCCTCTTTGTGTTTCTGGCTCTGAAGTGCGACTTCTAATAATGAGCTCGTACAGCAGTGATTGCTTAATAACCCCATCAAAGAATAAACTGATCCCTGGAGTATGCGGCCTGCGTAAGAGAAATGGTTCAAGAATGTCAAGAAAATCTAAAAATAGCCTACATAAAAGTGAAGTCGGAACTGTCATTTTATCAGCCCCAAAGAATAGAAGGTGACAGAAAGAAAATGGCAACGTGCTAAAGAAAGTTATCTCTGCACAATTTCGATTTTATTTCTTGAGGTTGGGATGGGGCGGGGTGCTGATGCCAGTTATCTGGTATTTACAAGTTTACAATTTATGGGAAGAAAACTTATTTACTTAAACAATCAAGCAGACCATTTCAGATGAGCATCCATGGCCAAAGGAAAAACTCTTCAGTACACACAGATGGAAAATGTCCAGTCTTATATCTTAACGATATCCTTGACCAAATGTACGCCTTTCATCAAATTTTCCACCCCTGACTGCAAATGTGGATGCCAAGACAGTGATGAACTTTATCTTATCTACCCTGGTAACCAAGTTTCAATAACGTTCCCTCCTTCCCTGCCTTGCCCACTCTAACAGCACATTGTAATGGCAGCAGAAAATTTGAAAATAATCCTGTACAGAGCTCACTGGTGAGATAATGGAAGGCTACGCTGCCCCTTCTCAAGCCTCAGATTAGTAATTTCTTGTGACACAGAACTGCCTCTATACCGAAACTGCAAAACAGCTATAACAAAGCAATAGAGGTGGAAGCAATTTTCAAGCAAAATGTTACATGCTATACTTTAAAAGGTATGGGAATAGGTACCGTGGGAGCTGATCTAACAGGAGGAATTATGGCAACTGTCCAATATACCCCTTATCAAGGCAATGTTCTGTTGCTTGGCTGAATATGTTGGAAGAACAATTTCGGAACTTCTTTTATCCTTTTTCCTCCAGCCCTTCGCCTCCTCCACAGCTAAGTTTAATGCATTAATATAAGTTGACCTTGAGCTAAACTCTGGTATGTGATGGAGAGATACTCCCTTTAAAGTAAAAAAAAAAAAAAAAAAAGCTACCATATGGCTTTTAACCATTAGATCTCTGTGTTCTTTTCAAACTTCTACAGAGTTTTTGACACTAAGAGAGTATCGTGGATCTAAATTAAAATAACTAGCTATATATCTGGCCTCTCAGAAGACAAGCAGAAACTTGCTAACCAAATGTATTTATATTTGCTTAATATAATTTTTTTGCCTACAAAAACTTCTCCCGCTTTAAATAAACTTGCAGCCATTTTCCCCTTATGCATTGACTCTGAATAGCTTACACTGCGACAATTACATTGATCTAGGATACTTCTTTCCTTTAAAAAAAATCCATCATGCTTCCCTATTGTCTTTCAGCTTTATGAATTAGTTTTACTGTTTCAGTGAATGCTTTTTTGTCTTTTGACTGCACATTATCAAAGAGACACTTTGTGCTTCCCATTTGCATTACAAAAGCTGGGTACTGCGCAGTGGAAGAACAGAGCCTGAATGCATAGTAGTTGGGTCCTGCATCCTCACTCATGCTGGAATCAAAAGAAGAACGGTGCTGTCGGTGCTGGCTAAGAAGCCAAGAATGTTTGGAGCATCATCAGTGAAGTCACAGGACTTTGACCTGCTTTTTAATTCTCCACCAACGCTCGTGGATTGCCTAGCTGCTCCGATTAAACGTGCTCCATTGATTGCTCGCACTTGCTTTTTCTGAAGCCTCGTCAAGCCATTTTCCAGACAACCCCTCTCATTTCTTGTCTCTCTAGCAGCAGTAGGAGAAGTTGCTAGTGGAGTTATGCAAGTAGGGAAGTCAGGTAGAAATCTCTAAACTTGATCTTATCACATGAAAATGACAGAAGCGTGGCAGGAAAAGTTGAACGCTGGGTAATATTTCATAGCAATCTTTACTTTTGCACTAATGAGACTATCTTTATAATACACAGCAGTGAAAACATTGTTTTATAGTCAATTATAAGAGGCCAAGACTACACTACCTTGCCTGGCTCATCTCTCTGACCTTTTAATTTCTTGTAAATATCAAATAACTATAACATAAAAACACTAAATAAAAAAACCAAATACTTACAGTAAGGGATTTCATAGTCCCTCATGTTGGGGATTTTTTAAAGTTGCTTGCAATTCTGTAACAATGACAATGTTTTAGATCTATTCTCTATTAGCTCTCTCTATATATGTTATGGGAGGATTTTTAAGTATATGCATTAAAGCAAAAAATTTAGACTGTAAATTAGCAATTACTTATATCCTCCTCCTAAAAGTATTAAAATTCATGAAGAGTGCTAAAATTATTTTGAACAGTTATGATTATTAATGAACTCCCTGAATATTGATTCTCTTAGTAGAAGACCATGGCTATAAAAGGAAACACAAAAAGGCCAATAAGAAAAACAGGGTGGGAGGAGTAGGGGCTCGGGGGTGGGGATGGGGGAGAAAAGTCATGTTTCATTTTTGTGCCCCCTTGGAATCATTTAAAATCATAGCTCTTTGATTTGAACTCTTACTGTTTGTCAGTAGGACAAACACCCTACATGTACTATTGCCTGTGCTCTTGGTGACCCCTATGAGTAGGGACTATGCTTGGCTCCATTTCACAGATGAGGAAGGTGAGGTTTGGCTAGGTCAAAAAAAACTGCACGATAGCTCTCAGTTACTTAGTTCTGGGGCCAGGTCCGCCCTCCCCTGAGTTTTTCCACTTGGTTGTACTCCCACAGATGTTTCTTTCCCAGACTCCATTCCCTATTTTAAGCTACATTTTAAAACCAAACACATATTATAATGGAGTATGAACTAAGTTCTTAATTGTGGCAAGCCATGACTGAATGTTCCTCTGCATTTTAACAGCCGTGAACCCAGGAGAGAGTTGCTGTTCTCCTCCTCACCACCCCCACCTGCAGGCCCATGCTTCTGCCCCAGAGGGAGGCAAACAACAAGGGGCAGAGTTGGAGCCCTGGAGTGACAGGTAATTCCCCAGAACCTTATCCCACATTTTCCCTCCAGCATCCATCTAAAGGGACTTTGTTAATAGTAGCTCAGTAGTATTAGTAAGAGTAGTAGAAGTAGTAATGATAACACAAATTAGGGAATGAGGCTGTACCAGGCATTGTTCCAAATGTTTCACATGTATTAACTCCTGTAATCCTCACAAAACCTTATGAGGTAGGCACAACTATTATACCCATTTTATAGATGAGGAGACTTGGGCACAGAATGGACAAAGAACTTTCTCAAGTGCACACAGCTGGTAAGTAGTAGAGCTGGGATTTGAAACTCGGTGGTAAGGTACAAGTTGGGAAAACTCACTTCCAAACTCTTTCGTATTTTAAATGACGGGTGGAAAATCCCACTCCTCCCTGATGAGTTAATCATGAATATACATGATGATTACTACTCATTTTATGAATAAGCTATTATCTTAAGGTGTGTCTGAGTCTTTTATTTCTACAACTCAGTTCTGATAATGGAAGCAGTAGCAGATTTTGCTACAAGATACAAAACTCAGTGGAAGTAATACATCTCTCACTTTACTAGTGCTTGTAACATTGCTTATAAATATAGGAATGAGGGTGGCTCGTATACAAGAACACTCTGTAAGGGTCATAGAAACAAATGCCTGCTATTCCATACAACTCCACTAAAATATACCTTAAATTGCCTGCTTTGAAATAAATTGTTGTATCTGTTTGGGGTTTTTGGGTTTGTTTGTTTTTTTTGCCAATTGTTTTCATTTTTTATTTGATTCTTAATCAAATGTGAGTTAAATGACATTTGGAATCATTACATTTTAGATTACTAATAAAAACACACAAATGATATTCTCATTCATGTTGCAACTTGCCCTGTTCTATGTGCCCAATAAATATCTGTTGTATGAATGAATGAGTGCAATTGAAGTCAGGGACACCCAAAATGCCTCAACTAGCATTTATAAGTAGATGGCTTCAGGTAAACACCAGAAAACTAGCAGCCTTCTTTCAACAAATATGCATCCTTCTCACTCAGATCTATAAATCCCAAACCAGTACTGCTTTTATTTACTTTATTTAAGTGACATCTATGCAATGCTTACTCTGTGCCAGGCAATGTTCTCAGTGCTTTACAAGTATTCACTCGTTTAGTCTGTGTAACAAGCCTAAGAGGCATTTTTTTCCTTTACGTTGCAGATGAGGAAACTGAGGCACGGAGTCTGTTACTTGCAATTTGGATGGAGCCCTAAGCAGTCCAGTCCTGCAGCGCATGCTCTTAATTATTGTGTTCTCCTAGTAGTCTTTCTCAGCTATAATTTCCCCCAAAGTTTCTCCAGAATCCACTCTATGTTGTTGTTGGGTTTATTTGTCACAAAATTTCCCTTCCCCGTCTCCAACTGCAATGTAATGAAATTCAAGTTCTCCATCTTCTGGAGCTGAGAACAGGACTGAAGAAAGGATAAAGGAGATTGCTTTCCCAAGAAGTTCACTCTAAGAGATAAAACAAAACAATGGCACACCATCCCAGGCCACTTTTTTGGGGGGAAAAAAAAAAGTTCATGACCGATTTTTACAATAAACTCCAAGAAAGTGATGATCTTTTCCAATCTACATACAGCTCATCTCTACTATTTCAGAGAGCATGCCAGCTAAGAAGAGACCTATCCCCAACCTGAAGAACACTTTTCCACTTTAAAAATACAAAAAAAAAAGGTTTTGAAAGCATGAAGGGAAAAGACAAGGAGGATGAAACACAATGACAACATTTTGGAATGAGTCTGTTGACCGTAATCAGTAATCATTATTGCTTTTACAGATGCCCTGTCCAGCATTAAGTATTCAGGAAAAATCCTTGCATAAAGAATAAAGTACCCAGAAGGTCCAAATGGTATATTTGGTGAGAAGATTTTTGAGAGAGAGAAGAGAGAGAGAGTACTAGAGGTAGGGAGAGAGAGATGAAGATTTCGTGCTGCTCCCAATATGACTAAAGACCCCGGAACTGGTACTCATTCTCTAGTGCTAATTTTCCCACTTAAATTACAGTGATGGTGTAGCCTCATCTCATTAGAGATCATTGTCCCCAGTAGACAGTTGTGTTTATGGGGGACTCTGGCTGTTCCACACCTGCTGATCAGGTTGCTATGTGATCAAGGCTGCATACAAACAGCAACTCGAGCTTGCTGGACTGCGACTGATGAGCCCGGGCTAATTCAGGGGTGATTATGTAGTTTACTGGACCACTAAACCTCTTTAAGCTTGTAATTACTGCCTATTTGAGTAAAGAACATTCAAAAGCAATTCACTGCATCATGCCTGCCACAGCTGGAAGCAGGCTGCCAGCAGTCTGTGGGGACATTAAAATCTACAGGGACGTGGATGGAAGCCCAGCTAGCAGACTCTGCGGCCAAGGCTGTGCACATTCCCGCTCACCTCTCCTGACCAAGCTTACCATTAAAGGTGCAATGAAAACTATAGAACAGCCATAAAGATGACAAATAATGGAATCTAATGGTACAAACTACATCTTAATGATCCCCCCCCTTTGTAAAGCTAAAATTTAAAAAGTCTTTTCAAATGTCAAAGAGAGAGAGAGAGAGAGAGCAAGAGCACGTGTTTCAAATAATATACACTGCTGAGATTTACTGTGTACTTGCTAAAAGTTCCATCCAAAAAAATACCAGCTTGAAAACAAAATACCCACCTTTTATGCTTTCTAAAAGAATCAAGATGTATAGTCATTTTAGATCTCTTCCACCCACTTAGCTGCTGTGTTTATAACCTTAGCTGGGAAAATATTGTTTCGCTAGTTGATTGACATCCTCTAAAATCACATGTGTAATTTTTGCTGTTAATGAATTAAAATGCCGCTCCGACACCTGAGTGAAATTTACTTTCAAGAGTCAAAGAAGATTTAAGAAAAAAAAATATATCAGTATTTATCAATGTTCTCATTTTCTTCTGCTGTCACCTTAACAACTGCAGTTCTTTTGTATAACAAAAGTGTAAAACATGCTTTGCATTGCTGCGGGTATAATTATTACTTGTCTCTAAGTAACAAAAAAAGACTGGAACTTAATGAAGGGGGATTAAGCTAATTTCTTTTTTAGCTAACAGTTTCCTGTCTCTTAAAATGTAGACCTTGGTGAATATAATGTTCAGGGAAGGAAAATTAAGCTTTTTATTTCACTAAAATCTCCACTTTGGAATATTGATATTAAAATACTAAGATGATGTTTATTCTTTAAAAGTATGTAAATTTGGTCTTAAATAAAGCCACAGAAATCCTCTCTGACTACTCCATCCAAAGTCCACAGATCCAGGGGGTTTATGTGTTATCTAGACATCATTCCTATTAATATTCATTAGGTGGGTCTGCTTGCATTTTTATAAGCTGTGAGAGAGGCAAAAGAAACAATCAGAATTCTTTAACACACAGGCATTATCAATTCAACATATGCCAAATAGCAGTGCACCCAGATCTGAAGTTTAGATTCAAATGCAATTTACCTTTACTAAGCTAATTTTCATGAAAACTCTTTTCCCTTCACCCACTGTAGTCTGAGCTATTTAATTATGTCTATTCTCTGTAACATACACTTCAATTTTTAATTTAAGAGATTATTCAGCACTATACTTTATCTTGGTTAACAACAAAACCCTTATCTTGCAATCAAACTAAAGAGAATTTCCCCTTAAGGAAAAAGAAAAAGAAAACCCTAAAAACTTCAAATTGTTTTAGTAATAAGATTACCTTTATCTTTATGGAAACTTCTTAAGCAAACCCTTTCTAACTTCCCAAAACATTTACTTGATGTGAATTCCCTGCCTGTCTCCAGAGTAGATTATAGAAGAGGGAAGAGTCTTAGCCAAAATTGGGGCCAATCCCCAGTATTTGTTGCACAAATCATGCTTTCTCAGTTGTTCAATCTAACCAAAGAGGGAAATGCTAGCACACTGTGGGCGTATTTCTGGGGAGCTTCTCACAGATCTCACAGATGTTCATGGAACCTCTTAGGTGAGTGGGAGAAAGAGCCAGACCTGTCATCAGCAACATTGCACGATAGAGCTGGCAGAAATAAAGGTAATCGATGAAAGTTAACTTGAAGGCCAGTTTGGGGCTTTTATTATTTTTTTGAGACTTTGAGTTTGGGTGATGCTTTATTTCCCTTATATTTGTATAACACTTCACATTTTCTTTATTTTTTTTTTTTTTAAAGATTTTATTTATTTATTTGACAGAGAGAGAGACAGCGAGAGAGGGAACACAAGCAGGGGGAGTGGGAGAGGGAGAGGCAGGTTTCCCTGCTGAGCAGGGAGCCCGACGCGGGGCTCGATCCCAGGACCCTGGGGTCATGACCTGAGCCGAAGGCAGACACTTAACGACTGAGCCACCCAGGCGCCCCAACACTTTACATTTTCAAAGGCCTTTCATTATATTTTACCAAATTTGAGCCTTGCAATTCTCAGCCAAGTCTGGAAGGACAGATCATGTTTGTTGCCTCCATTCCATAGAGAAAAAACAAAACTCAAAGTGGACACATGGCAGGTGACGTGGCCAGGAAGTTGTAGCTCTTGGATCTGGAGCCCAAGCCTCCTGTATTTCCAGCTAGTTGTCTTTACACTCTACCGAAGCTCAAAGTTTACCTTATTAATGATAAAATAGCTACAACCACATCTGTCAGAAATCCACCGTGAGTTAGTGGACCCAGGCTCTGTTTTAATGTGTAAATGGGCATTGTTCTCTACCCAGGACAAAACAAAGAACTCAAGCTAAAACCAGACAAACAGAACACCTTTGAAATTGGCTGTCATCATTTCTAACAAAACTTATATAAGTAATTTAACTGCTAATGCTAAAAAAGTCTTACACAATGGTATTTGCCCCTTCTAGAGCAGACTTTTTGGGAAAGAAACAGCCTTACCCAATGACTGGGTAGTCTGTTCCTCTTTGAAACAGCTAGAAAGTAGTGTTTTATTTATTGTGTCTTTCTTTGTCCTTTCATGTGTGACATAGCTTGCTAATTACATATACAAGAGGCCTCATTTCCCCCTTCCTAAGTCACTTGCTAAGAGAACTTAGACCTATGTGCGACCCATGGAGCATAAGAGAGTGGCCATTAGGTCCGTTTCTGCTTCAGTGATATGGTTACACATTGACAAAGGCAAATCAAAAGGAAAACATCTTAAGAGTTATTGGTTTCAAGAGGTGCAGTTAGGTGCACTGATTTAGTTAAATAACTGAAAGTTAAGTCCTGGAACCCACACTAACTGTGTGAATTTGATCAAAGCATTTCAGTCCTTGGAGCCTCAGCTTCCTTGCTGGTCAAATGAGCATGACAAAATGTTGGTCAAATGGTGGCAGTCAGATGGGACAACATACGTCAAATTGCTCAGCATAGTGCCTGGCATGTATCTAGCACTTAGTCAACAGTAGCTGAATCTGCAATGACCCTGAAACTTGGGCTAATCTATGTAAACATACATAAAATATATATAATTCTCAATTTGTAGGGAAAAAGATCAGACTAGGTAATTCTAGTAATTTTTTTTCCCCTAGTGCTAAATCAGGCTTTTTTTTTTCCTCTAGAATTTAAATTAGGTTTTAATGTTTTCCTGCAATTATCTTTATTTGGACAAACTCACTTCCAAAATATCTAAAGGCAGGGCCATCTTCAAAGGCAATCACACAGGGTCCCCCACATAGAAGGGCCCCACGCCTGGTTTAATGTGCGGTTGTCACCATCTGGAAATTCTTCATACTTTTTATTTTTTTATTTTAATTTTTTAATTTTTAAAAAAGATTTATTTATTTATTTATTTTAGAGAGAGAGATCACAGCAGGAGGGGCAGAGAGAGAGGGAGAGAGAATCTCAAGCAGACTCCATGCTGAGCACGGAGCCCGGCACGGGGCTCCATCTCACAAACCTGAGATCATGACCTGAGCCAAAATCAAGAGTCAGATGCTCAAGAGCCACCCAGATGCCCCCTTTTTCTTTTTTTGAAATTCTTCATAATTTTTAAAGAAGCACTGCGTTTTCAATTTGCACAGTTTATGTGAAGAATATTTACATTCTCCATAATTCATATAGCTGGTCCTGCTAAAAGGAAAAGAGGTTACGTTTTCCCTATCAGATGTTTTCTACTTAGCTATTACCCCTCTTGAATTTATTTGAGCTTCACTGAAGTAAATAAATAATTACTCTGTTCTTACTTGAAGAGTGTAAAAAAGAAAACACTGAAAAAGCAAGATACAGGAGGCAAGATTGACAGTGTGTAGATGTGCTCAGGCCTCAGACAGATGAGTAAGGACACTTAAATGACCCTCCAGTGGCCTTCAAGGGTTCACACACTCCTGTAAGTGCCTAAATCACCCTCGGGGACCGACTGAGGCACCGAGAAAATATTCCATATTATAAAGTCTATGGAGAAAAAAAAAATCAATAATCCGGAACCTTCAAGGTGTGAGGCCCATTCCGGCTCCCTGGACTTAGGGATGTGGAGAGTCTTTGTCTTTCGGTAGCTGTAAGTCAGAAGTGGCAATTTGCCCACCTTCCTTGGCAGGGGATGAGTGCCACATTTGGCAGAAAAGTGTGCTCTCGAGAAAAGGGAGCGGAGAATCTTTTGGCCTGGGCTACAGCTAGGATAGATCAAGAGTGAGAACTCGCCCTTGCATGCCAACCAAATGCCGCTGTAATTAAAAACAAACCTTTAGAAATAAAGTATTTGGAAATTATTTCACTTCCAGCTCATTCACAATATGAGCTCATCAATAGTTACAATTAATTAATTTGGTTGCAGGATTTGGGGGAGGGGGGCGGTGGGTAGGAAATGCTCTCATTTTTTTAGCCTTTTTAAACAGAATTTGACTTTTGATGTAAGGAGGTCCATATGAATATATAAATAAGCACGCTAAGGAGAGAAATATATGTAATAAGGCATAAAGTTTCAGAAACCCCCAGCACATTTGGATCTGCACCTTACACCTAAGATGGCAGCACTGATTTATAAAAATGCAAAATTCCATCATTTTGATGATGCCAAATGACGCACTTGACTATTATATGCGTATATTTTGTTTAATGGCTTCATTTATTTTAATAACAAAGGGAAACTAGATTTTACAGATGAAAGCTTTTTTTGCATGGCTCCAATGCAACTGGGATTTAAAAAAAGTCTGTGATGTTAACCAGTAAGTGATAATGCCTACTCTCAGGAGCCCTATTTTATGACATTTTACGCAGTGGAAACCTACACTGAGTAACGACCACCAGAGCACCCCAATCCTAAGAAAGCACAACTGGGGTAAATGTCAGAGGCCTCTTGACTGTTCCATGTATCTTTTCTCTGAATGGATACATGTTCAGTAAAGTGTTGGCTGTGGAATTACTGGAGCAATGGGATTAACTCACCAAAGATTTGTTATAAATGAGGCAGGAAAGTGCTGTTCGTGTGATTTCAGGGATAAGAAAATAATTGCATAGACCTTTTTCCCTCCATTCAGAAATCTGCCTACAGGGTTTAATATTTTGTGGAGAATCGAAAAAATAAATCACAGCAAGTAACTTCAGTTTAATTCTTGTTTGATTTCTTCATTACACTGCATATCTATGGTGAATCAGGAAACCAGAAACTCATCAAAACCAATTCCCATAGGAACAAAAGACACACCACCTCAGAACCTTCCCGTCAGCCACCAAAACGTCGCCATTTATTGAGAATGCATAGCTGATTTCAGAAGAAAGAAAGAAAGAAGAAGGAAGGAAGGAAGGAAGGAAGAAGGAAGGAAGGAAGGAAGGAAGGAAGGAAGGAAGGAAGGAAGGAAGAAAGAAAGAAAGAAAGAAAGAAAGAAAGAAAGAAAGAAAGAAAG